>NW_028258145.1:24240617-24846420 GCF_053883595.1 Heterocephalus glaber | reverse complement strand
TATGATGGTGGTTGTGAAATACAAACACAAAACGTGAATCTCTATGTATAGAAAGGTTACCTCTACATTAAATCTTCCCTGCTACTTAATCAACTTCTAAAACTAATATCAGAGAAAATATAAACTTAACTCTTTCCCCTTTTATGACTAAAGACTTACTCAAGGATAATTAGTCTGTAAGAAAACTCAGAGAAAATTACTCTGATCGGGAAAGATGTTAATTTTTTAGGAATGCATAAACAAACAAAAATCCTAGATATACTGACCTATGCAGTGATGTAGATGTATAGAAGAATTCTGGAAAAACAGACAAAATACTTTCCTTAAAGCAAAGGGTAAAACCAACAAAAGTGTATACTGTACAAGCACAAACTAGAAAACATTCATCTACTTGTTATTTAAAATAGAATATAAGAGATTATTACATTTGTAATAAGAGCTTCATTTATTTAAACAATATTTTCCAAGTAATATGACTATGATCAATGAATACTTTTTTTTGACATTTCATAAAAAGAGTGAAAAATATCAGTTCATGTAAAAAATACCACAAGCCATACAAAATACCCTGTTTATTTGATTTTAAAAGTTTATTTTCTTTTTCTTGAACTTTTTAAGAAAGTGAGACCCATCTCAAAGGTCATTAGTAAAAATAAAATACAATAGATAGCCTGAAGATTGAGACCTAGAAATTTTTCATTGTATTTTGCTTTTCATTCAAGAAATTGTAAAAGTAAAATAATACATGTAAAATGGGATCATGTTACAAAAACTATTTGAAGAAGATTATTAGCATATTCAAAAATTTTCCATGAAATTATTTGTGTATTGTTTATATAATTATTTTTAGTCACTGAAAATTATTCTTATGTATTTTGTAATTATTGAATATGTATTTTTAGTTTTGCATTACTATAAAAACATATTTTTTTTCTATATTTCTGCATTTTCCTAATATAGCCTTAGCAAGAAAAGCCAGTGATCGGATTACCGAATCTAAGGTTAGGGGAGTTTAGGCCATATGAGTTTCCTCCAGTTACTTCTATTAACATTTTTTTCCCATGCACAATGTGTGAACTTTTAGTAGTTTACCATTTATATACATTTCCCTGCTCAATTTTGAATTCATAAAAATGAAAAGTTTGGAGAAATTAACTGTAGACAATTTTTACTTTTTAATTTCAAAATCAGGCTCTCTCATACCTCTGTACAATATTGCTTCGAAAGGCAAATAAACAAAACACAAGATTTTGAACTACAATTTGTCAACTGTAAATTCTATATGAAGCCATTCTCACATTTCCAAAACTCCAGGAAAAATAAAATTTTTATATTCATTATTTATCTATTTTTTTCTCATGGGAGATCTTTATTATCTAAGAATATTGTGGGGAATAACAAACTCTGGGCATTGCAAATTTAAACTGTAAATCAATATAGGAAAACAAAATGTGTGTATATATTACTTGTGATCATATAGGGGAACTAAATAAAACACTTCTATGGGTTAAAATAAGTTAGGTTAGAATATTATGATTTATAAATTTGTACATTTAAAATTGACTGTAGAAAACTGCCTATATACACACACATATAAAAGCCCTCACATGAAGCAAAGGCAGTATGTGTCCTATGTATTAAAATACAGATAATAAATAATAAGTAATCACAAACAAAAATATACAATTGAGAAAAAAACTTGTGTACTGTGGGAGACTTCAATATTGATTATGCCCTAAAGCATGCTGTGAGCAGTGCAGGCTGTAAAGAGTTAAAAGAATCCGCTTGTTTTGAGAAGTGAGTCCAGTCAAAGCCTTTGTGCCAAGATTAGAGTACTTTGCACCCAAATTCTATTCCCACAACTAAAACCTTCTTCCTAGAAGAACAATGGTGTAATTATAACCGTATTTTTTGTCTATTCTGTTCCTAATTCGAGAATCCTTTAATCTTGTCTTTTATGAGCCTTGCTACGTTAAATTCAATAGAAGCCACAGGACTGCACATTTTCTCATGTAGTCCTGCCCTTGCATGTAGCTCGCCTTTACTTCAATTGATTACCTATAAAAATCAGTGGTTTGGACTGGCCAGCACCTTTGTCAGTTGCACCAGCATTGGTTATACTAGCACCCTGCTTACTCTCCTAGTTCTGTCTTTTAATTTTTTGTTTGTTTGTTTTTTCCTCAGGCCTGCGTTGTATACTGGGCAGGAGATTGTTACCTAACTGCAGGGGTCTCCAGCCATATACCACTGATTATGTATAGGAATTGCATTGTAGTTTTAAACATACTAACTCATTAATCCTCCCACATAACCTATGAGTTGGATGCTTCTATGAACATCAGGCTCTGAAACCAGACCACCATGTGCACTCCTTTTAGCTCTACACTCATGAGATGAGATGCCATCATGATGAAGTGATGCCATCATTCAAGTTAATCAAATAAGGTCTCATTTTGTTCAAAGTAAAGATAATGCCTGCCTGAAAAGATTTTGAAATGACTATATATGTTTACACACCCAGCATAGCAAGCCTTCAATTGTAAATTATATGATATTAGTTTTGTGTTTTGAAAGCCCAGCTTATACATGTTCACTACATCACTGATCTCTATTTTTACATGATGTTTGTTGTAGATTGTATGTAAATGACTATTTATTTTTTGCAATATTTTATATTGTTTTCTTTTTGGCCTTGGGGGTCAAATTTAGGACTTTGTACATTTGACTACATGCTTTATCACTGAACTTTGTAATTTTATCTTGCTCTTTACTCTGCACACTGTAGTGAAAAAAATGTTTGCTTTGTGAATACTGATTTAACAGGTATACTTTGTCCTCTGCTATATTCCCGATTCTCTTCTATGCACTATAATTGCCCCAGTATAAACAATTGTTGACATATCTCCCTGTATGAATTTCCATGTGTTGGATGTGCCAATCTAAGTAGCATAAATTAGAAACTTGTGGTTAACCATGTGGAAGGAGTAAATCATGGCAAAGAGAAGAATGAGTGAGTGTATGAGTGTTTTTGCATTCTTATGTTCAAAAAATTAAGAGATAGTATTTGCAACTTCTAAGAAATAAAAGGTAGAATAATGCAGATATCTCTGTGAAAAACATTTCTGGATAAAGAGTGTTCTGGGTACAGAAAGGAGGCTAAAGTGATTCATGAGCATGAGTAAAAAGAAAAATCGTGGTAGCTAAATTCATGGGGCCCAAAGAGTCTGGAGCCTCATGGATTATGATAAAGGGAAGCTAAAAGCAAAGGAAATGAGACTGAGCAGCCATCAAGGTAAGAGGAGAAGTGGATTTAATATCTCAGAAACTAATGTATGAGAGAAGACAGGATCTTAACAATCACACAGAAAGTGACAAAACAACAAAGCTGTGCAGCAAGGCAATGAAAAGTGGCAAGAGTTTTTCTTGAATAGTGGAAAAATGGAAGGAACCTAGGCTAGGGCTGACCTTCCACAGTAGAAGAGGTGAGGCCAACTTGTCCTTTGGATTAAGACAGAACATAGGATGTAACTATTGCCAGGAGGGAATCTGCATATATGTGTATATGCACATTCTATTATGCTAAAGTAGTTAATGAAAGGTTCAAAAACAAGCCTCCTACTACTTTTTCACTAGGCCTTCACCAGTTCAATTCTACTGAGGTGAAACTGACTCTGATGGATTTCTCTAACAGAAATGGTTAAGGAAAAAGCTAGCCTGTAATGTTACGATTTTGTCTTCAATTCTTTCTAAAAGCAAATTTTGTATGGATTAATGCTGATATTAGCTAACATTAATTAATATGTACTCAATAAATTGAAATGTGTTGTCTCACTTAACTTTCTCCCTCTCATTTAGTTTTCATATCAGTTTAGCCAAGTAAGTACAACATTTTGTTTAAGAGATTAAATGCTACATAATTTCTGTGATCTCACTTCAGAAAAATATTGTTAATAAATGTATCATATCTGAAAATTTAATATCAACTTTACATTTTTGCCCTATTATTTTTTGAAATATATAATAGGTGCACATAACTGGTGTCTGATGAGGAAGTTTGATACATCAATGAGTTAGAGAATTTAAAATGTAGATCTCTGTGTGTCTCAGTAAGGGTTAGAAATGGAAAGAGTACAGAATACTTCTGCCTACTCCCATTTCCCATGATGTCTGCTAATTAAGGTTCTGCATATGGAAAAATATATTAATATTCTGTGCCTTTTAAGTGAGTAGAGACTCCAAAACTGCAGAACAGATACTTCATACATCTTATTTTGCATAGTCTTTTTTATTTTCATAATTTTTCATTCTCTGTAGACAAATTTTAGTTTGCAATTGGGACAGATTGCATCAGCTAATAGCCACTGCTCTTTCTTTGGATGAAATTTACTCTAATATTTTAAGAACCTTCTGTGTTCATTAAACAAAAAAGTAAAGTAAGCCAAATTATATTTTTCCTTTATCTGACCTGAGATTAGTTCATTCAAAGGGCAAGCTATGCCAGAGCTCTGAAATACTCCTAAAACATCATTATTTTAATAATAATAGTGGATTATTTCCTTTAATGAATAATTATAGTTTGACTTCCATTTTACCATTTCATATATTCATAAAAATCTGCACTTCAATGGAGAATTGGAATCTTTTTAAATTGACCAAAGGAAACTTAAACTACTTCTCAATTTCCACAATAACATGTGGGAGAGCTATTTTAATTCCAGCTCTTCAGAGGAGGGCTGGAATTTAAAGGACATTTCTATTGTTGTTCAGCTGGTTATTGACGGAATTATATTTTGCATCTAGAACTGAGTGACTAAGAAAACATTTTATTTTTAAAAAAACATTGCCTCTCCCCATGTACTTGACCTCAAAGGATGAATAAAATATAAAAAAAGGAGGAATGAAGATTTATACACTGAGGTATTGTATTCACTTTCCAGTGCATAATGCCACAAAGAAAATCTTATAAGCTATAAAAAAAATGGGCAATAAGTTTTCCTTCTTGATTACTTTAAAGGAAATCATAGGTCCTGAATCATAATTACCTGAATACAAAAGAAAATTGGAAATTTTACTGATTTCTTTACTTGAATAGAGAAAAGATAAGAGAGCTGACTTTAATGCTAAAATAACCTTTAGATTTAACTATTGTTCTAATTCTGTCTACTTGTGTGATATCTGGGCAAACTGTTCCACTTTCTAAATCTGGATGTTTTCATTAATACAGTTAGGCATTTAAGATGAATCCCACCAGAACCTGGGGTTTTCCAGTAATAGTTACAAAGACAGTTGGCCTTTATTGGATGTTTGCCATGTTCCAGGCATGGTTCTAAGAACATTATCTGTTCTCATACATTTAATTTGCACATAGCCTTAAGAGCTAGGTTATATTATCTTTGAGATATTACAGACAAAATAGATAAACACAAATGTTACGTGTTTATCTGATGTACTCCCCAGACACTCAGACTCCAGGGCCTGTGCTATTAATCATTGTACTCTTCCGGTTTTCATCAAATGAAAGCATAATTTGTAGGTACTTTGTAAACTGTTATCCAACTGTTAGTCTCATTAGTGATTTTTAATTCTTTATTATGTGTTTATACCTATATAATAAAAGCATAGGCTTATATTATTTAATCTAAGCTGATATTTACTATATATGTTAAATGCTTCTATATTACAAATATTGAAAGAGGCTTAGAGTAAGGCATAAAAATATGTCCTGTGTGAACACAGGCCAAATGAGAGATTTTTTTTACTTCTTTTCAATTAGAAAACGTAAATAGGGGACAGAAAAATAAACTTGTGTATCTCTAAACAGATCCTTTCAGAATGGATTAGGTAGTTTTCTTCTCCAATGCAGGACCTAATGTTAATTTCAGGAACTTTAATTGTGATACATCACATAAAGTTCTTATGGAAATAGTCTGCTCCTGAGATATTCCCTGCTTTCTTTCATTTCTCATATAGAAATGGCAGAGCCAAGTAGAGAGTGAGCTATTAAAAAGTGCTGAGTGGCTTCTCCAGGACAAAGTATGTGAGAGTGGATGCTAGTTTGTCTTTTGTATACCTCCACTTCCATGTAATGTGTGGCCATCGAGGGAGCACAGAATTGCAGCAAGTCAGGGACTGAGCAACTTCATAAAGGTTAGATGCTTTCTAGATTCACAAATCTCTAGATTATTTGGTGTAAACAAAGAATAGACATGCATGCACATGTGTGTGTGTGTGTGTGTGTTTTACTAACATAAAGTTATTATGATCTAATTTAAAAAGCACACCACATAAACTGTGGACATTTAAGGAAAGAAATAAATATATTATTATAATTAGTTATTATGGTTGCTAATGTTATTACCATCATCACTGACAACAAATTATGACATTTTAGAATTTAATTTTGCTGTTCTCTTTTGTGACTGAGAATGATTTGATGAGCACTGAGACTATTTACCTTTCTCAAAATGTCTAAACTGCACAAAATTTGTTGATGTGAAATAGTGGGAAGTTCAAAAGAAAATGTGATCATTGCCCTTGTCAGCAAGATTTTGAAAGCTTCCTCAATCCAAAATGCAGTTTCAAATATACAGAAATTAAAATGATTGCTGAATGACGGATGACTAAGACTTGAAATAGTAAGTTTTGTGGAGGGCTATTACACTAAATTTATCTTTTTATCTTGATGCAAAATTTGCATATTTGTACCTTGTGAGAGAATGATCAAATAGTAAAAGGACTTTCACAAATAACACATCTGATTCTATATGTGTATCAAATTTCTGACAAGAACATTTTTATTATCATTGAAATTTTTTTCTTTTTTGTTATTTATTTGTATTAATAAATATTCACAGTACATAATAATCATATTCGTTGTGGAAAGTTGGTACATAAATATAACATATCTTCATCTTTTTTCATCCACTTCTCCATCGTTCTCCCTCCATCGATCTCTTGACCCCAACTCTGGAAAAAGAACTTTCTCTTTCTTTTCTACTATGTATTTTGTATGTTTCTCTTCAAATTACTTTTATTTTTAGTTACTCATATAAGACAGTCCATGTGATGTTTAAGCTTGCGAGTCCGAGGTTTTTTTTTTTTTTTTTTGGTACTAGGGATAGAACTTGGGACCTTGGGCTTGCAAAGCAGGCAGCAGAACTGCTAAGCTAAATCCCCGGCCCACATCAGATGTTTTTAATTGTTAAATTGTTTCTTGGTAGTACTTTTGTAGTACATGATGATTACATGTATGGTGAGGAGTTGGTACATGTACATAATTTGCAATATGTTTTTAACCCTTCCCCTCCCCTCCCTGAAACCTCTGGGCCTCTTTGTATATAGATACAGTATATTTGTAGTACATGATGAGCACATTCTTGATAGGGACTTGGTGCATGTTCACAGCACTTCACAATTTGTCACTCTTTTCCAATGTCATTTCCCTCCCTTCCTTCCTCCTATCTCTCAGTTCACTTCCCACCTGCCAAACATTCATTTTGATTTTTCCTACTGTCTATCTTTTATTCTGCACTTCAATTATATATTGTGGTTCTCATTTATGAGAAACTCGGTATCATTTAAGCTTGTGTGTTTTATTTATTTCACTTAATATTATGATCTCAAGGCGCTTACATTTTCCTACAAATGGTATTATTACTGGACTCTAGAAACTCATGTTTTCTTTAATTTGTTCTCAGACTCATTAATAGAAGATAGTGTTCTCGAGTTCTCATAGTTTCTATACATTTCTGACATTTCTAGTGTCATTCCCCTATGATCTAATAATATGCATGCAATAATTTTGATTCTATTGTATTTACATAGGAATGCTTTATGGGATAGTACATGGTAGACTTATTGACATTGTTGTCTTCAGTGTCTCTAAGATGGCATAAAATCACTAGTCATGAGCAGCATATTTGAACTTCACATCTGTGATATGTGAAGTACCAATGCCAACATGTGCCCCTCACCATGGGAGAAACAATCACTTTGAGGTTTATGGCTTTGGTGAAGATCAGTGTTCTTGGTGCTTAAATTTTCTTTGTAAGAATGGAGGAAAATCTTAGACTTTTCCTGAAAGTTTTGTACTGATCTTCAATTTGCTGGTCATCTGCGTTTCTTCCTATGGAAGCCAGGTTCCTAAAGGTTTCCCACATCACATCTCTGTAGAGCTTCTTTGGGGATGGATCCAGCAAAGCCCACTCCTCCCTGGTTAAGTTCACAGCCACATCCTCAAAAATTACTGGCTCCATTGCATGGCTCCCAGTCCCCAGAGTCCTTCCCATGTAGCCTGCAGCCTGCAGAAGTCACAGAAGGCCGTCTAGCCCACTGGGGGCTCTCAGGGCCCTACTCGGGACACTTGCTTGGGCTCCATGACACCAGAAGCCCGCTCCTGATGGGCCTATCATTGACTTTTCATCTGAAAAGATACTGAATAAAGTACACTCATTCTTCGTGTTCTCCTCAAGTCTCTGTGATAATTGATTTTAATGATTGTACATATGAGAACACTGCACTGCTAAAGTGAGCCTGAGATTGCTCTGGGGCTTTACGTATACCATAGCTCTGATTGTGTTTATTTATCTGTCATTAAGATGGGTTTTCACGTGTATGAGCAAAAGCATTTTAAGTAATATTACAATATGAAGAAAAATTTAGACAAAGAACAGAGAGTGTTAAGTTCATTCCTGTATGGCAGGAAGATGGCTCAGCTTATGTAATCTTTGCTTTTCCTGTGCTATTTTACTGATTTATTGGAGGCTTAGTACTGATGTTTTGGAAATTTTATAATTTTTCCTATATTCTCAGAATAGCACTTCAGTATATTGTTTCATATTAATCATAACTGCAAGTATTTTTTATGCTGTATACAAAAATCATACTGAGAAGCTAATATATTGGTGGAGTACTTAACTAGGGTTATCTCAGATACAGCTCCAAATATTTTATTCACAATTATCCATCCATTTTATTCACAGCTTAATAGTTTGCATTGTAACTTTTATTTAAGATTTTAGATTTTTAAAAAAATGGACTTTTTTCTAAAATATATGTTTTATACCTAGTAATTAACTAGTTCATGTATGGGATCAAAAAATATTTCTTTCTTCATGATCACTCTAAAATATTTATTGAGGAAATCAATTTAAGAACCAAGATATTAAAATTACTCTCTACTGACAGAAAATAGTATTATTTAAGTCTTTCTGTAGATATTTATTTTCCTAATATGATTAAATTTTTAGAAATTTATCCTATTAAAATAACTTCCATGTGTCCAAAAAGAAGTGTACAATATAGATTTAACAAAGCTATTAAAAGAAAATTATTTAGTGATATATATATATATTTATATTGATTAAAACTAAGGGCTTCATACTGTTCCACATCTAAGGTCTTTTTATTTTTATTTTCTCCTTTCAGAGAAAGCTTTGCTAAATTGTTAAGTTGTCCACACTGGGCTGGAACTTGCAATGAACCTGCCTCAGACTCCCACATTGCTGGAACTACAGATATGCACTACCACACTTTGTTTACATATATATTATTTATATTTTAAATTCTTAATCAAAATAATGTTCCAATTAATTAATAATAATGTACAAATAGTGATTATTCTGCAACCACGTAAAAGAGTGAGCCAAATCTGCATGCACTAACATAAAGAGATACATGGTATGTAATAAAGAAAAAAAGTAAGTGTAAGCAATCCTTATAAAATAAAAGTCTTGCAATATTCATCTATTAATGCTCTTTTGCTCTATGTATAATTTTAAAAATATATTTAGTAGGCAGTTCTGGTTAGAAGTAGAAGAGGTATCACTTTTTTAAATTTAAATCAATATGTTTTTAAAACGAGGCAACTATACTGATTTTATTTCATGTATAAGGTATTTTAATTAAATGGGGCAGAAAACTATATGGCTACACTAAAATATCTAAGTAAAATATAGCCTACAATTGAAAATAATGTATATGTTATTTTTATAATCATGTAGTAAAAGTGTTATGTAATGACAATATTTGGATTTTTATAGGAAAAATTAATTCACTTTTTAAAAATGGTTTGATAATACATATAAGTAACTCAACTCAAAAGCAAGTGTAAAATGCTTACTACAGTAAAGTTTTGAAACTGTCAAAACTTTAAAGATTTTGGAAAATGCCCTATTTAGAAACAATACTAATTAATGCAGTATATACTTTTAAAATATCTGTATCTACTGAGGAGTTTTGCATGATAATAGTGTATTTATTTCTTAACATTTCAAATTCTCTAGCTTTTATATCCTCTTCACACTAAAAGTCATAATTATTTCCATAGCGACCATTCTTATTGTCAGAGGTAGAAATTTTTGACTTCTGTTGGGTATTTTTAAGAAGTAAAGGATCATTTTAAAAAATGAAAGATGCTATTTTGTGAAAATTGACAGGAGTATAAAATTTTATTGAAGTTTGCTATAGTTTGCTGTCCTTAGTATGGAGCTGTTGGTTAATAGTAGAACCTTTACAGATGGGAACTAATGAGTTGTCTTTCTGTTACTGGGGATATGCCCTTGTCGGACACTGTGAGACTCTGGTTAATTTCTCTTTCCCTTTTTCACTTACCAATCATGAGGGGAGCAGATATCCTCCACCACACCTAGTGTCATGATGTGCTGCCACAGCTCAAGGTATCAAGGACAATCTACCATGGATTGCAACCACCAAAACCGTGAGTCAAAATATGCCTTTTCTCACTGTAAGGTGATGAATTCAGGTTTTTGTCACAGTAAAAAAGGGCTAACAAAACAGGGGTTTCTTTTAGCAGCATAGATAGAAAATTAAACACCATAAGTTATGGTAAAAAATATCAATGCTTTTTCTTTAGTAAGTTCAAGCTATAAATATTATTTCTTTTCATACCCTCAAATTTTTTGTACTAAGAAGTTTTAACATATATAAAAACCAGACCTTCCAGGCCACCGTACCACTGCCCCCAATGCCAAGGAGCACAGATGCCAAAAGTGCAGAGGAGGTGAACCTTCTGGGCCATCCTACCACCACCCAGAGTGCCTAGAAGGTGAGTCACGAGGGCAAAACCAGCACACATCCTTCCTGCCTCCTATTGAAAAGAGAAGACATGTAAACAAGTCTCAAAAACAGACTTCCAGATCAACAAAAGCAACCCCAAAGGGAAATGAGATGAAACAATCTGACAATCAACCACATTGACTCCCTGAACTGGCAAAAAAAGAGGATCTGGAAAAAATAAAATCAGAAATAATTTCTCAGATAAAAGCAGAGATTGTGCACATAGTGCAAGAATTGATTCATAAGTCTGGAGAGGACACAGATAAAAAATAGAGGAGCTGAGGAACATGATGAAATCACAACATAGGAAACAAATAGAATCCATAAAACATCTACAAACAGATTTCCAGGAGATTAAAAACTCCAGTGAAAGTATACGCAGCAGAATGAACCAATGTGAGGACAGAATCTCAGACATAGAAGATAAGATTGCAATTAGTGAAGAGGAAAATAAAAATTTCTTTAAAATAGTAAGGGACCATGAGAAATCAATCCAGCAGCTCCTAGATGATGCAAGGAAGAATAACATAAGACTGATTGGAGTCCATGAAGACACAAGAGAGAGTGGAGATGATATTAAAAAAAAAACTGTTCACAGAAGTGATGGTAGAGAACTTCCCAAGCAGGGGAAAAGTACTTGACATACAGATAAGTAAGGCATATGGGAATCCAACTAGCCTTGATCAAAAAAAATCTACACATAGACATATAATTGTTAGGATTCCAGAAATCCAACAGAAGAACAAAATAATAAAGGCAGTTAGAAAAAAGAAATAAATCATATTAAAAGAAAGCTTTGGCTTGGAGATGAGGCCATTACTAACTGCTCCACATTAGCACTAAGGTCCAGGAAAAAAATCCTATGCTTATGACCCCAATGAATAAAGGCTTGGTCCATATTATCTTTCCTGGGCCTGTGTTACTGTCAGTGAACCAGTATCTTTACCACCAAGGCTGATGCTGAGGTGATCTCATAGCTGCAAAACCCCGGAAATTCTCAAAGATTCACTTATGCCCAAGTCATAGCTGGTGGTATTACAGACTAAAATAGAGGTTCTTCTTGCCAGGTGCAGGTCTCTGTGTAGTGCCATCGCTGATCTAGAGACTTCATCTACAAACAGTAGCCTAGGGATGACTGTGCTACCTGAGTTTGGCAAATGGGTGGTCCCAAGACTGATGCTGACTTGATTTGTACCTGACTGTCACAGCTATAGGGTCCTGTCCAGTCTTGGAAATGAAAGAACGGTCATTTGTCCCAGGCTGGTAATGATAGAAACCAAAACACAAGTATGTCCCACTTTCACATAAGTCAATGCCTATGTTAAGGAAGTTCTTGAGATTCCATCTCCAAACTATGGTTTGTGTTAGAGGCCTTCATTTTCAGTCTGCATTGTTTTCTGTACTGCATTTCACCATGAATAACCAAGTATTGATCTCTATGCCAAAGTCTTGTGTAGTTCTTCCATTCCCTGCTCCCCAGAAAAGGAGCCCTGTTCTTTTCTCTACTGCTATATATTGGGGGGAAGAGTAGTAGAGGTAGTCACTCAGGTTCTTGGCTAATGCAATTGCAGTGGCTCAGTTCAGGGATTCAGGAATTATGGAAGCAATTATGGGGCTTTGTGTGGTACTAGTTTTTACCATAGTGTGCCTAGTACTGGGACTCAAGTTGAAGAATTGTACTTAATTCTTTCTCCCTCCTCAAGCAGGGGAGCATAATTTGTGCAATTGTTTCCTTCTTTTCATCCTTTAATGAATCCTTTCTATGCTAAAGTCATGAACTCTGTTCTCTCACTTAACTTCTGCAGCTCTTATCATAAAGCTTGGTAAGATAAGAGGTGATCAAATAGGTATGTCTGTGGAGAGACAATCACTGGAGGATCTTTCTCAGACATCTTCTTGTTCTATCTTATAAGACTTTGTCCTTTATTACCATTTAATCATTTTTAAATCAACCATAAAACTTAGTAATATATTTTGCAACATACAGTTGTAAAAATGATACCATTTCACAATTTTTCTCTCATTTAATTCCTGGTACTATTCAGACATTCTTTTTAATCATGTTTTCTGGATGATTAAATAATGTTTATGTTTGGCAACATGTTAGTATACATTTTGATACAGCTTCTACCTACTTGCAAGTGCATATGATTTTCCCATTGGAAACTTTCAGATTAAATTAATATACTTATACTTCTGCATTATAGGGATGCCTTAAATATATTTATCTAAGATATTCAGTCTTCTTCTACTTCATTTGATTGTGTATTCTTCTTAAATTCAAGAAAGAAAGAATATTTATCCAAATCCTTGGGAATCAACAATTACACAATAAGAATGTGTAATTATCATACTTGTCATTGGAACAAAATACTCGACACACAAAATATAAAAGAGAAGGGTATTTGGCTCTTGGTTTCAGAGGTTTCAGTCCATGGTGACCTTGCTCCAACACATATGGCATGGTGGAAAGGCATGCAAGAAGGAAGTGATCAACTTATGCCAGTGGGGAAGCAATAAGAGAAGTGCAGAGCTAGAGGCAAGAATACATCCTTCCAAGTCACACCTCCACAGACCTACACCTTCTGACCAAGCCCTCATCTGAACCTGAGACTTTTGCAGAACATTTTACATTCTAACCTCGTCATTTTACCTCTGACCCTGAAAAAGCTCCTATCCATCTCATTAGGTAAAATAAATTTAATACATCTCTAAGAGGAATCAAATTATTAACAGTTTCAGCACTGCTGACAAGTGGAAGTCCAAAATCTCTTTGGGACTCAAGGCAAATTTGTAGCTATGAGCTCCTCTATAGAGCCAAAAATGTTAAACACTAATAACATACAGCGGCACTGGGAAAATATTCCTATTCTGAGAGAAATAAGAGGATGGAAAGAATGGGAATACAAGTAAGATAAAAACTCTGCAACACAAACATTAAATCCTGTAGTTCCATGCACAGCACCCAGGGTAGATTTTAGTGATATGCAAGCTTCAAAGGGATTGGGTGACCCTGCCCTTATGTCCTCAGTTGCAGACATGGTCTCTTTTAAGCTAGCTTTGTTTATGGTCTACAGTTTTCCTCAGCAGACCCTCCACTTTCCTGGGAACCCACTTCCTAGTGTCTCCACACCATAGTTGGCTTCACCGTCACAGCAGTATCTTGCTGCCATCTTGGGGTTAAATGTTCTGGCTTACTAGCCTTCTTCTGAAATCTGGGTGATGTTTCCATGATCCCACTACTCTTGACCTCTACATTCCTACAAAAGCAGTATCATGTGAATGATTTTAGATCTGACACCAGCTCAAGCAATAGCTGACTTCCCTTGGACCATGCTTGCAGTGGTTGCATACCTTCATGGCTGAGCATGGTGAAATGATTCTCAAAGAACAAACCTACTAGGTGTCCCTTCTTGAGGAACGGGCCCAGGAGATCTCTTCTCAAATGAAAGGTTGGCACTTTTGCACTTTTGAGCCTGTGATAGGCAGAATGTTGCTGTTTCCTGAGATGTCTTCAAGCCATTTTCTTGTTGTCCTGATGTAAATACTTGACTCCTTTTATTGCTAATCTTTTCAGAAAGTATGCTTTCTTTGCTTGACCTTTACTTTTCCCTTTCCTGGCAAAACTAGAATTTTTTTACATATTTGGTTCTACCTTTTGTTCATGCATATTGCTGTAGAAGAGACTGAAAGCAGCCAGCAGTATCTACGCTATAGCTTATATGTCAGGCATCCCTGAAATTCCTCCACTAGTTAAATATGTCTAAGTCTCAGGCAAAATCTCAGGACATGGGAAAAAATTAGACAACATTTTTTTGACAGAGTAACATTTATAGCCTCTAGTCCAACTGCCAATGTACTTATTATTCCAAAATGAAACCTTTTAAACCTGATCATTATTGTGGGTATTTCTGTTAGGCATTTCAAGTTCTGAATACTTACCAGAATCACCCACCCACCTCCATTTATGGCATCCTAGAGCTTCTCGAGCCTGCGTCCTTTCCTACTCCTCTACAATACTTTTTTATGAACTTCAATTATGTTTAATATAATGAGACACTTTAAATAATCCCTAATTCAATGATACACTTTTATGTTAGGATATAAAAATCTAGATAATTTAGCATGATTTATTTATTAATTTATGTATATGTACTAAGGGAGATGAGTTGTGAATCATCCAGTTTTGTGGTCTTTTTTTTTTTCTTCCATTCTCCTAAGTTGACCTATTATTATTTTCTTTGTCAGCCAGTCACCAATTCCACTTCTTCCTTCCTTTTGGTTTTTTCTGCTGTCTCTTAAATTGTGCTTGTGTTTAACATTCAGCTTAAATCATTACTAGAATCTGTCCATTTAAATCACTTGCTCACCAAATTATTTTTTGATGTCTGCACCTTTAAGGGTTGCATATAGTGATCCTTCAGGCCTCAAATTTAATTTATTCCATGATTCTGTAGGAGATGGTCATTTTCATGTTCATCATCCAGTGCAGTTTGTGAATGGAAGCAAAATTTTGCTGAATGCTTCTGTTTGCCAACTGAATTATTCAGGAACAGAAGCATTCATGAACCAAGGTATGACTGTATTTGGATAGTACTTATATATAGCTCACAATCTGATATTTCTGGTGATTCTCTTTAGAATTTTGATATTTAGGATGTAGTTAATCTCTTCAGAGTGTGCTGTATGTCTCTCAGGTTCTTACCCTAGCGTATCAACTCTACTCCTTTCTGTCAAGTTGGAGCACTGAGAGAACATGAGAACTTGGAGCTGAGTTATTATCTCTTTTTCTCTTTTTCCTTATAATTTGTAGTTTGATGTTCTCTGTCTTCAGATAGTGCTGAGGATATAACATTGAAAAAAAATTTTTCTCACAGAAAGCCATTTTGTTCCACATGGGAAAATATTTAAGGAGGTGTTTTATGGCATTGCCTCCACTGGCTACAAAAACCTGTCTCTTAAAAAAAATATCCCTCACCATTACACCACAGTTTTATATCAGATTGAGAAATTACTTTTTATTGGCTTATATTGCCTTAAACTCACTAATAGAATTAAATACTTAATTGTCCTTTGCTTCACATCTTTTTTAAAGATAAGAGTTTAAATAATAATTGGGTATTAAAATTTCTCTAAAATTTTAATACCAAGTGGTTCAAAGATATCTCTCATTACATTTTAAAACAAAATCTTTCCAACAATATTTACTGACATTTTCTAGGAAAATAAAATGCCCTACTGTAGAAAATTCCTTATTCATAGACTGACACTGCTTCTCTGTATCCTTCGACTGAAACATAAACACTAAGAAATCAAGCATCACTAAGGAAATTTTAATTTAATATCATAAAATAATGAATCACTTCATAGAAACTTTGAACTTTTCATCAACAAGACCTGCAAAAAAATAGTCTTAGGAAGTTTTCCCAGAAAACAAATCCTAAGGAAAATTTTCAAACCAACATTGTATTAAGAGATGCAATTCCTGAGGAAAAGGAAAATGATAAAGAGTTGAGGAGAGTGAACAAAGAAAATGCACATTAGGAGAAGTACTAAAGATTTATATAATTAAGAAAACAAATAATTGTTAAGTTATATACTATATCTACTCTAAAGACCTTTCTTCTCATAACAGTCAAGAGGAAGGGAAGGAAAAATTATCTGTTGGATCCTTCCTATATTATGTTTCTCTTTTATACTTCTGTTTATGTTACCTTGACCTTTTGGGTGTCTTTAAGAACTCATAGCTTTGGTGGTTCTTAGTATCATTGGATCTGATTTTTAAGAGATTTTATCATTTTTCTTTTTTGGCTTATTTTCCAGACAAATGGTATGATTGGCTCATTGATGACACTCTCATGCCCAGTTAACATAAGCCAGGGTTTTATGCCATTGAGAGATACTGCTAGCCCCAAAGCAACGTAATTGACATAGACATAGAGTTCAAGTGAGATGGAATTTTTCTGGGTAGTGCATGGTTGAGCACTCTTTATAGTGTCAAATAGAACATTCATATGTGATGATTTATATATTTTAAACAGTGAATGATGTTGTATGTAATATTGATTGTTAATACTCTATTGCTTTGGACTTTATTTTTGTACCAAGGATCAAACTCAGGACCTTGCACTTGCAAGGCAGGCACAGTACCACTGAGCTAAATCCCCGGCCCTGCTTTGGTCTTTTTGATGTGTAGGATAATTGATTTATTCTTCATTTACAGGAAAAATGCAACCCTTTCTTAATAAAGCATGCAACAATTTAATGTAACAATAACTACATTTTCTTTTCCAACAGTATACAAGATAAAAATGCAGATAACAAAATGTTCTTAAAGAAAATCATTCTTAATTTTACAATTTATATAATATATCACTTGTTTTATTTTAATGTACAAAGGAGAATTTTATTTTTATTTTAATAATTTTCTTTTGCAAGACAGAAAAGGGTTGTGGACTGTGATATCCCTTTTTTAGAGGCATTGAGCTATTTTACTTAGTGTCTTCTCTAAATGGAATCATATTAGCTTGGTGTACAGGATAATTTCAGGTAATTTTTGTTTTCTTTGTAATCTTCCTATTCATCTTTAGATTGACCTTTACCTCTGCATAATACAGAACGTTATTAAGTTAAAATTGAGCTCTGGTGGAATGAAATTAATATTGCAACCATATTTTTTGATCCTGAATAATTCCACTTACACAGTAATTCAGATATTGTGGAAATTAAATTTTTCTTTCCACAAGTCCTTAATACTGTGGCTCAGACACATTCTAGTCTTAAGTGGCACTGATTAGTGAAATAAAGGTCATGATGTAATTTATTTGAACAGAAGGTGAGGAAAGTAAGAACAAATTCCTTGTTGATAGATTTATATAATGGAAATAAAATACAAGATTTAAACTCAAAATAAACTGCAATGGAAATAATCACGGTATAATTCTCTATATATTGCAGATCAACAAGTTTGGAAGAAAATAATATTCAGGAAATTTTTATGAAATAAAAATAAAAGAGAAATTCTAAAGTTAATAATTTAAGAAATCTGAAAGGAATATTTAGAAATATTAGGTATTAAGTAATTAATACAATCATCTCTATGCTTATTTTTCTATTGGAATATATATTTGGAGAGAATCAATAGCAGAAAGAGTGTGCTTTAATAACACCATGAAATTGCATGAGTGTATAAATATGTAAAATTAATTATCCAAGTTTTCTTAGTCCCGTTCTCTCTTATAATGAGATGTAGAGACATAAACACTAGAAGTGGCTAGAAGTGGGTCTATTCTTTAAAACATATCTGGGGGCCGGGGATTTAGCCCAGTAGTTCCACCACCTGCCTTGCAAGCACAAGGTCCCAAGCTCAATCCCTGGTACAAAAAAAATCTGGATTTTTTTGTGTGTGATGTATTATTATCATCAGATTTCCTATATGTAACCTACAGCACCTAAAATTATAAGGGATTATTATCTTTGGTTGTAAATTTAGTTCATATGATACTTGTCAGAAAAATAAATAGTGAGTTCACATGAATTTATTCTAGAAACATCAGCCTTATATGGTGGTTTATATGAAAATCCTTTAGTTGTGATGGTTTGCAAATTTGTTCCCATTATCTTGATACATTATGTCAGAATCTAACTTTTCTTTACCAACATTTTAGGATTCTTGAGAACAGTCTGAACACATTCTCATTCTAAATTTTATCTTCTATTTCCCAAGGTTTGTGTTAATAATTTAAGATCTAAAAGCTGTGCTTTACATTTAAATCTATGCATCAGGCAGGTGAAATGTTTCCCAGTGATGACATATGAAAGGCTCAGTGACATTACCTCTGCTGTCTCTGGCTTCAACAAAAAGTTGTGTTAAGGGCAATGCCTACCTCCTTATAGATGTACAAGCTTCATCTCCTGCATCAGAATAAGTGGTTAGGAAAACTCCTCAAACAACTCTTTGAATCTCTCCACTCCTGAACTCTCATTTATGTTTCCTCAAGATTTTGACTCTGGTTTCAAAAGTCTTTTAACCTTAAGGGGAAAAAAAAAACCCAGCAATGACCTAAAGTATAAGCTTTCTATCATCACTCCTTCTCTTTTTTATTTGAAATATATCTATCTTTGAAACATGTCAATAGTGTTCCCCAAGAATCTTTCAAAAACCACTTCTCCATTTACAGAGAGAGAATTATTTGTGCACATACTTCAAAGTTCACCTGTCTTGCACTCCACTCAAGACTCTCAGATTCAGTAAAAAGAGAATGGAAATAAATAAAAAGAATACAAAGAAAAAACAAAAGCAGCAAACAAACAAAACAAAAAATGTATTTAAAACGTGAACTTTAATCATATGAAACAACTATTTTGGAAAGCTTATGGAAGTCACATTAGACTTCAGCAAAAATTATGTCTATTACCATGTGTGGTTTTGTTTTAACTTAGTTTTTTTTTAATTAAATTCTTTTATTGGTACATTGTAGGTATACAACACAATTACATTTCTCATTGGGAATTGTACCTTTACATAATGCATATTGGTTCTTATTTTTTCCCCATTCCTAGCTCTCCCTTCACGTCCTCCACCCTTCCCTATTTACAAAGACTTTATTTCCATTTTTTCCATTTCTCATCATTTTTCCTTTCCCTTCTTTCCTTTCCCCTATGCCTCCCACTACCCCTACCCCTTTGGACCTTTTCTTCCTATTTTACATTATCAATTATTCATTCTAATCAATGGTACATTTTAGGTATACAATATAATGACATTCATCATTGGAAATTTGCAACTTTACATAGTCTCTCTTGGTTCTTATTTTTCACCCTTGCCCAGCCCTCCCTTCAAACCCTCTATTCCTCCCTATTTACAAAGATTTTGTTCCTATTTTTCCATTTTCTCATATTAATCCCATTCCCTTCTATCCTTTCCCCTGGCCCTCCCACTTCCTTCCCCTTTGCCTATTTTCTTCCTATTTCACATTACCTATTATACATTTAGTCCTTATTTACACTTTCAGTTTCTCACACCAGAGAAACTATTTGGTATTTATTCATGGGTGTCCTATTTATTTCACTTAAGAGTAGGGCCTCAATGTGCATTCATTTACCTATAAATGTCTCTAATTTCTCATTTTTTATGGCTGAGTAGTACTCCAGTTTATAAAAAAACCCACATTTTCTTTATCCAGTCTCCAGTTGATGGGCATTTGGGCTGTTTTCAAGTTTTAGCTATTACACACTGTGCTCCTATGAACATGGGTGCACATATATCACTGTGGTGTGGTTCTTTTAATTCTTTGGGGAAGATCCCCAGCAGTGGAATAGCAGGGTCAATTGGGGCTTCCAGTCCTAGTTCTTTGAGGTATCTCCATACTGATTTCCACAGTGGTTTCACCAGTCTACACTCCCACCAGCAGTGGAGCAGGGTTCCTCTTTCCCCACAGCCCCACCAGTATTTGTTATTGGTTGATTTCTTGATAGCAGCCATTCTTTCTGGGGTAAGGTGGAATCTCAGTGTTGTTTTCATTTGCATCTCTTGATTGACCAGTGATATTGAACATTTTCTTGTATGTTTATTTGCTCTTTCTACTTCATTGTCTGAGAAACGTTTGTTCATTTTAGATGTCTGTTTTTGGATTGGGTCTTTCAATATGGGAGGTCTGATTTTTTTTAAGTTCTTTATAGATTCTACATAGTAGACCTTTGTCTGAGGGACAGCAGGTAAAAATTCTTTCCCACATTGTGGGTTGTCTTTTCCCTGTGTTGATGGTTTCTCCTGAGTGAAGAAGCTTTTTGGTAAGAACAGATCCCACAAGTTGATTGTTTGTGCTAGTTCACAGGGAACTGAGGTTTTGTTCATAAAATATTTTCTTGCACAAGTGTCTTTAAGAGTTCTACCAAACCTCTGTTCCAGCCGGTTCAGCATTTCTGTTTTAATATTTTGATATTTAATTCACTTTGATTTTAGTTTAGTGAATGGTAAGAGATACAGGTCTAGTTTTAATCTTCAGAAAGTTGAAACCCAATTTTGGAGACACCATTTATTAAAGAGGCTATCTTTCCTCCAGTGAGGGTGTTTGGCTCCTTTGTCAAAGACGAGGTGGCTGAATATGTTTAGAGTCGTTTCTGCATTTTCTAATCTGTTCCACTCGTTCTCCAGTCTGTTTCTTTGCCAGTACCATGCTGTTTTTATCACAGTAGCTTTGCAGTATTGTTTCAAGTTGGGGGCTGAAATGCCCCCTGCTGTGTCTCTGTTACCTAGAATTCCTTTTGCTATTTTGGATCTCTTCTTATTTCAAATGAATTTTGCATTGGTTTCTAAAGGTCCATGAAGTATGCTGCTGGGATTTCAATTGGGATTGCATCTAATCTATATAGCAGTTTTGGAAGGATGGTCATTTTCACAAGTAGCAGGGAATGTCTTTCCATTTTCTGATATCATCTTCAATCTCTCTTTTCAGAGTGCTACAGTTTTCAGAGAAGAGTTCTTTGATTTTTTTTTTGTTAGGTTGATTTCTAGGTATTTCAGGTTTTTTATGTTATTGTGAAAGAAATTATTTGCCTTATTTCTCTCTCAGTGAGTCTGTCATTTGTGTAGAGGAAAGCTATTGATTTTTGTCTGTTGACCTTGTATCCAGCTACATTATGCAATTTGGTAATTATGTCTTAAATACTTTTGATAGAGTTCTTGGGGTCTTCTATATAGAGTATCATGTCATCTTCAAATAATGACAATTTCACTTCTTAATTTCCTATCTATATTACTTTTATTTATTTCTCTTGTCTAATTGTTATGGCTAAAGTTTCCAAACCTATATTGAACAGGAGTGGTGATAGTGGACATCCTTGTCTTGTTCCTGATTTTAGTGTGAAGCCTGATATTGGCTGTTGGTTTTTCATAGATGTCTTTTATCAGATTGACATAGAGTTCTTCTATTCCAATTTTTGGGAGGATTTTTATCATAAATATGTGTTGGATTTTGTCAAATGCCTTCTCTGCATCTAATGAGAGGATCAAATGGTTTTCGTCCTTGGCTCTATAGATATAGTGTATTACCTTTATTAATTTGCATATATTGAACCATACCTGCACCCCTTGGATGAATCTCACTTGGTCGGGGTGTATGATCTTCTAGATGATCTTCTGTGTTCTATTTGCCAGTATCTTATTCAGGATTTTTGCATTTATGTTTATTAGTGAGGTTGGCCTGTATATCTCTTTTTTGGTTGGGTCTTTCTCTGCTTTGGGGATCAAGGTGTTGCTTGCTACGAGGAATGAATTCGGGAGTATTGCTTCTCTTTCCATTTCACTGAAGAGTTTAAACAGTAGTGGCAGCAGTTCCTCTCTAAATGTCTTGTGGAATTCAGCGGTGAAGCCATTAGGACCCGGGATTTTCTTAGTTTGTAAGTTTTAGGAACGTTTTCAATTTCATTGATTGATATTGGCTTGTTTATAAATTTTAGGTCTTCTTCTTCTTCCAAATTTGGTTATTCATACTTATCTAGGAATCTGTCCATTTCTTCTGTATTTTCTAACTCTTTGGCATATAGGTTCTTGAAGTAGGTATTTATTATCGTCTTGATTTCTCCTGGGTTCTTTGTAATTTCATCCTTTTCCTTCCTAATAGCATGGATTTGGGCCTTTTCTTTCCTTTTTCTGATAAGGTTGGCTAAGGGTTTGTCAACTGTTTTATTCTTTCAAAGAACCAACTCTTGAATTCATTTATTTTTTTGTATTGTTCTCTTAGTCTCCATTGCATTGATTTCTCCTCTGATCTTTATAATTTCCTCCCATGTATGAACTTTGGGTTTGTCCTGCTCTTCATTTTCTAGAAGGTTTAGGTTGAGCATCAGGTTGTTTAATTGGGCTTGCTCAGTTTTCCTAATATAAGTATTCAGTGCTATAATTTTCCCTTGTGAGACTGCTTTCATTGTGTTCCATAGAGTCACATATGTTGTGTTTGATGTTCATTTAATGGTAGGAAATGTCCCATTTCTTCTTGAATTTCCTCTGACCTATTGTTTATTCAGAAGTATATTGTTCAATTTCCATGCATTTATTAAATTTTTGAGGGTTTTTTTGGTATTGATCTCCAATTTCATAGCACTATGGTCTGACAATAAATCAGGGATAACTTCATTTCCTTTGCACTTACTTAAAAATGTTCTGTGAATGATCATGTGGTCTATTTTGGAGAATGACCTGTGTACACCTGAAAAGAATGTGTATTCTGATTTTGTGGGATGGAACACTCTATAAACAATGTTAAGTTCACTTGTTCCAGAGCTTGATTGAGTTCTAGTATTTTGTGGCTTATTTTTTGTCTAGTTGATCTACCTATTTGTGACAGTCTGGTATTGAGGTTCTATTGAGGTACTATTGTGTTAGCGCTTATTTCATTTTTTATGTCTGTTAGTATTTGTTTTATATAGTTAGGTGCACTGGTTTTTGGTGCATATATATTTATGATTTGTCATCTTTTCCTCTTGGATTGTTCCCTTTACAAGGATGTAGTGTCCTTCTTTGTCTCTCTTAATCAATGTTGGTTTGAAATCCACTTGAACTACAAAGAGGATAGCTCCTCCCACTTTTTTTCAGGTTCCTGTCACATGGAGTATTGTTTTCCACCATTTCACTTTCAGTCTGAGAGTTTCTTTTTGAATAAGTGTGTTTCCTATATGCAGTATATTGTTAGATCTTGCTTCTTGACCCATTCTACCTGTGTATTTCTTTTCATTGGTGAACTGAGATCATTAACATTGATGGTTATAACTGATATATATTCACTTACCATTGTTATGACTTTTTCTTTCATTTGAATTCTCCCCCTTTGCATTTTATGTCTTACTGTGCCTGATAGATTGATTCAGCTGGGCTTACTGGGGTAGTGTTCCTCCTTTTCTTTTCCTAGGATATTGTGTAAAATTTTTTGGAGTGCTGGTTTGGTTTTCATGAAGTTCCTAAGGTGCTCTTTGTCATGAAAGTATCTTATTCCTCCATCAATTTTGAAAGATAGTTTTGCAGGGTGCATCAGTCTGGGTTGAAGGCCCTTTTCCTTTAGGGCTTGAGATATGTCACTCTGCATTCTTCATGCCTTGAGGGTTTGCATTGAGAAGTCTGCTGTGATTCTGATGGGCTTTCCTCTGTACATGATTTCTTTCTTTTTTCTAACTGCCTGTAGAACTTTGTTCCTCTGTTTCTCGAATCTTAAGTATTATATCCCTATGTCTAAATATTTTTTGATCAAGGTTAGTTGGAGTCCTATATGCCTCTTATCTGTATGTCAAATTCTTTTCCCCTGCTTGGGAAGTTTTCTACTATCTGTTCCGTGAATAGTTTTTTTTATGTTGTCTGCACTCTCTCTTGTGTCTGACTCCAATCAGTCTTACGTTATTCTTCTTTGCATCATCTAGCAGCTGCTGGATTGCTTTCTTGTGCTCCCTTACAATTTTAAAGCAATTTTTCTTTTCCTGGTCACTAGTTGCAATCTTATCTTCTATATCTGAAATTCTGTCCTCACATTGGCTCATCCTGCTGCTTATACTTTCAATGGATTTTTTAATCTCCTGGAAATCTGTTTGCAGCTGTTTTATATATTCCATTATTTTCCTATGTTGGGATTCCAACATGTTCCTCAGCTCCTTTATGTTTTATCTGTGTCCTTTCTAGATTTATTAATCATGTCTTGTGCTATAAGCACAATCTCTGCTGTTATCTGATAAATTATTTCTGATTTCATTTTTTCCAGATCCTCCTTTTTTGCCAGTTCAGGGAGTACAGGTGGTTGAGTGTCAGGTTGTTCCATCTCATTTCCCTTTGGGGTTGCTTTAGGTGACCTGGGAGTCTGGTTCTAAGTTTGTATACATGTCTTCTCATTTCAGTGAGGGTGGGGTGGGTGCATTGGTGGGGAGGCCTGTGTGCTGCTTGGGCCTGTGCTGCTCACCTCTTCAGCCCTGGTGGTGGCTCTGCTCCTCAGTGCTTGGGGCAGTTGTATGGCTGCCTGGAAACCTCACCTCCCTGATGACCAAGGCAGCTATGCTCCTCACATACTTTTTTAGCAGATCGACTTTAGTACTTCAGTGTAGTCAACCTCAGTCTCAAGTCCCTCTTCCGGGTGCCAGCTGTAGGTGGCTCCTTTGGGTCCCAAGCCCCAAACTCAAAAGTTCCCTTTTTAAAACATTTTCACATATATGGATTTGTTTGCCTTGAAGGTGAAATGGATAATGTCATCCTGAAGCCTACACAATGTTTTTCTCTCTCCTTGTCCCTTACCTCTTCATCAGCTCTGCAGAGTTTGCATTTAAAGTCTTCACAGTATTTTCCCTTGCATTAGAAATAACCATATCTATCTCTTATCTTTCCTATTTATATTTAAATCAGGGAGAGTGAGGTCCTGGTTCAATTTCTTGTTCATTTAGAACCCATTCAAGAACTGGAGTAGTTTCTAAAAATGTGAGTGGAGTCTTATATTACCTGAATGAAAGTAGGGAAAGCCAAGCAGGGGTTGAACATCACCTACTCATATAGACTAGCAGAGTGTTATGTGGATAAGAAGCCTTCAATGAATGCTTCTTTAATATGTGTTCAGGAATAAATATTCACTTTACCAGTACAAGGCTTAAAACATACTATAAATTTTGAACTTAGCAAACCTAGCCATATTTCTTTACACCTAGTAGGAACATTTATAAAATTGCAAATCCTTCCCATATAGGAAACTGCAGTCTCTAACATTGTTTTACTTTATATTTTATTGAAAAGTAGAGTAATGTTTCTTAAAAGAGATCATTTTTAAAAGTTCTCTCAAAAAAACTTTTTTATTCTATAGTAAATACCCTAACCTGATGATTTACATGATTTTCCCTGGATCTATTTATCCCTACCCCAAATAAATCTCCTGTGCCTGAATATTAATGACAAGTCATGTAGTAGGATAAGCAGGCCATTAGCATTAAAACATACAGACTTCCTTTTTTTTTTGAAAAATTCTTTTTATAACAGAAGAAACCTTAAATTTGCATTTAAATAGACTTTTCAAGAAAGATATTGCATTACATTTTTTAAATATGTAATTTTATAAGGTTGATAAATACTCCCACAATCATATTTTTTGGAAAGAACTCAAGAAATGAAAAGGTATTTTCCAATGTAGCATATTCAAGCATCTATAATCTCTTTATTCAAAATTTTTTTCTGTATTATGTTCTGTATAAATAGCAGTCATTCTTCAATATTTGAAGTGTTTAAAATTTCAAAATGAAACATTAGGTGGAATGTCTAAATTCTTCTTTATGCAAAATTGGTTAAATGGGATTATCCACTACTAAAATCATTTACTGTCAAACACCTCTTGAGGTGTAAAAATATGTTAATTTCACTTTTAGTGGGCCTTATTACTCTACAGTATGTGAATTATAAAGTTTTTGATACAAACTATGTGCTGGGTGAAACTATTAGTATCAATTGGAGTCAATAAAAAAATGGAGCCTATGATAGCAGTTTTAAAACTTTATGGAACTTAACAATTGCATGAGAGCTAGCAAAAGAAAAAAAAAGCTGTGAGTAATGATTCTGATTTGGGTGGGACATGGAAAGAGTATTGCAATAAATGTGATGTATGTCATCTATACAGACAAATACAGTGAAAGTTAAAAGAGGGGAAAATGATACTAAAGAATTTGAAATCCTCTTTTATTGACACAAAGGGTTAAATTACTTAAAGGGACTCAGAGAAATGGATATGTTTTTTCCTGGAAACTAAGCTTGATTGGCAATTCAAATAAAAACTAAACACAAAACTAAGATTTCCTTCTAAAGGAACAGCAATTATATATCACAATTTCCAAGAAACGTCTTTCCTTTGCATTAGAGCCTTCCTTGATAGGGCTGGGATTAACAGATAAATTCTAAGTAATGTATGCAAAAAGTACCTCACAAAATAACTTGTTTTAACTGGGTGTAGTGGCAGAAGCCTGTAATCCCAGCACTTTAGTAGGAGGATGAGGCAGAAGTAGTGAATCTTTGAGTCCCACCTTAGAAAGACCATGTCTCACAATTAAAAACAACAATATAAGAGGGCTTCAGATGTAGTTCCATGGGAAAGCATTGGATTCTATCCGCAGTACTAAAATAAAAACAACAAACAAAGCAAAACAAAACAACTGTTTGATTGCAGGGGTTTCTGAGTTTCATTCTGTGTTACAGATATAGGTATTACCTCCCAGTCTCCAGTAACCCATACTCTATAAATCTATAATTCCAGTTTTATTTGTAATGAATGGTTTACAGATGTTTGATATTTACTTCTAACATCATTTCCTTTTTTGAAAAACAGAGATCCTGTTCTTCACCATTAGTTTGTTAGCAAGAGGACAGGTGCAGAACGGACTATGGTTATGGGAAAGTGGATCTGAGACCTGCCATTTGTAATCTATGCTCACACAGAACATTCTCATCTCCAAGAAGACTATCAGGAGCCTACTATTAAATATTTCCATTTCACTTCTTCCCCAAGGAAAAAAGCATATTTTAGTCAATAAATTCTGTTATCATCTCTCTACAAATATCCATACTGAATAGCATCTTGAACCAATGATTCACACTACATGTCTGACTTAGACTTTGCTTCTTCCTGATGTGTGGATTCATGTAATCCTTTCTCTTGAAATAACTGCTATAACTATGTAATAGACACTTACATGAATATAGATTACCAACTTTTTCATTGTACTTAAATCTAATCTCCTGCCAATATTTTATCAGTTACATAATTGAGCCATTTATATTATGGGCACTACACATTCTTTTATTACTCAAAATATCTTTCAATTAAAAAAGACCTGATAGGAACATGCCAAATCAGACCAGGGCAGACAGGCAGGTCTGTACATGCCCTAGCAAGGTCCTGAGTCACGCGGAATGCCAAACCAGCCCGCACCCCGGCAACAATCCACATATACAGAGCCCCCCCCCGCCTTGCTCCTCTGTACAGCCACCTGGTTCCACACTACAAAGATGCAGAGGACACTGGACAAGCAGACCACGGTACTGAGTCCCACCGCTCCCGGCCCAGAGGTAGGGGCTTCTGAGCCGCTGTCCCACTGCTCCTGGTCCAGAGAAAGGGGCTTCCCGGCCACCTTCCCTCCCGCTGCTCCCAGAAAAGAGGAAAGGGTTTTTAGGCCACTATCCCTACCACTGCTCCCAGCCCCTGTCCCACCCACCTCTCCCAGTTCAGAGAAAGTAATCCCTGCAGTGCCAACAGCATCCCTGCCAGTCAAAATGAGAAAACATATAAATAAGTTTCAAAACCAGACTTTCAGATCACCTACAGCAACCCCAAAGGGAAATGAGATGGAGCATTCTGATACTCAACTAACTGGACCCACTGAACTGGCAACAAAAGGGGATCTGGAAAAAATGAAATCAGAAATTTGACAAAATCCAATATGCATTTATGATAAAAGCCCTACAAAAAATTGGAATAGATGGTATCTACCTCAAACTGATAAAAGCCATCTATGAAAAACCAACAGCCAATATCATACTAAATGGTCAAAAACTGAAATCCTTCATGGTCAAATCAGGAACAAGACAAGGATGTCCACTATCATCACTCTTGTTCAATATAGTTCTGGAAACATTAGCAATGGCAATTAGACAAGAGAAAGAAATAAAAGAAATAAAGGTAAGAAATGAAGAAGTCAAAGTGTCATTATTTGCAGATGACATGATACTCTATATAGAAGACCCCAAGAACCCCACCAAAAGTCTTCTAGATTTAATAACCAAATTCAGTCAAGTAGCTGGTTACAAGGTCAACACACAAAAATCAATAGTTTTCCTGTACACCAATGACAGACTCACTGAGAGAGAAATAGGGCAAATAATTCCTTTCACAATAGCTTCCAAAAAACTGAAATACCTAGGAATCATCCTAATGAAAGATATCAAAGACCTCTTCTCTGAAAACTATAGGACTCTGAAAAGAGAGATTGAAGATGATATCAGAAAATGGACAAACATCCCCTGCTCCTGGGTAGGAAGGATTAATATAGTGAAAATGGCCATACTTCCAAAACTGCTATATAGATTTAATGCAATTCCAGCTGAGATCTCAGCAGCATACTTCATGGACCTTGAGAAAACAATCAAAAATTCATTTGGAACAAGAAGAGACCCAGAATAGCAAAAGCAATTCTAGGTAACAGAGATATGGCAGGGGGTATCACAATCCCCAACCTGCAACTATACTACAAAGCTACTGTAATAAAAACGGCATGGTACTGGCAAAGAAACAGACCTGAGGACCAGTGGAACAGATTAGAAGATGCAGAAACAACACCAGATACACTGAGTCATCTCATCTTTGACAAAGGAGCCAAACACCCTCAGTGGAGGAAAGATAGCCTCTTTAATAAATGGTGCT
This sequence comes from Heterocephalus glaber, assembly GCF_053883595.1. Classification (NCBI taxonomy): domain Eukaryota; kingdom Metazoa; phylum Chordata; class Mammalia; order Rodentia; family Bathyergidae; genus Heterocephalus; species Heterocephalus glaber. Next base: position 24,816,922 of record NW_028258145.1, on the reverse strand, counting down.
GGAAAAATTGGGTTTCAAGTTGCCAAAGACTAAAACTAGACCTATATTCTTTGCCATGCACTAAACTAAAATCAATATGGATTAAAGATCTAAATATTAAAATAGAAACTCTGAACCAGTTGGAACAGAGGCTAGGTAGAACTCTTGAAGACATCGGTGTAGGAAAAGATTTTATGAACAAAACCTCAGTTGCCCATGAACTAGCACAAACAATCAAAAAGTGGGATCTCTTCCTATTAAAAAGTTTCTGCACAGCAAGTGAAACCACCACTAGTGTGAAAAGACAACCCACAATGTGAGAAAAAATCTTCACCTGCTGTTCCTCTGACAAAGGTCTACTATCTCGAAACTATAAAGAACCTCAAAAGATCAGACCTCCCAAATTTAAATACCCAATCCAAAAATGGGCATCTGAAATGAACAGACATTTCTCAGACAAAGAAGTAGAAAAGGCAAATAAATACATGAAAAAATGTTTGACCTCACTGGTCATTTGAGAGATGCAAATGAAAACAACGCTGAGATTCCACTTCACTGCAGAAAGAATGGCTGCTATCATGAAATCAACCAATAACAAATGCTGACGGGGCTGTGGAGAAAGAGGTACCCTGCTCCACTGCTGGTGGGAGTGTAGACTGATGCAAGCACTGTGGAAATCAGTATGGAGATACCTCAGAGAACTAGGACTGGAAGTCCCATTTGACCCTGCTAATCCACTGCTGGGGATTTTTCTCAAAGAATTAAAAGAATCAAACCACAGTGATATATGTGCACCCATGTTCATAGCAGCACAGTTTGTGATAGCTAAAACTTGGAAACCCCCCAAATGCCCATCAACTGGAGAATGGATAAAGAAAATGTGTTTTTTAGTAAAATGGAGTACTACTCAGCCATAAAAAGTGAGAAGTTAGAGACATTTATAGCTAAGTGGATGCACATTGAGGCGATACTCTTAAGTGAAATAAATAGGACACATATGTATAAGTACCGAATAGTTTCTCTAGTGTGAGAAGATGAAAGTGTAAATAAGGACTAAAATGTATAATAGGTAATGTGAAATAGGAAGAAAATTGGCAAAGGGGAAGGAAGTGGGAGGGCTAGGGGAAAGGATAGAAGGGAATGGGATTAATATGTGTAAATGGAAAAATAGGAACAAAATCTTTGTAAATAGGGAGGAATGGAGCAGTTGGAGGGAGGGCTGGGCAAGGGTGAAAATTAAGAACCAAGAGAGACTATGTAAAGGTGCAAATTTCCGATGATGAATGTCATTATATTGTATATCTAAAATGTACCAATGATTAGAATGAATAATTGATAATGAGTAATAGGAAGAAAAGGTCCAAAGGGGTAGTGGTAGTGGGAGGGGCAGGAGAAAGTAAAGAAGGGAAAGGAAAAGTGATGAGAAATGGGAGAAATGGAAATAAAGTCTTTGTAAATAGGGAAGGGTGGATGGAAGTGAGGTCTAGGAATGGGGAAAAAATAAAAACCAATATGCATTATGTAAAGGTACAATTCCCAATGAGAAATGTAATTGTGTTCTATACCTACAATGTACCAATAAAAGAATTTAACAACAGCAACAAAAAAGACCTGATAGGGCTGGGAATTTAGCTCACTGGTTTTGCTGCCTGCTGTGCAAGCACAAGGACCCAAGTTTGATTCCCAGTAACAAAAAAAACACCTTATATTTACAGTCTCATGCAATATTTCCTATATAATGTCTGCCTGAACATACCCAGGAGACAAATATTCAGCAAATTAACCTACTCTATTGTACTCTGTAAATTTGTTTTTTTTTAAATTATGACCTACAGGATATTTATTTATATATTTATTTTTTATTGAGTTTATTGTTACATTTAGGTATAACTTATTATCACATTCATCATTGAGGATTTGTACCTGTCCATGATATATCTTGATTCTTATTTTTTCCCCTTCCCTTGCTCTCCCTCCAACCCCTCCACCCCCATATACATAAGCTTTGTTTCCATTTTTTCTGTCTTACTTTCAATTTTTTTCTTTCCCTTCTTTCCTTTGCCTTGACCTCCCTCCCTAGTTTCCCTTTCTCTTTAAACATTTTCTTCCTATTTTGCAATATCTAATATACATTTTGGTCCTCATTTACACCTTCAGTTTCTCACACCAGAAAAATTATTCAGTATTTACACATGTGTGTCCTATTTATTTCATTTATGAGTATAGCCTCAAGGTGCATCCATTAAGTATAAATGCCTCAACTTTATTTTTCTTTATGGCTGAGTAGTACTCCATTTTATTAAAAAAAAATCTTCTTTATCCACTCACCATTTGATTAACTTTTGGGCTGTTTCAAAGATTTAGCTATTACAAACAGTGCTGCTACAAACATGGGTGTGCATATGTCACTGTGGTATGATGCTTTTATACTTCACAAAACTAGAGAAAACAATCCAAAAGTGTATTTGGGACCAGAAGATACCTAGAACAGCAAAAGCAATTCTAGACAACAAAGACACGGCAGGGGGTATCTCAATCCCCAACTCGAAACTATATTACAAAGCGATCATGATAAAAACAACATGGTACTGGCAAAGAAACAGACCTGAGGACCAGTGGAAGATAAGAAGATGCAGAAACAACTCCAGACACACTCAGCCATCTTATTTTGACAAAGGAGCCAAACACTCTCACAGGAGGAAAGATAGCCTCTTCAATAAAATGGTGTTGGAAAAACTGGATTTCAACCTGCCAAAGATTAAAATTAGACCCATATCTTTCACCGTGCACTAAACTAAAGTCAAAGTGGATCAAATCCAAATATTAGAACAGAAACACTAAACCTGTTGGAAAATAGGTGGTAGAACTCTCAAAGACATTGGCATAGCAAAAGACTTTATGAACAAAACCTCATTAGCAGGGGAACTAGCGCAAAGAATCAACAACTGGGATCTCATCTTATTAGAAATCTCTGCCCAGCAAGAGAAACCACCAACAGAGCTGAGACAACCTAAAATGTTGGAGAAAAATTTTAGCCTCAGACAAAGGACTACTATCTAGAATCTATATAGTACTTAAAAAGATCAGACCTCTCAAATTTAAAGAGCCAATCCAAAAATGGGCATCTGCAATGAACAGACATTTCTCAGACAAAGAAGTAGAAGCAGCAAATAAACATATGAAAAATGTTCAACATCATTGATCATTTGAGAGATGCAGATGAAAACAACACTGAGATTCCATCTCACTCTATAAAGAATGGCTGATCTCAAGAAATCAACCAATAACAAATGCTGGCAGGACTGCAGAGAGGAAGGTACCTTTCTCCACTGCTGGCTGGAGTGTAGCCTGGTGCAACCACTGTGGAAATCAATGTGGAGATTTTTCAAAAAACTAGAATTAGAGGTCCTAGTTGACCCTGATATTTCCCTTGCTGGGTAAGTGCTCTATAAATTCTAAGCTACACATTTTCCCCACTCCCATCCCCTTCCACACACACTGAGAAAAGTCCTCCAGAAGACACAATTTGGGAGAAGAGGAAAGGTTCAGAGGAACTCACAAAATTGATAACTAATTGCTACATAAGTGAGACACAATGAAATAAAAATGAAATTTTTAATTGCACTTTAAAGTTTATCAGGTTTCTGAACACAAGTATCCATGTATTCTTCACAACAAGCCAGCAGCACAGTATCAACATTATTTGAGAGGTGGGAAGCCAAAGCCTCACACATTCTGCCTCTCTAAACCTCACACTAAAAAATAAAAGTAATGTTCATTTGGGAGGGGGGAGGTCTCTCAGTGCCCAAAATAGGAATCTTCTCATTACAACAGTGTTTTCCAATGTATAATCTGTGGAATGGTATTACCGGAAGAGGGCAAGGGCCTATGGTAAATTTAGTTTAACAACTGTTGAGATAAAATATCCTCTATTTCATAACTACAGGATTCCTGTTTTGCAGTATACTATCATATAATTTAAGTTTTGCACAAGATATAGCATATAGTATTTACCAGTTAAAATTAACTCTGAGTTTGCTTTTTCAGCACAGAGAACTCTGGAACTAGTACTTGTAATTCTCTGAGGTTCCACACTAGATTTTAGATCCTATCAAGGAAGGAATGGAAATACTGAATCTGCATGAGATGTTTACTAAGAATAATACTCAAGGAAATCATCTAGAACCAGTGATGAATGAATAGGGATTATATTTTAATTAATATTAGTACTTAGAGCAATTGGGAATCATCAGTTTAAGGGAGTCTCCATCTGTTTTGTAGATGCAAATGAAATATATGAAAGAGAATTTAAAATACTATGTGACATTGTAAAAGTCTAAACTTCTGGCATAATTTTGACAGCCTGGAATGCCAAGTTGTTTTAGAATGGTCATAGACAGATATTCAACACTAAGTATTTACAATAATTCTTTCTGCACACTACTTTTGCTATACCTGATATAAGATTTTTTTAAAACTGGAATTGCTTTCTTATCTCAGACTGTGCTCATTTTCTTGAGCTTCCAAAAGTTCTCTTTTTATTTAAAAGGACAATAATTATTTCAGTGTATTGTGCTGAATTACATCTAAGAATTCAAACCATTTCTGCAGCAAATTCTATTTAACTGTCCTAATATCCTATTTTAATAAGGATTTAACTAGAGAGATAAAAATTAAATGTTTGCCAGAGTGATGCATTAATAACTCAAAACCTTTAATTATACCAGCACCCAATTTAATTAAACCTTACATTACAAACTGTCGGCCTTCATATCACAGACCTCTATGTTGAATGGTTTATAGCCAAGTTATTAAAAGAAATCATTCCATGTTTCATAATATGATACAAATCTCCACTTGTGAAAAAAAGATCTTTATTTTTAATTGGTGGAAAAAAACACTCAATAAAAAGCTAAAATTGATAATGAGGGCACAATTTTAATTTCTTAAAATATTTCTGTATAATTCTTCCATGATTATGATGAACTTAAATTAATAGATGTTTTAAAGCTGAAGCAAATTAAAAGCAAAAATGAAAGATTATGATATGTCTCATATTTGACACAAATATAGCAAACTTAATCTAAATTTTAAGGTGCAAATAAATAGGTCTCTGCTTATGCAAGTACCACTTACTGATTTTTCCAGCAAAAGTACTCCTCTGGAAAGGCTCCTGTATTCTCTCTTTTCTTTCTTATTCCCAACAATTAATGATTTTGAGATTAGAATAGCAGATTGAAATTTGAGTATCAATGAGATTCACCTATATGACTTGAGATCAGATCCACCAGGCCCCATTCTCAGAGCTTCTGACTCAGTGGTTCTGATACTGGTTGCAGAATTTTAATTTCCAAGAAACTTTCAGGAAATGTTGATGCCATTATTCCATGGAGCACACTTTGGGCAAATTATTCAGATTATGTTCTTGCAGGATATTAATGGAGAGATGCATAGAGAAAAAATGAGGAGGAGATACAGAGAGAGAGAGAACTAGTGAGATAGAGACAGAGAGAGTTTGAGGGATGCCCTTCATTCCTTTCTCTAGACTCTACATTTCTGTTTAATAGGAGTACCTTTTTTATTCATTATGTGTTTTTCTGACCACAAATGATATTTTATAATGAGATGACTCAGCTTATGAATAGACACACCTGATAATCTTAGAACAGGGACTTACTATGCCAGAAACATCACCATAAAATCAGTCATGTCTACATAGCAAAGTTTCCATAAATTTGGACACTGAAGCTAAGATGGACTACTCAGGTTGACAATAACCTGTGTTTGCTTTTGCAGATGTCAGGAATTAAGTCCCAAGAAAAATGAAAATTTAGAATTTGAAACTCTGTCTCATTTCTTATAGGTTTCTTCCTTTTTTTCTCTAATAATCTTTATCCATGGGTACAGTAGTGGTCAAAATAGCAGTAGTTTAAGTTTTCTTACTGTAATGGAATAGAGTGTCTTTGAGAAAGCTCAAAGCTGAGTTGGGATCAGAAATGAGGGTAGCCTTATGTGTACTCTTCCCTAAGTTTGTATTTCATGCTTATTTTCTTGTGATGGGGCCTGGTTATCTGAGACAGACTTGACATTCTGGGGAACTATGTCACAAAAATTAAAAGTTCACCTAATCCTGAAGTTGGTGGTAGGGAGCAAAGGAAGGTAGGGAGAGGGAGACAGACAGACACTGGATAGAAGATGCCAGGTGAAACTAGGAGTGAGGGTGCAACAATTTATATGTGCCTCAGAGGACACTGCCCCATAGCATTAGCTCTTATCCAAACACTGTTAATTTTCCTATCACCAAAATTACAAGTCCTCAGGGACAGAGAAAAATATCAATGGAAACATTAAGTGTTTTTATTTTCAATATGCTAATCTAACCTCTCTCCTAGATTTCTATATATCTCAGAAGATACAACACCAAAATAAGAAAACTTGTATATCTATTATTTAGATTACCTGTGATTTAGGAATATTTAGGGTTTTGAATGAGCTGGCATCATTATATGAAAAAAAATAGATGACATTGCTTACACATATTTAAAAGGGAAAGGAAGCATTATGCTTTTCTCTAACCACAAGAGACAGCAGCAACTCCTCACAAAATATGGAAATGCCTAAAAAAATACTTCTCCTTAGAGATTAGAAACAACTTTAATATGGAGAAAAAGCCTCCTGAATATTCTTCACTTCTTTGGAAGCTGTGGCAGGGCCTGGTAGAGATAAGAAAAGACCCATATGTACAGAAAAATTTCTCCTTCCCTTATTGTAGTTCATTCTAATACTGTGACTCTGTAGAGTAACAGCAAATATCTTTAAAATGAATATACTAAGGTCTGACAATTGCAATTATGTGATCACTCAGAGTTTATTAACTTGTGACATACTTTCTGCATATTGTATATATGCATTATTTATTTACATTAAAGTGTGTCTTTTCTCTTAACTTTAGTCTTTAGCAGGATTGGGAATTTTATGTACAAGTCCTACAAAAAAGTGAACACTTCCTAGTTTCAGGGCTCTTTGTCAGGTTCTGGATTGAAAATGAGGAAAAATGACAAAAGATACTTGCCCTAAAGGCACTGGAAAAGCACCAGTTTCTATTTAGCATGGTAATGAAATAATTCATTAAAATTCTCTCACTATCTTTGCAACATCTACCCTCTGCATATACTTGGCACTCTAAAGCATTGATTGACTGCTTGAACTTTATATTTATAGTTTTAAAATTTTTTTAAATGAATATATTTATAAGTATACCACTCAGACATCCTATTTCTTAGGGAAATAAGAAAAAGAGCTATATTTTTAAAAGTAATTCAAGGAGATTCCTTTTGCAGTTGTCAGTAAATTTTTTAAAAGAATACATGCATTTTTATTTAAAGGAAAAATAGCAGTAATGGAAAATTTTTGCACACAAAATAAATAAATTTTACTTATTTCCACATTTTCAGAAACTATATTTGACAGAAGTACTTTGACTCCACTACCCTCAAAATCCATTTGCTTAATTTTGGTTTATATATTTAGTCATTTAAATTGCTTTGAAGAAGTTTACTGAGGTTTTGAAATTAAATCTGCTTTTACAAATAGACCTTTTAAGCTCTTTCTAGAATTAGAATACAGCGTAGTAAAGAAAATATCACTTAGAGTATCTTTTCCCTTTTTTATTCAATGATGAGTTTCAATAGTGTTTTTGTGTCTCTTTCTATACAGTTATGTTTTAGATGCATGTCCTTCAAAGGTCCATGTGATAAAGGCTGGGTCCCCAGAGTGGCGCTACTGAATACCAGTGCAGCCATTAGGAAGTGAATCTAGTTGGTGGGCCCTAGATCTTTGCGGGAATGTCTTTGAAGACGGCTATGGCATGGCCTATTCCTATCTCTCTCTTTGTGTCCCGATTCATGAAGTAAGCATTTTGCTCAACCACATTCTCCTATCATTTCATACTGCCCTAATCATAGGCCCAAAAAATGCAATCTTGCACTGGGCCTTTTGGTCTTTATGTTAATTAGCTCAGGTATTTTATTATAATAATGTGAACATGGTTAATATATATATCTACACCTCGCCAAATGAAATAAACAGGTGTAAATCTAACAAAGTATATTTAAAGTCTACATGAGTAAAACTACAAAATTTTGATAAAAATTATTAAAGAACTATGTACATAGAGAAATATGCCATGTTCATAGCTAGGAGTCAATATTATCAATATTATCAAGATGTCAGTTCTTATTTAATCTATAGATGCAGTGTAATCTCACTCAAAATTATAACAAGTGATTTTGTAGCTACAGATAAAGTGATTCTAAAATTTATATGAAAAGACAAAAGACCTGATGAATCAAACCAAAATTGAAGGAGAGAAACAAATATTTTCACTATCCAACTTGAATGCTTACTATAAACCACTGTGGTATTTCTTAAAGACTGAACACAGAGATCAATGACTAGAAACAGAATTTAACAGAATAGAAAGATTAGAAATAGGCCCACATAAATGTTATAACTTGTGTGTTGACAAAAAAAAAATTAGGGCATAACAATGTAAAAAAGTTCCACAAATGATGCTGGAATAGGTGGCCATCCACAGTCAAAACCAAATATGAATATAGATGAAAATCTTACAAAATTAACACAAAAGTTAACTAGAAGAAGACCACAGAACTAAATTTAAAATTCAAAATTTTAAAACTCTTAGAAACTATCAATGGGAAAAATCTAGATGACCATGGTGATGACTTTTTAGATACTACACTGAACACATAATCTTTAAAGAAAGAATAAATGTTTGAGTTTATTAAAAATTTTTAAAATGTTCTCTGGCAAAGAAACTATCAAGAAATGAGAGATAAGCCACCCAATGGAAGGAAATGTTTGGAAGATATGTCTAATAAAAGAGTGGTACCTAAAACTACACAAAGATCTCTTAAAACTCAACAGGAAGAAGATTAACACCCTGATTTTAAAAAATGGGCCAAAGACCTTAAATAGGCACCTTGCTATTGAAGACATACAGTTGGAAAGTAAACATATGAAAAGTTACTCCATAACACGTTATTATGGGTATGAAAATTGAAATGACAGTGATATATTAGTATTGGATCTGTTACAATGGCCAAAAGTAAGAACACACAATATCAAAACCTGGTGAATATATAGAAAAGACAGGAGCTCACATTACATTCATTGGATGTGGAAATATAAAATGGTACAGATTATTTTTTACTTTTGAACATACACTGACCATATGATCCAATAGTAACACTTATGTCCCTAAAAATAGCTCCACAGAAATATATATAAGAGCTCTATGATAAGTGTCACAACTTGGAAGCAACTGAGACATTCCACAGTAGATAAATGGGTAAATAAATTACAGGATACACAGCCATTTCACTAGGAAAAGTGAAATGCATTATATAGCCATGGAAAGATGTGGAAAATCCTTAAGTGTATATCACTAATTCAAAGAAGCCAATCTAAAGAAAAAGTGACATACATTTAATTCCACCAGATGACATCTGGTGAAACAAAAAGTATGGAGATAATAAAAATATCTCCTTCCAATACCTATCAATCAAGTTTCTATATTTCTATTTTTTATTTTATTTTCTAAAAATTAATGCTCAAGTTTCTTTAATTGCACTAATAATGCATTAATGCTTGTTTTTCATAGCCAGAAACAACATTGCATTTAGCTGGCATGCCTTCACTGACAGGTACTTGGAGAGAGAGCGGGATGGATAGGTAAAACACAGAAGTATTTTTTAGGGTACTAAAACCACTCTGTATAATACAAAACTGAATAAATGTCATTATAAATATATATTAAATTTATTTATAGTATATATCTATGTAATGTTTTCAATAGTAATGCCATTCTATTTTATGAATTAACCTTAAATGTTTATGTGTCTTTGTTGCAAGCTTTCAAGATAAAAAAATATTAACAGAACTGAAAGCTCTTACAAGAGAATGTGAAATGATAACTGCAAAAGAAATGATAAAGTTAGAAAATCAATTGATCCTAACACTGCATCATGTGTCTAAAAATTACTTCTAGGTTTAAAAAGAAAAAGTAGAATGGACATCACATTAATTACATAATCATCAATTAAAATACTAATATTGAAGAATATTGATTCAGAGCTTCCTTATGTTTCTCCTAATAAAATGTAAACTGATGGGAACATAATTTCAGTGTGCTCAGGTTTAACGTGTATACTTTGAATTCATATTGAGAAAACACCTAGCAAATGGATGTTGCAACAAAATACCTGGCCTGGACATTTTAAAATATCGAAGCCAAAGAAAAAAATGTAATTGTTCAGGAACTTCTCAGGATTAAAATTAATTTAAAAGAGATGCCACCTAAATGCAGTGTTAAGAGCACAGAAGAGGTGAGCTGTTCCCAGAGCACAGGAGGATGGTTCCGGGCCATCATACCACCCCTGCTAGCACAGAGGAGGTGAGCTGCATGGATGCCAGCAGCATAGCGCCCCCATCATTGAAATGAGGAGACACATAAACAAGTTTCAAAACCAGACTTCCACATCACCTAAAAAACCCCAAAGGGAAATGAGATGGAACACTGTGGTACTCAACCAACTGGACTCCCTGAACTGGCAAAAGAGAGGATCTGGAAAAAAATGAAATCAGAAATAATTTCTCAGATAACAGCAGAGATTATCCCCATAGTGCAAGACATGATTAACAAATCTAGAGAGGACACTAATAAAAAAAACATAGAGAAGCTCAGGAACATGATGGAATCCCAACATAGGAAACAAAAGGAATCTATAAAACTGTTACAAACAGATTTCTAGGAAATTAAAAACTCAATTGAAAGTCTATGCAGCAGAATGAACCAATGTGAGGACAGAATTTCAGAAACAGAAGATAAGATTGCAATTAGTGATCAGGAAAAGAAAAATTTCTTTAAAATTGTGAGGGACCACAAGAAATCAACCAGCAGCTGCTATATAATGCAAAGAAGAATAACATAAGACTAACTGGAATCAATGAAAAAACAGGAGAGAGTTCAGATGACATAAAAAAACTGTTCACAGAAGTGATGCAGAAAACTTCCCAAGCAGGGGAAAAGAAGTTGCCCTACAGATTACAGAGGCATATAGGATTCCAAGTAGCTGTGATAAAAAAAACAAAACATCTACACATACGCATATAATAGTTAAGATTCCAGAAACCCAACAGAAGAACAAAGCTCCACAAGCAGTTAGAGAAAAGAAACAAATCACATACAAAGGAAAGCCCATCAGAATCACAGCAGACTTCTCAATGCAAACCCTAAGGAAAGAAGAGCTTGGAGTGATGTATTTCAAGCCCTAAAGGAAAATGGCCCCTAACCCAGATTGACATACCCTGGAAAATTATCTTTCAAAATTGATGGACATTTTCTTCCTATTTCAAATTATAAATTATTCATTTTAATCATTTTAATATTTATTTATGTAGAAATAAGATATTTTCATGGCAAAGAGCACCTTGGGAACTTCATGAATACCAAACCAGCACTCCAAAAAGTTTTAGACAATATGCTAGGAAAAGACAATGAGGATCAACCCCCCAGAAGCCCAGCAGAATGAATCTGTCAGGCATGACAAGGAATTAAATGCAAAGGGGGAGAATCCAACAAACAGAAAAAGTCATGACAATGATAAGTCAATACGTATGTTATAATCAGCAATGTTAATTGTCTCAATTCACCAATCAAAAGAAATAGACTGGCAGAATGGGTCAAGAAGCAAGATCCAACAATATGCTGCATACAAGAAACACATTTAATTCAAAAAGAAGCTCATAGACTGAAAGTTAAAGGGTGGAAAATAATACCCCATGCAATGGGAACCCCCAAAAAAGCAGGAGTAGTTATCCTCTTTACAGATCAAGTGGATTTCAAATGACAACCTGAAACATTATGGTCCCGAGAATTTCAGATAAAGGATAGTCAACTTGTATGTTCAAATCTATTGTGAACATGTGTTTTCATTCCTCTTAAGTAAAAACTTAAGAACAGAACTGTTAGTTCTTAACAGTAATACAAGAAATTTCTATATTGTTTTCCAAAATGGTTTTATCCTTTTACATTCACATTAGCAGTATTAGAAAGTTCTAACTGGTTCATACCTAAGCTGACATTTGTTTTTTTAAACCTTTAACTTCATCTCCCTAATGAGTGTATAATTCAATCTTCTTATTGTACTGATTAGTATTTTTCTGATTCATGTTGCACACCTTTCCTTGTGCTCTACTAGCTATTTATCATCTTCATGTATCTACTTTTTAATTGGGTTGTCTATTAATGAGCTGTAAGAGTTCTTTATGTATTCTGGTCATAGGCTATATATATTATAAATATGGTCTGTTTAAGGACTTCTTTTCAATTTCTTAATGATGTCATTTAAAGTTCTAAATTTTGATGGAATCTTATTTATCAATTTTTTTCTTTTATACATCATGTTTTTTATATCCTAGGAAATTCTTGCCTACCCTAAATACATAAACATTTTCCCTTATAATTTTTCTTAAACTTTTATAGTTTTAATCTTTCATATATAGGTTCATAGATACCTTCAAGTTATTTCTATGTATGGTAATAAAGGGTTAAGGTTAATTTTTAAATATGGATACCAGGTGTTCTAGTGCCATTTGCAGAAAACACTATCTTTTCCTCAGCTCTTGAATTGAGTTTATGTTCTATAAAATGTTAATGTTAAACAATGTTTCAAAACTCAGTGGACCATATATGTGTGGTTCTATTTCTAGATTCTCTGTTTTATTCCAATGATCTATATGTCTTTCCTGACACCAACACTGCCTTGATTGCTGTAGCTTTAGAGGAAGAATTAAAGTTAGGTACTAAATGTCTTCCAACACTGTTTTCTTTTTCTTTTTACTTTTTTATGTCCTTTGTACTCCTACATAACTTTTAAATTTCAATATCCAATTCTTCATTTATAGCAAGTATACATAGACCTGAATTTTTTTTTTGTTTGCTTTTTTGTTCTTGGTTATTTTACTCTTTTATTGGTACATTTTAGGTATACAGTTTGTTTACATTTATCATTGGGTGTTTGTACCTGTACATGACATATCTTGGTTCTTATTATTTTTCCCCATTACCTGTGCACCCTTCACCCACTCTGTCCTTCCCTATTTACATTGATTTCATTTCCATTTTTTTTCTTTTCTCATATTTTTTCCTTTCTCTCTTTTCCTTTCCCCTTGCCCTCCCTTCACTCCTTCATCTTTGGACCTTTTTTCCTATTTCAAAATATCAATTATTCATTTTAATCATTTTAACTCTTCTTTACACTACTGTTTTCTTACACTAGTAAAACTAATGGGTATTTACATGTGTGTCCTATTTATTTCAATTAAGAGTATGGCCTCAATATGAATCCATTTAGCTATAAATGACCCTTAATTTTTCATTCTTTATGGCAGAGTAGTACTCCATTTTATAAAAAAAAACACATTTCCTTTATCCAATTTCCAGGTGATGGGCATTTAGGCTGCTTCCAAGCTTTATCTATTACAAACTGTGCCGCTATGAACATGGGTGCACATATATCACTGTGGTATGATACTTGAAATTGTTTTGGGAAGATACCCAGCAGGGGAATAGCTGGATCAAATGGGACCTCTAATCCTAGTTCTTTGAGGTATCTCCATACTGACTTTCATAGTGGTTGCACCAGTCTGCACGCCCACCAAAAATGGAGAAGGGTTCCTTTTTCTCCACAACCCTGCCAGCATTTGTTATTTGTTGATTTCTTGATAGCAGCCATTCTTTCTGGGGTGAGGTGGAATCTCAGGGTTGTTTTCATCTGCATCTCTTGAATGACGAATGATGTTTAACATTTTTTCTTATATTTGTTTGCTGCTTTTACTTCTTTGTCTGAGAAATATCTGTTCATTTTGGATGCCTATTTTTGAATTGGGTCTTTGAATTTGGGGGTCTGATCTTTTTCAATTCTTTATATATTCTAGATAGTAATCCTTTGTCTGAGGTAGAGCTGCTAAAATTTTTTTCCCATCTTGTAGGTTGTCTGTTAGCTCTGTTGGTGGTTTCCTTTGTAGTGAAGAAGCTTTTTAATAAGATGAAATCCCAGTTGCTGATTCTTTCTAGTTCCCATGCTGCTGAGGTTTTGTTCATGAAGTCTTTTCCTATGCCAATGTCTTCAAGAGTTCTACCTAACTTATCTTCCAGCAAGTTTAGTGTTTCTGTCTTAATATTTAGATCTTTAATCCACTTCGATCTTAGTTTAGTGCATGGTGATAGGTATGGGTCTAGTTTTAATCTTTGACAGGTTGATATCCAGTTTTTCCAACACCATTTATTAAATAGGCTATCTTTCCTCCAATGAGGGTGGTTGGCTCCTTTGTCAAAGATGAGGTGGCTGAGCATGTCTGGAGTTGTTTCTGGATCTTCTAATCTATTCCACTGATCCTCAGGTCTGTTCCTTGACCAGTACCATGCTGATTTTATCACAGTAGCTTTGTAGTCTAGTTTCAAGTTGGGGATTGTGATACCCCCAGCCATGTCTCTGTTGCTTAGAATTGCTTTAGTTATTCCAGGTCTCTTATGGTTCCAAATGAATTTTTGGATTGTTTTCTCTAGTTCTGTGAAGTATATTGTTCAATTTCAATTGGCATTGCATTGAATTTATATAGTAGTTTTGGAAGTATGGCCATTTTCACTATATTGGTTCTTCCTACCCAGGAGCAAGAGATGTCTTTCCATTTTCTTATATCTTCTTCGATCTCCTTTTTCAGATTGCTGTTGTTTTCAGTGTAGAGGTCTTTTGCTTCCTTTGTTAAATTAATTCCTAGATATTTCATTTTTTTAGATGCTATTGCAAAAGGAATTGTTCCCCTAATTTCTCTCTCAGTGAGTTTGTTATTTGTGTACAAGAAGGCTATTGTTTTTTGAGTGTTGACCTTGTATCCAACTACTCTACTGAATCTGGCAATTAAGTCTAGAAGTCTTTGGGCAGAGTTTTTTGGGTCTTCTATGTAAAGTGTCATATCATCAGCAAATAAAGACAGTTTAAATTATTCTTTTCCTATCTTCATTCCTGTTATTTCTTTCTCTTTTATGATTGCTGTGGCTAATGTTTCCAGGACTATATTGAAAAGGAGTGGTGATAGTGGGCATCCTTGTCTTGTTCCTGATTTTAGTGTGAAAGTTTTCAGTTTTTGACCATTTAGTATGATGTTGGCTGTTGGTTTTTCATAAGTAGCCTTAATCAGGTTATGATAAAGACCTTCTATTCCAATTTTCTGTAGGGTTTTTATAATGAATGGGTGCTGAATTTTGTCAAATGCTTTTTCTGCATCTATTGAGATGATCATATGGTTTTTGTTCTTGACTCTGTTAATATGGTCTATTACATTTAGTGATTTACGAATGTTGAACCATCCTTGCATCCCTAGGATAAATCCAACTTGGTCAGGGTGTATAATCTTCTTGATGACCCTCTGTATTCTGTTTGCGAGTATCTTGTTGAGGATTTTTGCATCTATGTTCATTAGGGAGATTGACCTGTAGTTCTCTATTTGGGGTGGGTCTTTCCTTGGTTTTGGAATCAAAGTAACACTTGCTTCTAGGAATGAATTTGGAAGTATTGCTTCCCTTTCAATTTCCTTGATGAGTGTAAAGAGTAATGGCATTAGTTCTTCTTTAAATGTCTTATTAAATTCAGCAGTGAAGCCATCTGGACCTGGGCTTTTCTTTGTTGGTAAATGTAAGGGACAGGGCAAGGGGACGTTACCAGAACCTCTGCAGTGAGTCCTGGTCTCCTGCGAGCCAAGGCAGCACACGGCGAATTACAGGAAAGGTAGAAAAATGAGACTGAGAAGAAGCTGAGCTTTGGGTCTGATCAGTGCTGCTCTGGTCGGCAAAGACAAAAGCCCCCAGCTTACCACACCTTTTATTCAGTACCTCGTAACAAATGACTTGCAGAGAATTCAGTACATCGGGAGAAACAAATGTAACAAATGACTTGCAGAGAGTTCAATAGTTCACATTGAGATAAACAAGGTGTAACAGGAGGCTTGCAGAGAGTTCAGTACATCTCCGGCAAACAAGATGTTAACAGTCCAAGAACAATGAGGAACTGAGCAGATGTTTGTTCTCCCAGGATGTTTCTTGTCCTGGAGAATCACAGCATCACTGGATCACTGAAGTCTCAGTTGTGACTGGAGGCCAAACTGGAGTTATTCTGCAGCCTGGCTGTAGGCAAGAGAACTAGGCTAACCAAATGCTTTTTCCCTAGAATTATGTAGCATTGCTCCCAACAGGTAAATATTTTATTACATTTTCAATTTCACTCATTGTAATTGGGGTGTTTAGAATTTCTGTATCTTCTTCATTTCACTTTGGCAATTCATATGTATCTAGGAATTTGCCCATTTCTTCTGTATTTTCCATTTTATTGGAGTAGAGGTTCTCAAAGTAGGTATTGATGAGACTCTGGATTTCTGTTGGATCTGTTGTGACTTCACCTTTTTCATTCTTAATTGCATGTATTTGTGCCTTTTCTTTCCTTTTTTTGATAAGGTTGGCTAAAAGTTTATAGATTTTATTTATTCTTTCAAAAAACCAACTCTTTGATTCATTGACTTTTTGTATTGTTCTCTTAGTCTCTATTGGACTAATTTTTGCCCTGATCTTTATAATTTCCTCTCTTGTACAAGCTTTGGATTCATTATGCTCTTCTTATTCTAGGAGCTTGAGGTTCTGCATTAGGTTATCTGAGTTTTCTCTGTTTTCCTAATATGGGCTATGAATTTCCCACATAGAACTGCTTTCATTGTGTCCCATAGATTCCTGTATGTTTTACTAGCATTTTCATTTATTTGTAGAAACTGTTTAATTTCTTCTTTAATTACTTTTGTGACCCATTGGTTGTTCAAGAGGGTGTTATTCAGTTTTCATCTGTTGGGGTTTTGTGGTTTCTTGTGCTATTGATCTCCAATTTTATTGCACTATGGTCTGATAATATGCAGGGCGTAACTTCAATTCTTTTACATTTACTTAAATATGTCCTATGAGCTAGCATGTGGTCTATTCTGGAGAATGACCCATGTGCAGCTGAAAAGAATGTGTATTCTGATTTTGTGGGAAGGAACATTCTGTAAACATGTATTAAGTCCATTTGTTCAATAGCTTGGTTCAGTTTTAGAATTTCCTTGTTAACTTTTTGTCCAGATGATCTGTCTATTTGTGATAGTGGGATATTGAGGTCCCCCACTACAATTGTGTTAGTGTTTATTTGGTTTTTCATGTCTATTAATATTTGTTTTTAATATAATTGTGGGTATTTGTATTTGGTGCATATATATTTAGGATTGTCATCTCTTCCTCTTGGATTGTTGTTAGCTTCACAAGGATGTAGTGACCATCTTTGTCTCTCTTAATTAGTTTTGATTTGAAATCTACTTTGTCTGCAAATAAGATTGCTACCTCTGCTTTCTTCTGGGTTCCTGTGGCATGGAGAACTGTTTTCCATCCTTTTACTTTCAGTCTATGAGTTTATTTTTGAATTTGGTGTGTTTCATGTATACAGCATATTGTTGCATTTTCTTTTTTAATCCATTCTGCCAGTCTATTTCTTTTGATTGGTGAATTGAGATCATTAACATTCATGGTTATAATTGATAGATATTGATTTATCCTTATCATGATGTTTTACTTTTGTTGGCTCTTTTATTTCTTATTTTTCCCCCTTTCCCTTTAGTATCTTACCTTGTCCAGTGGCTTTCCTCTATTGGGCCTCATGGAGTTGTGACCTTCATTGCTTTTTTCTAGTATATTGTTTAGAATTGCTTGAAGTGCTGGTTTGGTGTTCATGAAATTTCTCAGGTGTTCTTTGTTGTGGAAGTACCTAATTTCCCCATTGATTTTGAAAGATAATTTTGCAGAATACCACAGTCTAGGTTGGAAGTTATTTTCTTTTAGGGCTTGAAATACTTCACTCCAGGCTCTCCTTGATTTGAGGGTTTTTGTTGTGGAGTCTGCTGTGATTCTGATGGGCTTTCCTTTGTAGGTGATTTGTTTCTTTTCTCTAACTGCTTGTAGGATTTTGTTTTTCTGTTGGGTTTCTGGGATCTTGACTATTATATGTCTAGATGCAGATTTTTTTGATCATAGCTATTTGGAGTTCTATATGCCTCACTTATCTGTATGTCCAATTCTCCACCTCTGTCTGGGATGTTTTCCACTATTACTTCTGTGAACAGTTTTTTTTTATATCAATTGTGCTTTCTCCTGTTTTTTTCATGGACTCCTATCAGGCTTATGTTATTCTTCTTTGCATTGTCTAGGAGTTGTTGGATTGATTTCTTCTGGTCCCTTACTATTTTTAAGAAATCTCTATTTTCTTGGGCTCTAACCGTGATCCTGTTTTCTATATCTGATATTCTATCTTCAGATTCCCTTAATCTTCTGTGGATACTTTCAATGGAGTTTTTGATCTCCTGAATATCTGTTTGAATCTGTTTCATGGATTCTATTTCTTTCTTATATTGGGTGATCATGGTTTCCCTTTCTTTCTTATGCTGGGTATTCATGGCTTCCAGCATATTCCTGAGCTCATTTATTTTTTTATCTGTTTCTGTTCTAGATCCTCTAACCATGTCTTTCACTCTGCTCACCATCTCTGTGGATATCTGGGAGATTATTTCTGCTTTGACTTTTTCTAGAGCCTCATTCATCTGTTTTGTTACTTCCTGTGCTATCAGTTCAGGGTGTTCAGGTGGTTGATTATCAGACTTTTGCACCTCATTTCCCCCAGAAATTGCCTTTTGTGTGGTGGAAGTCTGAGTTTGTGACTTGCTTAAATGTCTTCTTATTTTTGCTTTTGGAACAGTCCCTGGTTTAGGTCCTGGGTTGATATTATGAATTTGTTTATTGTAAGTATCTTTGTTGATCTATTTAAAACCCTTATGGAATGATTACTTCTCAGAGGTGTCTACCAGATATAGCTGTTCTTTAGGTTTTGAATCTATAATGACTCTGAGGCTATCTCATTTTCATTATACCAGGAAGGAAAACTGTTTAGATCAATCATGACAGCTTAGCTCTAGTCATACAATCGGCAACACCCTAACATCAAATACCTCTTAAAGAATGACAATTTGTGGTAGTTATTAATCTATCACCTTTAGCTGTGTGACTTAAATCAAGATCTAGGACCAACCCAACATATAGTGAATAAACTCTTCAATATAACAACTTTACCCTTTAGGTTTGGGAGTTAGAAGGGGTTGGGGAGGGAGGGATAGATGGGAAGAAGGGTAGGGGAAGATTAGCAGTGTGGCCAGAGGACACAGATGAAAAGGAAAAAGAATAATAAGAAAACAAAAAATAACTCCAACTGAGGACTATAACAGGGACAAAAAGGGAAGATGAACAATGTGGGAGAGCAAGAGAGTGAGTGTAAGAGAGAGAGAAAGGAAAGAGAAAAGAAAGAAGAAAAGAAAAGAGAAAAAAGGAGAGAAAAGCAAATATTTGCAAAGAGTAGGGGAAAAAATTAAAAATAAGAGGAGCAAAAGAAAACTAAAAAGAAAAAACCCAAAATAATAAAACTAATTTTGGGAATCAAAAATAACCATGACGATGAAGGGCCTCTTTCAGGGTATGTCTCTGCTGTCACAATAGACAAACGTGAGTTGCAGTGTGCACATATAAGTCAATGAGTCTCAGCAAGCTAGAGGCAGACCCATGAGATTCAGGCAGATTTCTGGCTGCAAGTCCCAAATTGACCTTCCTGTCCTCTCATAGGGTTGAACTTTGCATAGTTATATTTCAGGTTCCAGCTGCCCTTTCCCTGAAGATAGTCCCGATCCTGATGGGAGGTGAAGGTAACTCCAACTTACCCAGTACAGTGGTCTGGTGGGCCGATGTCCTCTGAGTCTTTGTAGTGTGGAACCAGGTGTCTGTACAGAGGAACGGGGGTGTGGGGGTGTGTCCAGTGGATTGCTGCCAGGGTGCAGGCTGATTCAGGGCGTTCTGGGTGACTGGCGACGTTGCTACCATGTCCGCAGACCTGCCTGTCTGCAGCGGGCTGATTAGGCGTGTTCTGCGCTACTGGCGACGTTGCTATGGCATCCCAGACCTGAATTTTTGTATATACTTTGTGTTATCTAATCCTGCTAAACTCAAATACAAGTTCTAGGGGCTCCTATTGATTTCTTAGTATTTTCTCTGTACATGATCACTTCATCTACATATAAAGATTTCACTTCTACCTTGCCAATCCTATCCTAATTGTGTCATTATATTGCCAGACTATTTTGGTTTGGGCCTTTGTTTCAATGTTTAATGGACAGATGAAGAGTAGGCATATCTGCCCTTGTTCCCCACCTTGGGGAGAAAGCATTGTATCTTCTCCATTCATATAAGGCGTTCTCGCTGGAAGTATGGAGTACATGGCTTATCTGTTGAGAAGATTCTGTTCTACTTCTAGTCTCCTGATAGCTTTTACCATGAATAGCTGTAGAATTTAGTCGAATACTTTTTCTCCAACTAGTGACAGGATCATATGGCTTTTTCCTTTCCTCTGTTAAAATGATGACTTCTGGGTGTGGATCTTCCAATGCTGAACCAACACTGCCATCCCTATAACAAAATCACTTTCTACATACTGCCAGACCTGACTTCTAATAGTTTGTTTTGTTAAACAAATTTTTATCTATATTCATACTTTTTTCTTCTGTTATCTTTATCCAGCTTTATTATTAGCACAATGTTGATTTCCTAAAATGAAGGGAGAAGTATCCCTTCTTTTTTTCTGCTTTAAATATTTGATATAATTTTTCAATTAAAATGTATATGAGCCTGAAGTTTTCATATAGGTAGTTTTTCAAGCTAGGAATATACTTTCTTTAATAGCTGCTATTCAAATTTTATATTTCCTCCAAAGTCAGATTCATTCATTTGTCTTCCAAGGTACTTCTTAGAAGTTGTCAAATTTATTTCAACAAAGATTTTTGTAATATGCTTTCTATATCCTTTTAAATTAAGTAAAATCTGTGGTAATGTCTTCTAGATCTTGATATTGTATTTTTAAAAATGTATAATTTATATTGTGTAATAGGGAGAAAAGTTCTAAAGGAGTAGGGGAAGTTGGAGGGGTAGTGGTAAGGAAAGAAGGGCAAAGAAAAAATATGAGAAAAGAAAAAAATGGAAACAAAGTCTTTGCAAATAGGGAAGGGTGGAGGGTGTGAAGGGAGGGCAGGGCAAAGGGAAAAAAATAAGAACCAAGATACATCATGTAAAGGTACAAGATCCCAATGATGAATGTAATTGTACTTTATACCTAAAATGTACCAATAAACTTAATGGAAAAAAAAAATAAATGCTGTGTTAAAAGTAAATCTGGCTATGGGAAACAGACATTAATGCTCTACCTGTGTAATTAAAGAAATTTGAGCCTGAAATTTTAGAAAATATAAAGTTTCTAAATACAGAAAATTTTTAGAATTTATGCGATGTGTTCTAATTTTTTCATCTTTACTGTGGTTATTTAAGAGAATTTTCTTATTTGGGGGATATATGCATTAGATTATGAAAGAGAAAAGGGGGATAATATCTTCAATTACTTTTTTAAGGGGATAAAAAGCAGTTATCATATACATATATAATCTACATATGTTTGTAAATATTTATTTTTCTGTATTTAAAAAAGGGACCAAAATATAAACAAATCAAGTGGGGCACGTTTGAAGAAACTTGGTAAAGGGTATAGAGAATTTCCTTATTATGTTCTTATAATTTTTCAGATTTAAAATTATATAAAAATGTAAAATTATCTTTACAAAAGAAAATAAACTATATGCAAAATTATTATAAACATGAAAGTTGTTTTAGTTGAATGAAAAATTCCAATAGGAATATTCTAATT
This sequence comes from Heterocephalus glaber, assembly GCF_053883595.1. Classification (NCBI taxonomy): domain Eukaryota; kingdom Metazoa; phylum Chordata; class Mammalia; order Rodentia; family Bathyergidae; genus Heterocephalus; species Heterocephalus glaber. The sequence continues at coordinate 24,795,005 of NW_028258145.1, read as the reverse complement.
AAAATCTCATTTTATTTATTAAAGCATGTTAGTACAATTTATCACAAACATAGAATAGTGTAATTTATTCAAAACTGAACTGTTTTGGGAATTTAATAATACCTTTAAAATCATGATCTGTAATGTATTTCTTCTCTCTTTATCTAATGGCACTTATCAATTTTGAGAGTTGGGGTGGGTTTAGGTTATTGATCATTTTATACTTTCTTGTTAACAGATATTTAGTTGCTCTCTCATCTTTCTAAGAAACAGATATTTTTGATGCAATATCGAAAAAAATAAATCTAATCTTTTATTTCATATTTAATTTCTACAATTATATGGAGGTTTAAAGAGGTTTCATATGTAGGGAATTGAGACTGATCTATGAATTAGAGTGAATTTCTTCTAAGGATTAATCAGTGTTAAGATAGTAATATGAAAAAAATTCAACTGCTTTACAGAACCACATTAGAATATCATGTTGAATTTGACCCCCATGAGTCCCTCAGCAACAGCAATGTGCATCACAATTTGAATGCCCTGCATTAATGCAGTTTAGCATGCTACTCTATCACTCATTTGTGTGTGTTTGTTGTGACAATTTTGTCTTTTCCAACCAAACTTGAAAAATATCCTCCTCTCAGTATAGGGAGTCTCTTTTCTCCTACCTCTCAAATGTCCTGTCTACATCTCATAGAATGCCCCATTAGAACTATAAATAAAATAAGACACTATTATGATGGTCCAGAATCCAATTAACACTACTTTTCATCTGAAAAATAATTTGGAGAAAATGAAGTCTTTAATGTTGTACTATTCTCATTTATTCAAAAAGTTTGCTTCCATTCTTTCTTCTACCTCTCAAATGTCCTGTCTATGCCTTATAGAATGCCCCATTAGAACTATAAATAAAATTAGACACTATTATGATGGTCCAGAATCCAATTAACACTATTCTTCTGAAAAATAATTTGGAGAAAATAAAGTCTTTAATGTTATAGTATTCTCATTTATTCAAAAAGTTTGCTTCCATAAGTAAAATCTAGTTAACTATTGCTACAATTTTACTTTTGTTTGTGTTCATATTTTACCAGATATTTAACACATTTCCTATCAGTTTTACTGTTAGTTGAAACATTGACTGCCAGTTACTGCTAATTTCTGCTGGCTTGATTAAGAAAAAAAGCTATTGTCATAATTTTGCAATCAGATGGAAACATATCTTGAGTGGCATGTCATTTTGGTTGTTGGCTTAAATTATTTTAGTTTTTTAAAAATGCTATTTCCTCAGTATAAAAAATTATGCTTATAATTCTAATTGGGTTATATTTATGTATTGAATGAATGTTTACTTTTTCTAGAAGAAAACTTTAGATGGCCAAGTCTTTTTTAAATTAATGCAATTAATTATATAATTTAATTTATTAATTTCAGCTAAAACTTCTATATTTGTAGTAATCCATTCATTATTATATTGCATTATTATTCAGGTATTTTATAAAATATTTTTTAAAATGATAATGAGCAAACATTCATCTATGGCATATAAATTCAAGATTAAAAAATGTCCAACATGTATCAGGAAAAATGATCATGTCCAATTAAAGAGATAATCTGATGTTTCTAAACCTTATCTAGACAACATTTTATTTATTTATTTATTTAGGTACTGGGGATCAAACTCGGGCCCTTGGGCTTGCCAGGCAGGTGGCAGAACCATTGAGCTAAATCCCTGGCCCTAGACAATATTTTAAACCTAGATAATTCTGACTCAAAAATCTAAGCTCTCACATTCACAGTATACTTACTTGCTATATATTTTTCAGTGAAACCAAAGGTCCCAAAATTTATCAGATAGAATCAACAGATAATCTCTATGCCATTTCAATATCCTTGAGTTAAATCAAAACAGTGTAGTTTTGGAAATATATCCCACTCTTACAATAAGCATGACAATACAGACATAACTGATGAGTAAGCACAACACAGAAACTATAGACTTCAAAATATTATGTTGAACATAGTAAATATATACAATTTTATAGATTTAAAAATGTATAAATAAAAGACATAAAAAGAAGACAAATATGTACATAGACATGGTAAGCAACTAATATCAAATAACTCCTATGTCTTTCAAAGTTTTTAAGCTATCAATTCTCCACAAATTATGTACAGTAGTTTCAAAATCACTATACCAATAGCCTTTCTTATGACCTTGAATGAATTAGCCCAACATTTATAAATAGTAATAATATGCAAAATTTTGTAAACTAATGACTGTGACCAAGGTTTTATTATTAGGATATTAATATTAATAATATTACATATTATACCAGACACATAGGTGGATAAATGGGTGGGTATTAAAAGTAAAAATCAACATTAAAACCTGGACTGATGTTTGTAAGGGATGAGTTATATTACTAACTCCTATTTTAGAAAAAAAACAATTATACACATTCAATATTTAAATATGAAGCAAACCTGCAAGAACACGCAACATTGAAGTAGATAGATATTAAAATATTAATCTCCATTAAATGAAAAATCTTCCTGTAGAATTTGAAGGAAATTAAGAGACAAGAAAAAAATTTTCAACATATTCTAGATAGCTGGGATATTTCTCTAAGTTTAAAAAGAAACCTTAATTGTAAATAACTATGTGTCTAAAGTTTTAAATGTATACATTTTTAAGAAAATCAGGTATTATAAATAAAACATAATCCATAAGTACTTGTGTGGTTTACATTTATTGCAAGTCAAAGAAGCAACATGAAACATCATTAATATCTTTCTATTAAAATTGGTCCAAACAGAAACAATGATAACATTTCTGTAGTATGGAAAGGAGTTAGTACACAAATAGAAAACTCCCATTTACAATAGTGTACAGAATTTTGCTTTCTTCAAGGAATGAAAATTTGTCAAGTGTAAAATATCTTGGTATAGGACAAGTGGAAAGTATGGCTTGAAACTTATAGTCAGGGCCCAAGGATTAGTCTTTGTGTCCTCTGAATTAATAGTGCAACCCTCAGCAATCATACATTCCTTCCTCACTTCTATTTCTTGTTTGTTGAATTGATTCTATATGCTCCTGGATGTAGCATCCTTTTCTATTGATCTATGATTTTAATCTTATCTTGAGTTTCCATCAGTTTACTCTTTTTTATCCATAAAAACTTTACTTCAAGTTTATGGCAATTTGCAAGCCAATATTTACTATATAATCTAAATATATAGTTAACAATCATTAACTGATGGTATTATTATAAATGAGTTTTTCTTTATATGTATCTATTTTTAATCTTTAAAACCTAAAATTACTCTGTACTGCTTTTTTGACAAGAAAAGCCTACTTATGTGATGAAACTGTATCTGGAAAGCTTAGGTAAAACATTAAGTAAATAATGTCAGTTTACAATAAAAGTTAATATAGTAAGAAAATGCAGCTATTAAGTTCATGCTTTATGCTATATTCACTCAACATTTTTAAGAATGTAAGAAGACAACTTCCCTTATATTTTATTCCTTTTCACAGCAAAGGTTAGATGTACATAATATGTTTATCCTGCCATCTTAAAAAACACAGACTTGTAATTTTTCTCTTGTGAAGAGTTTGGATGTTAATGAAGTTAACTGCTGTTACCGAGAAAGATCAATGCTTGTAAAAGAAATATAAGTAGATTGCATTATATTATCTGAAATGCTTTAACCTTTAGAAAACATTTCCCTGAAAGAGTTGTATACAGAAATGGAATTTCCCCCACTTAGCTTATATTTCACAAGGATTATGAGAATTAGGTGTAATTCTTTTGATACCTGTCATGAGTGTTCTGCCTGGATACATCATGCCAAAAAGAGCTAATTTCCTCCAGCTTTTCCTGATAGTCACTATGAACAGGGATGATAAGTGAGAAGCGCATCCCCAGTGTTTCCACTCTGCCGAGACTCCATCATCTTGTGCTTAACATTTGTATAGCTCTTTAAGTGAAGGATTCAATAACTGGGCTCAGTTTGAAAATTGCCCAGACTTCTTTGCTCACTAATCCCTGATGGCAGTTGAAGTTCTATCATGAAAACATTGCAAAAAGTGCTTTCAAAAGAGAATTTATACATTTGTGTGAAATTTGGGATATTTATTTTTCAGCACTTTTCTCTCATTATTTCTTCTTAGAAGACTAATGCTTGTTTGCATATGCATATTTTAATACTTCTATTCAATGCAAAATAATCACCTCTTATTTAAATTTTTATCTTATAAAATTATAAATTCATAGTAAAGTATAACTCAGTAGTAGAGACTTGCACAGCATTCGAGAAGCTCTGGGTTTCATTCCTAACACCACACACACACACACATACACACAGAAAACAAAATGAAAGTGTAATAAGAGTCAGATTTGGCAATGTAGCATGTCACATCATGAGTATCAAGCTTTCTTTCAAACTTATGCACTAGACCCAAAGAATATGCACTGACAACAATAAAATTCCAAGGAGTAAATACAGAAAAATCTAAATTGATGTAAACGTTATTGATAATTACTTGCCAATAGTACTGAGGACTGAAAACAGCATGTTTTTCTGTTCCTGTATTGAACAATATCATGCTTATCTTAAACGGGTGGGAATAGGCAAATAATCTGCTTTCAGAAAATATATGAGTGAGCTAACTAAATGGTTTCCTTACCAAGACTAATAACCTGACTAAATCAAAAGAGATTCACTTCCCCACCAATTCAAAGCCATATAAATACACACTCTACTTTTATACAGTTATAAAAATTACAAATCCTACCTTAATACTACACTACTCAGGTTTTCCAACTCTACAGATATCTTCTCCAATTTTCATCTCCTAAAACCCTACTATTCCTATGTTAATTTTGTAATCTTATTGCTTTACAAAGCTAGATTTGCTTACCATTTTTTCTGGTAGTATTTTTATTAGATAACAGTTAAAAGTATCAAAGTATCTCAAATATTATGTAGGACTAAGGTTCTATTTCTAAAAATTTACCATTTGAAAATAACTTATTTAGCTCATACACACATATACCTATATGAATATTAATTATAATGCTGTTTACAATGCTGTTTACAAAAAATATTCAACACTACAGGGACATTCATTTTGATCAACATCTATTCATAGGATGGAAAGCCATATATCAAGAAGAATTGAGTAATGAAATCAAGTAGCAAAAGAAGTGAAAAAATAATTAACAAAATACTTTCTTGTGTTTCTAATTTTATCTTTTTTCTCTAGAGTGCATTAACATTTACTTTGTTCTTCAGCCAAAAAGAAAAGAAAAGCATTATTTTGGTTTCTGTTTTCCCTATATCTGTAATTTTTCTAAACTCCTACTCACTGTTATATGGTTTCTCTTGTTTTAATTTGTGTTTTTTGTCTTGAAGCCAGTGTTATTTCTTTCCAAATATACTACAGACTCAATTGACTCCGTTCCATCCTTAACCCTTAATTCTTAGCACAGTAACTTATAGAATCTGTAGTAATGGAAATTAGATACACCTGTAATCATTTCAGTTTTTCACTGTAATCACTTCTGTTATTCATTTATTCAGTCATAACATAGGTTGAGATATAGGTTCTTATGCTTGTTTATACAAATTAGTTTTACTCATTTCTTTTAATGTTTTCCAATCAAAATTCATCCACCACTTGGGCCTTGGCTTATGCTATTCCTCTGGTATGTATTCTCAGATGTTTTATTGTACATTGACTGTTACTGGGGAAAAGTCATTTTAAAATAATCTTATCCAAACCCAGAAATGTTCCCTAAAAGGATAGTAGAAAAATAAAGCGCAATTATTAACAAATAAGTATTAAGATGTATAGGCATTACATACTATCCTCTAAGAGCCTTCATGAGCAGAAAGACATAACTCATGTAGACAAACAGATGAAATCCATATTTTCATGATAAAAAATAAAACATCTCAAGTAAGAGGACTTAGTCACACCTATTTCATCCTAAATTTACCTGGTAACTGGAGTCAACATCTAGATGACCTAATTCACTTTATTCAAAGGGAGGAAACAAAAAAACCAAGAACACTTGTAATATTGTTAATGGAGGTAGGTTTACACCAGTGAACAAGACATTCACTGTCGGTATCCTTCCATCCCACATAAAGTGGGAAACAGTGAGATAGAAACCCTCCATCCCTTGATATTTAATTTAAAACAAACAGCCTCAAGGTTCTTGAAAGGAATATTCCTATGAAAGTCATGAAAGTGAGAAAGAAAAATAAGTCTTCTTCATTCCTACAAACACACTTTTCATAGAAAATGAGAAAATACTTTCACTTACAAGTTTTCTAAGGTTTGTTGTAGTCTGATGGAAAAAGGTTTTATATTAAATCTCTTACTTTAAATTGGTCTTTACCTTATAGTAACACATTGCTTGGTTTATTATTTCTAAGTAGGCATGCTACCAAAATTTCTTTCCTTTGCCTGTACCTGATTTTTTAGTCACATTTTTAAATTTTATGCATGTTATCTTTATTTATTTACTGTCCATATCCGGTCCCCCACAACCCAAAGGTTTTATTAAGGTACTCTAATCTATTTAGCACCTAGATGTTATTAAGTTGTTCTTCCATAAAAATAGATAACAGGTTAGCATAAAACTGAGACATGATGAAAAATATGAAAAGCACAAAATGTTAAGAAAAATTGTCAAAGACTTAAATTAGTGGGGAGCTATACCACTTTCTTGAAGTAAAAATCTTAATATTGCTGATAGACATTCTTTCCAAATTGATCTATAAAATTAACAAAATCTCAATGAAATTTTCAATACTTTATTAGTAGTATTTGATAGTCTTGATATCCTAAGTAATTAAAAGGATCAAGAATAGCTTATATAACTCAGGAAAAGAACAAAGTTCAATGATTAATATTGGTAAATATCGGTAAGTCATCCTCAACATTAGCGATTATTAAAGGTAATATGAGTATTATTTCTTTCTCTATGTAGTTTTTATACACTTTTTCTCTTTTCAATAGATACTGTAAAATAGATATTAAGAACAACAGATGACTTACTGTGGACCAGGACAAGAGAGAAATGAGAAGTAATTCTTTTTTTGTTTCTGGTATCAGAAATAAAACTCAGGACCTTGTGCTTGCCAGACAGGCACACCACCACTGAGCTAAAGTCCTGGCCAGAGAAGTAATTTATTTTTTACAAATTAATTTTATTGGTACATTTTAGGTATCAAATATAATGACATTCATCATTGGAAATTCGTACCTTTACGTAATCTATCTTGGTCCTTAGTTTTTCCCCTTTCCCCTGCCCTCCCTTCAACCCCTCTACCCTTTCTTATTTAGAGACTTTGTTTCCATTTTCATTTTCTCATATTAATTCCAGTCCTTTCTTTCCTTGCCCCCACCCTTCCCTCTTCCCCTTCCCCTTTGCCCCTTTTCTTCCTATTTCACATAATCTATTATAACTTTTAGTCCTTATTTACACTAGGATTGGAAGTCCCATTTGACCCAGCGATTCCCCTGCTGAGTAGCTTCCCCAAAGAATTAAAAGAATCATACCACAGTGATATATGTGTACCCATGTTTATAGCGGCACAGTTTGTAATAGCTAAAACTTGTAAACAGCCCAATTCTCCATCAACTGGAGACCAGATTAAAAAAATGTGTTTTTTTTAATAAAAGGGAGTACTACTCAGCCATAAAGAATGAGAAATTAGAGAAATTTATAGCTTAATGGATGCACATTGAGATGATACGCCTAAGTGAAGTAAATAGGACACACATGTGTAAATACCAAATAGTTTCTCTGGTGTGAGAAACCGAAAGAGTAATTCATTTTTAAAAAGCCTTAAAACTAGGAAAATTTCTTCTGCTTTTTAAAAATTTTGTTTTATTTTCACTTTCTTAAGCATCATTCTTTTATTTTGTAAAATTATTGTTCTATTAAATAATCTTTGAAAATATATTCTAAGTATTATACCTGCTTAAACTACTATAAAAGGGGATAATTTAGTTTCAGTGAATAACAAAATGTACTTTCAGTGAAGAACAAAATTTTGTGTAACTTTCACAAAAAGGGTATTTCTTAGCTCCTATAGCATGTAGGTAATTAAGCATTCTGTCTTCTTTCTTATGATTTTTGCTATGACTCTCATGAATAACCATTTCAAAATCAACCATATTTGCTGTTGTGTAATTGTTATTTCATTATAAATTCATTAAATTTTGTTTTTAATAAAATCATGTCCCTAGAATATGAATATTCTAAAGTAAATTTTAATCACAACACTGCAAAGTTATAATCAATAAATGTTCACTTTACATTTTGGTAACATGATCATTTCTCCAACTTCACATTAGAAAACTACACACACACACACACACACACACATACACATATCCTCATGTGTGCCTTTTCACACTTCCTCCAAAGGTTCACAGAGAAGCACTCCACCAATTGTTCAGGTCAAGAGACAGGAGAAAATTTTCTTTCTTCAGTGAATGTCATCAGGGAACTTTCAGGTGAGAAATGATCTATTTAAATATAAACTCATGAATTTGATCTTTCTTTTCAATTTTTGAGAGTATTGCTATTTTCCAACAAAAGAAGGGCCAATCCTTTGTGAAGATTTGAAAAGAAAGAGAGCTTTCAAAGTAAAGGTGATAAAATGTTTGAAAGAAAATCACAATTAGGCTTTGGGCTAACAACTGTGTAGCCAGAGTTACCATAAGGAATCAAGATGGGTGCACTTTAAAAGGCCGACCCTGTTTGTATATATTGCTTTTAAGTTACACTTTCTCTAGGAAAATGTTCCTACTGCCCTTCCAACTTCACTTTTCTTGATTTTTTAGGTATTGCCTGAACCATATTATATAACATTTATTATAGATCCTTTTATTTCCATTTTCTATAGATTAAGTTTCTGTGGTTGCAAGTTATTGCACATATAGAAAGTGATACTTTATTGATTCTTAAATAGAATACTTCTAATTCTTCTGTGTAGCTCTCCACATTTGCCTACAGTTTCAGGACATCAGATTTTAATATTTTAATAGATATTCTGTTAACATGTTTACCACACTATTTTTGAACATTCAAAAACCATATGTTGTATAAAATATCCCTCAAAAAGATTCATAACTCTATCTACCTGTGAACAAAGTAGCCAACAGTCCAAATATATCTCTTAAGGTGTGAGGAACTTCAAGAATAGTTCACCATTGATGTTCCTTTGGATTAGTAGTTTTCGCATATGATTTGGCAGCTATTAACACATTTATTCATTTTGTGAGCCCCTAAACTCTTCTTTGCCACAATAAATAGATTATAAAATGAAAACTCCACTTGATACTAAATATATTTTATTCTTTTTTTTAGCCAAATGACTATTAAGTATTTACTCAAAATTAAACACATCAAGTATGCTATAAATCTGCTTCCCTATTTTGGATAAGCACAATTTTATATTGAAATTAAATATTAACAACTTCAATTAAAAAAGGAAAAGTATAACTCTATTTGTATCAAATATATGAGTGCTTCAGGGTTTTAATAAACCAATTGTAAACAAGGTTCAAGACAATGATGTTATTTATGAAAAGCAACTCTATTTTTCATTTTTCATATTAGAATTTTATACACTTAGGGAGGTACAAAACTGGTTTCCAATAATCAGATATTCATGTTTTTCACATATATATCTGGGGAAATGAAAGACAGTTTCTAGTCAATGAAAAAATTGTATCTGCTTCTTCAATCTCACTAAAAAGAATATATATGTGTGTATGTGTGTGTATATATATATATATATATCCCAACAAGTCTTTATTCATATGAAGTAATATTTTAATACTTTTTCCATTAATCAAATGTATGTACCACTGACATTCACATTCTTCAATAAAATAAGTTTAAAAAATAATAAATTCAGTCATGTTTGAAACATTTAAGTACTTCATTTTTATTTGGGCCAATTGAAACATATTAATTCTCATTTGGTTTTTGTCTTATTCTCCATGTTATTTAACTCTCTAATTCTTTTTCTGATTCTTTAAAATTGAAAAAAGTTAATTAAGGTAAATCTGAGTTAGCAGAACTTTAACATAGACTTTGTGGGCTTTGAATTTCAGTTTTACTCTCATGTCTCGTTTGCGAGGATAATCAATTGACTAGCTTCATGTCTGTTGGCCTTTACTATCCTTACATTTGCACCTAACAAAAATACGAAGAAGAGACATATAGTTGCTAGGGAAAAGTGGTTTTTTAATCTATAAAAGTTAATGTTGTTTTTCACTTTCAGGAGAAAAAAGACCCAAAAAAGGTCGTTAATATGTTGTCACCTGGAGAAATTTCCAGAAGTCACTTTGTGGAAATCTATTCAAAATATAAATATGTTGTCTGAATGCTGACATCATTGGTTCACTTGTGTGACTTTATTTTATTAATTTTGTAAATGTATAACAATTTTTCAAGCTACAGTTGCAAGACATTAGAAATTAACAGATGTTAATAACTAAAAATAGGAGCAATACACATGCAATATCAGTGGCTTTCAGAAAATAAATGACATTTAAGAAGCTAAACACAAGAAATTGAGCAATTTCAGAATAAGAGAGTATCTTCTAAAGTTGATCAGCTTAACTTCATGAACATTGTGTAATGTTACTGTTATTTATCTGATTCCACTACTTACACTTGTGGACTTTAAAGGTTTTTCAATTTAGGGTAATGGTCTGTGAAATCACAGGCATCAAACCAAATGGTGTGAAAGAGAATTTATCAATATGTTAGGAAAAGATATATTAGAACTTGAATTTATAATTTAAAATTTTTCTCTTTAAAAATTTGAATGCTTTGATTTAAACATTTGTATAAATGTATAATGTAAACTACATTAGCATAGAAGGGCATAATAATAGTTTACACCCAAGTTAATAAAATATATTAGATGTGAGGGCTTTAATGTATTTCACTGATAAGATATATGGTCAGGATACTGGACGCATTAACCTAGTAGAAGAGTTGTCCTGATTCCTTCATTCCAGTCTCAGGATTGGATATTGTACTAATAGCAAATCCAAGGATATTAAATAATCAATGCGGGAAAAAATTTTCACCTGGTGTTCCTCAGATAAAGGTCTACTATCTAGAATCTATAAAGAACTTTAAAAAATAAGACCTCCCAAATTTAAAGACCCAATCCAAAAATGGGCATCTGAAATGAACAGACATTTCTCAGACAAAGAAGTAGAAATAACAAATAAACATATGAAAAAATGTTCAACATCATTGGTCATTTGAGAGATGCAAATGAAAACAACACTGAGATTCCACCTCACCCCAGCAAGAATGGCTGCTATCATGAAATCACCAATAACAAATGCTGGCCAGGCTATGGGGAAAGAGGAACCCTGCTCCACTGCTGGTGGGAGTGTAGACTGGTGCAACCACCATGGAAATCAGCATGGAGTTACCTCAAAGAACTAGAACTGGAAGTCCCATTTGACCCAGCTTTTCCCCTGCTGGGGATCCTCCCCAAAGAATTAAAAGAATCATAGCACAGTGATCTATGTGCACCCATGTTCATAGCGGGACAATTTGAAATAGCTAAAACTTGGAAGTAGCCCAATTGCCCATCAACTGGAGACTGAATAAAGAAAATATGTTTTTTTTATAAAATGGAGTACTACACAGCCATAAAAAATGAGAAATTAGAGACAATTATAGCTAAATGGATGCACATTGTGGCCATACTCTTAATTGAAATAAATAGGACACACATGTGTAAATACCGAATAGTTTCTCTACTGTGAGAAACTGCAAGTGTAAATAAGAATTAAAAGGTATAAAAGATAAAGTGAAATAGGAAGAAAAGGTGCAAATGGGAAGGGGAAATGGGAGGGGTAGGTGAAAAGAAAGAAGGCAATGGAATTAATATGAGAAAATGAAAAAATGGAAATGAAGTATTTGTAAATAGGGAGGAATGGGGGGGTTAAAGGCAGGGCAGGGGAAGGGGGAAAAATAAGAACCAAGAGAGATTATGTAAAGGTGCAAATTTCCAATGATGGATGTCATTATATTGTATACCTAAAATGTACCAATAAAATAAAATTTTAAAACATAATCAATTGTAAGGAGATATAAAGGAAGGAGGAAGGAGTTCTTATAGGTTTTCTTCACTTCTATTCACTTTTCTACCAGGAAAATAGTTTCACTAATGTTTTATTTTCAAAATAACTGTTAGAAGGTTATCTGCCATTGCTATTGAAGCAAAAAAAAATATTAATTAAAGTGATGAGGAAAAGAGAAGAGCCTCAGAGTAGGTGACTTACTCCTGGTGCCCTTGTATGTCAGAGATATCTCTAGTAATAAGTCATGGATCTATCTATCTATCTATCTATCTATCTATCTATCTATGTAATTTGCTAGAATGTTGGAAGGCAACTGTGGAATGGAGTAGTTAGTGAAAGTCTGTTTGAATCCTATGGATCTTTATGAAAATCTTTAAAAGTTGTAGGCTTACACAGCAATTAGAAAAGAGAAAGAAATAAAAGGAATAAAGATAGGAAAGGAAGAAGTTAAACTGTCATTATTTGCTGATGATATGATACTTTACATAGAAGACCCAAAAAACTCTGCCAGAAGACTTCTAGACTTAATTCACAGATTCAGTAGAGTAGCTGGATACAAAGTCAACACTCAAAAAATAATAGCCTTCTTGTACACAAATAACAAACTCACTGAGAGAGAAATTAGGGAAACAATTCCTTTTACAATAGCATCCAAAAAAAAATGAAATATCTAGGAATCAATCTAACAAAGGAAGCAAAAGACCTGTACACTGAAAACTACAGCAATCTGAAAAAAGAGATCGAAGAGGATACAAGAAAATGGAAAGACATCCCTTGCTCCTGGGTAGGAAGAATCAACAGTGAAAATATCCATATTTCCAAAACTACTATATAGATTCAATGCAATGCCAATTAAAATTCCAACAATATACTTCACAGAACTAGAGAAAACAATCCAAAAATTCATTTGGAACCAGAAGAGACCTAGAATAGCTAAAGCAATGCTAAGCAACAGAGACATGGCTGAGGGTATCACAATCCCCAACTTGAAACTAGACTACAAAGCTACTGTGATAAAATCAGCATGGTACTGGTCAAGGAACAGACCTGAGGATCAGTGGAATAGATTAGAAGATCCAGAAACAACTCCAGACATGCTCAGCCACCTCATCTTTGACAAAGGAGCCAACCACCCTCATTGGAGGAAAGATAGCCTATTTAATAAGTGGTGTTGGAAAAACTGGATATCTACCTGTCAAAGATTAAAACTAGACCCATACCTATCACCATGCACTAAACTAAGATCGAAGTGGATTAAAGATCTAAATATTAAGACAGAAACACTGAACCTTTTTTAATTAAATTCTTTTATTGGTACATTGTAGGTTTACAACACAATTACATTTCTCATTGGGAATTGTACCTTTACATAATGAATCTTGGTTCTTATTTTTTCCCCATTCCTAGCCCTCCCTTCACGCCCTCCACCCTTACCTATTTTACAAAGACTTTGTTTCCATTTTTTCCATTTCTCAGCATTTTTCCTTTCCCTTCTTTCCTTTCCCCTGCCCCTCCCACTACCCCTACACCTTTGGACCTTTTCTTCCTATTTTACATTATTGATTATTCATTCTAATCATTGGTACATTTTAGGTATAAAATATAATGACATTCATCATTGGAAATTTGCACTTTTACATAGTCTCTCTTGGTTCTTATTTTTCACCCTTGCCCAGCCCTCCCTTCAACCCCTCCATTCCTCCCTATTTTCAAAGATTTTGTACCTATTTTTCCATTTTCTCATATTAATCCCATTCCCTTCTATCTTTTCCCCTAGCCCTCCCACTTCCTTTCCTTTTGCCCCTTTTCTTCCTATTTCACATTACCAATTATACATTTAGTCCTTATTTACACTTTCAGTTTCTCACATGAGAGAAACTATTCGGAATTTATTCATGGGTGTCCTATTTATTTCACTTAAGAGTATCTCCTCAATGTGCATCCACTTAGGTATAAATGTCTCTAATTTCTCATTTTTTATGGCTGAGTAGTACTCCATTTTATAAAAAAAATGCATTTCTTTTACCCAGTCTCCAGTTGATGGGTATTTGGGCTGTTTCCAAGTTTTAGCTATTACAAACTGTGCTGCTATGAACATGGGCACACATATATCACTGTGCTATGATTCTTTTAATTCTTTGGGGAAGATCCCCAGCAGTGGAATAGCGGGGTCAAATGGGAATCCCAGTCCTATTTCTTTGAGGTATCTCCATGCTGATTTTCACAGTGCTTGTACCAGTCTACACTCCCACCAGCAGTGGAGCAGGGTTCCTCTTTCCCTACAGCCCTGCCAGCATTTGTTATTGGTTGCTTTCATGAAAGCAGCCATTCTTTCTGCAGTGAAGTGGAATCTCAGTGTTGTTTTCATTTGCATCTCTCGAATGACCAGTGATGTTGAACATTTTTTCACGTATTTATTTGGTATTTCTACTTCTTTGTGTGAGAAATGTCTGTTCATTTCAGATGCCCATTTTTGGATTGGGTCTTTAAATTTGGGAAGTCTGATCTTTTTAAGTTCTTTATAGATTCGAGATAGTATATCTTTGTCTGAGGAAGAGCAGGTGAAGATTTTTTCCCACTTTGTTGATTGTCTCTTCACACTGCTGGTGATCAGAAACACTAAACTTGCTGGAAGATGTTAGGTAGAACTCTTGAAGACATTGGCATGGGAAAAACTTCATGAACAAAACCTCAGCAGCATGGGAACTACCAGAAAGAATCAGCAACTGGGATTTCATCTTATTAAAAAGCTTCTTCACTGCAAAGGAAACCACCAACAGAGCTAACAGACAACCTACAAGATGGGAAAAATTTTTTAGCAGCGCTACCTCAAAGGACTACTATCTAGAATATATAAAGAATTGAAAAAAATCAGATCCCCAAATTCAAAGACCCAATTCAAAAATGGGCATCCAAAATGAACAGATATTTCTCAGACAAAGAAGTAAAAGCAGCAAACAAATATATGAAAAAATGTTAAACGTCATTCATCATTCAAGAGATGCAGATGAAAACAACCCTGAGATTCCACCTCACCCCAGAAAGAATGGCTGCTATCAAGAAATCAACAAATAACAAATGCTGGCAGAGGTGTTGTGGGTGAAAGGAACCCTTCTCCATTTTTGGTGGGCGTGCAGACTGGTGCAACCACTATGAAAGTCAGTATGGAGATACCGCAAAGAACTAGGACCAGAGGTCCCATTTGACCCAGCTATGCCTCTGCTGGGTATCTTCCCAAAAGAATTAAAAGAATCATACCACAGTGATATATGCTCATCCATGTTCATAGGGGCACAGTTTGTAATAGCTAATGGTTGCAAACAGCCCAAGTGCCCAATAACTGGGAACTGGATAAAGAAAATGCGTGTTTTTTTTTTTATAAAATGGAGTACTACTCAGCAATAAAGAATGAAAAACTAGAGTCATTTATAGCTAAATGGACGCAAATCGAGGACATACTCTTAAGTGAAATAAATAGGACACACATGTGTAAATACCAAATAGTTTCTCTAGTGTGAGAAACTGATAGTGTAAACAAAGGTTAAAATGATTAAAATGAAAAATTGATAATTTGAAATAGGAAAAATGGTCCAAAGATGAAGGAGTGAAGGGAGAGGAAGGGGAAAGGAAAAGAGAAAGGAAAAACTATGAGAAAATAAAAAAAAAGGAAAAGAAATCTATGTAAATAGTGAAGGGTGGAGGGGGTGAAGGGCACACAGATAATGGGGAAATAAATAAGAACCAAGATACATCATGTACAGGTACAAACACCCAATGATAAATGTAAACTAATTGTATACCTAAAATGTACCAATAAAATTAATTTTTTAAAAAAAGTCTTAGGCTTAGAACAAGTGGTTGATAAATAAAATGAAGCAAATAGTTTTACTGGTAGGATACAAGTGAGTTCGTTTGTGTGAAAGGTGAATAACCATTGGTATATGGGAAAATTACTTTTTGAATTTAATGGCAAATAAGACCAGGATAGGATGGTCAAGTAAGAACGCAAATATCTTTGGTTACAAAACTATTTCTTTCCTTTTACGATTATATTCTTCTACCGTCTTTCTAAAGTGAGTATTGATGTAAAATCATATAAAATCAGAAAAATAAGCTGAATTATTATTCCCTAAATTGTTGGACAGAACTTAGTGTTTTGCTAAAATGTGCACATAATATCAGATGACAAATGCTGCAGATTTTACAATTTGGGTAAACTTGTCAGAGCTGCTTGCTCTGTGACTTTTCCCAAAGCTTTAAAATATGATTTCTAGTTAAATTAAATAAATTAAATAAATTGGAAATTAAAAATAAATAAATAAATTGGAAATAGATAAAATGAATTAATAAGTGGAATATAGCAAAAATCATATGTGAAACATTACGTTGGGGAACTATTACTCTCATTTAACGTTGTTTGATTATATAAATCTTATATTTTAAATAAAAAGTCATAATTTTATACATTTGAATATAATTGTAAGTTTTATATTTCTATTCATAAACTATCCTGTGGTCATTTCCCATGTTTTCAAAGGTTGAATAATATTCTATCAAGTAGATCCATTATAAGTCATTATGAAAAATTCTCAATGGCAAAAATAATTTTTCATATGTATGTTTCCAATTCACATATATTAAGGGTCAGGGTAAGATCTTCTTTGGGGAGGTCATTATTCTGTCCACCAGAAATTAATATGAGATGTTTCACGAATAGTAAATTAATATTGATACATTGTCATAAACCAAAGTCCATATTTGACTCATAATTTAGTCTTTTCCAAATATTGTTTCAGGATCATATCCATGATATCAAGTAATCATATTTCCTTCTTTCCTCAAATTTTGTACTACTTCTTAGACTGTCTTTGTTTTTGATGAATTTGCCTGGAAATTTACTAGTTCAGGTTTTTTTTCAGAATGTCCTTCTATAGTGTTCTGTCTACTCTATCATGATCACATAGAAATTATGATTTTGGGGGAGGAAGGTTACTGTGACAAAGTGCCATTTCTATTATATCATGTGAAGGTTACATGCTACTAATATAACTTAGTGCTGTTGGTGTTAACCTTGACAGCTTGTCTTCACTTATTTGCATCACTTTTCTCTAATTCTGTATTTACTCTTTTAGAAATCACTTTCCATACAGTATTCTTAGGAATACAGTCATGAGGTGAAATCAACCTTCAGAGTGGGGAGAGGGTATCCACACCCTCAAGAGTTCAGGAATTTCTACATAAGTTATCTGTAATCTTCTATGTGAGAGTTTTATATGTTATCTTCCATTTGTTTATAAAATTGATCATTGATAATAAATATCACTAATACTTATTGTATACTTTGTCTTATTATCCAATGATATTTTGTTATTGAAATAATTTTAATTTTGTCATTTGAAGCTCTTTCACTTTTTTATGTCCCTTTAAAACACCTTATCAAGGCATAGAGTGTGTTTGTATGTGTATGTGTATATTTTGCTTTATTTTGAGTACATACTTACTCTTTCACACCATATAATGCAAGATAAACTGAAGCCATTTTGTATATGTCATGCTCATGTTACAATGAGCCATTTATCCAAGCAACTTGATTCTTTTTGTTGAAGGATATTATTAGAAACAAAGATCCAGATGTAAGATATGTTTATTGTTACTGGAGTGTTGCACCTGATAAAAATGGGCACAATGTGTACATTCCATCTGTGTATATAAATTTCTCTAAGTAATTCTATATGTAAGCATACCTATAGATATTAAGATAAATATAAAATTGTACTTATTTCTCCAACCCTAATCCTTTGTCACATGAATTATTCTAGACCCTTCCCTTTATGTGTAATCTGTCATTGTAGAAGTAAAAAAATATACGGCTGCTACCCTATGACATCTATTTACGTCATTATTCAATTCAGGTATATATGTAAAATGTTTTCAGAGTTTTTAACTCATATTCATATAAGACACAACCTTTTATGACACAATCTTTTTTAACTAGAATGCTGACTGTTTTAACATCAGACATTTTTTTATTTCTGAAGTTACCTAGGATGGTATTTTATTCATCCAGCCCTATTATGGAGATTATATTGTGGATTTGTAATGTATTTTTCCACAATTTCCATTCTAAACTCCCTTAACCTTCAATTCAAATTTTGAAACCTTCGCATATACATGTATTAGGTTTATTCCCTGTACAGTATGGCACTTGTGACAAATACTTAATTACATTATCATATAAAATTGATTTATTACTTTTTAATATTCCTGTGCTTTACCTATTTCACATTGCCACACTATACACAACTAGTAACCAGCAATATGCTTGCCACTTTTTGGTTTGGATATTTAAAAGCATCATTGAAATGAAAATCAGCCAGGTTTTATCCTGTTTTCTTCAAGAAGTTTATAGTTTCATATTTTGTTTCTATTTTTATTTTAATATAATACAGGTAGATATTAATAGAGAAAATATAAAAATGCACTCCTCTTACTTCTGTGATCTCCAGCACACAGAGAGCCCTTTGGCAGTCTTCCATACCTGACTCTGTGGGCAGCCGTTGTAACCCTACCTTGTAAATCCTTATATATGTATATATCTCACATTAAATGTTTCTCTAGTGAGTGGAAGTCAGGAAATAGTCACATACTACATAAGTAGATCAAACACACACACACACACACATACAGCAGCGGCGGCGGCGGCAGCAGCAGCAGAAGCAAGAGTTGGTTACTGCAGCCAACCAATGTTCTAACTTAACTCAAAGGCACTGATCTGGGGTTAAGATGAGCAATGGCAATTTAATACCAAAGTAGCTGTGTGTTAGGCTCTGAGAAATACAGATATTCATGCTTTCCACTCCATTATCATATGCTTTGGATCTGCTAAGCTGCCTGTGCCCTACTCTAATTTTATTTTCTTTTCGCTTAAGTCTCACATTAATTTAATCTATAATGAATACATGATTAATCACAAAAAGCTCTCTTTCAGTTATTTTTAGTTGGATTCCAGGTCATCGCATCACCGTTGTATGCTTAGTTTATTAGTCTCTCTTTCTGGGATATTTATTGATTTCTTTTGCTGTGTCAATATCTTAGTGTGTTGTATCTTAGAAATCAGTCTTTGGTTTTCCCTGTTCGATCCATATTAATTGGATCATCATTTTATTTCACTAGGTGGTTTAGAATTAAAATTCACAAAGAATTCTACATTTATACTCGAAGCCTGGTGCTTGCTCTCTCTCTCTTTCTGTCTCTCTCTGTCTCTCTCTCTGTCTCTCTCTTCAAATGTATAAATCTAACTGCTTATTTACTTCTGTAAGCTATGTAAAAGACATTCCAGCACACAACTATACCCAGATACCCAAATACACACACATACTATACAATCTTCTCCATTTTAGGTAATGAAAATTGAATGGCTTAGGCTGAAACTTTGTGTCATCACTGACATGCTTTTTTGTGATTCTGCAAATTTAAACTTTTTATTTATTATTGATACATTTGTAGGGCATAATTATTACATTCCTCATGGAGAGTTTGTACTTGTAAATAACACTTCTTAATTCTTTTTCACCCTCTTGCCCCT
This sequence comes from Heterocephalus glaber, assembly GCF_053883595.1. Taxonomy (NCBI): domain Eukaryota; kingdom Metazoa; phylum Chordata; class Mammalia; order Rodentia; family Bathyergidae; genus Heterocephalus; species Heterocephalus glaber. Next base: position 24,775,287 of record NW_028258145.1, on the reverse strand, counting down.
TCCTCCATCTCTGAGTCTTCTTCCAATTTGCAAAAAACAAACAAACAAAAAACCCATTATCTCCTGTTTTCTATTATCTGTCTTTCATTTGTCTCTTTATATTTTAAATTTCTCAGATAAGAAAAACTCATGCAATATTTAACCTTGTATTTCTAATTTATCACACTTCATATTATACTTTCAAAGTTCAACCATTTTTTCTACAAATAAGTCAACTTCATCCTTCTTTAGAGCAGAGCAGTACTCCACTATGTCTAAATAACACATTCTCTTATAGATTCATCTGTTGATGGGCATATAGGCTGCTTCCAGTATTTTCTATTACAAATTGTGGTTCTATAAACACAAGTTTGCATGTGTCAGTGTAATGTGATGTCTTCAACTCTTTTGGGTAGATGCCTTTCTTAGGGAAATAAGTGGGACAAATGGAATTTCTAGTTTTAATTTTTTGAGGAATCTCCATACTGATTTCCATAGTGACTGTAGTAGTTTATATTCCCACCAATAATATAGAAGGATTCCTTTTACCCTGAGGCCTCATCAAAAATTGTTGTTATTTGATTTCTTAGTATTTCTTTCTTACTGTACATAATCTGCCAAAAATTATTATTAGCTTTTCTTTTTTTCTTTTTATCTTTTCTTTTCCTTTGTTTCTTTCTTCAATTTTGTTTTTGTTTGAGACAGGGTCTCACTATATAGTTCAGACTGGCCCTGAACTCACTATGTACTGCAGGCTGTTCTCGAACTCCAGCAATTCTCCTGCCTCAGCTTTCCTTCCCAGTTCCTGTAAAGGCAAGCACCACTGTGGCTGAGTTGGCTTTACCTTAAAAATATATCATGATAGGGGCCAGGGATTTAGCTCAGTGGTTCTGGCATCTGCCTCACAATTGCAAGGTCCCGAGTTGGATCTCCAGCACCAATATACATACATATATATATATATATATATATATATATATATATATATAATGATATGTCTATCATGTCCACTACTGCAGCTGTGATCTAAGCCATTCTTGTTTTTCAGTAGCCTGTAGTTTGTTTCTACCCTTTTACCTTTTCCGTGAGTAGTCTATTATCCAAGCAGAAGTTAGAGAGATCCCTTTTGACACAGAAGTCCAATCATATTACTTTCTGATTCAAATCATGTAATAGCTTTACTTTTTTATTTAACATAAAATGAGAAATCCTCAAACTATGTAATGCTCTAGAGCATGTGACCTCTGCTTGCTCTCTGCTCACTCCCTGCTATCTCGTGCAAACAACTCTTAGCAAAGTGACCTCCCCATTGTGCCTCAAAGGCAGTAAGAGCTCACCTCATTTTACACTCCTTGGCTCCTCTTTCTGGATTGATTTTTCCTGCAATATTTGCAAGTACAGCATTGTGTGTCCTGCTTCAATAGCCTTTTTTAAGGTGGAAATCTACTGTTCACTACCAAGTCTCACTACGCTGTGTCTTCATTCACCTTTTTCTAACGGCATGAAATTTAGTCATTTTAAAATTGTCATTCATTTTTTAATAGATCCCCTGACATAGCATTTCTACATAAGCTAATTATTATAGAGAATTATGCTTATTTTGTTTATCATTACATTCCAGACAAGAAAACACTGCCTGCACATGATAGAAACTTAATTGCTGATTTATAATTCAATGAATAAATCATACTGTTTAATAATAAAAATGTACAATATCTGACATAAACAAAAACATAATGTTTCCACATTTCTTCAAAGACTAGAGCTTTGTCTGGCCTAATGATTTCCAATATGATAGTCCAGAAGTAAGACTGTAGTCCATGAGGATTTTCCCTGTAAAAATCAGAGAAATTTCCTAATTTTTTTAAAAAGCAAAAGAAAAAGCTTTACTTATTAAGGACTCGTGAATATAACTAAACATTCCTTAGAGCTGCACAAAAATAATAGTTCAATGATTTCTACTCTAAATTTTAACTTCTACATTCACAAACAACCATTCATTGAAACATCCAAGGATTAGATTCAGTCATTCTAGTAGGGGATAGTAATAAAAGATGGGAAATTATTCCTCTGAAGGATTTATTTCAACAGTATTATCAAGGTAGTACATAAAATAAATGATTTTCTGAGATTTTAACTTCATATATTTATGAGACATAGGTCTCCAAACTCTCTAGCATCAGAAATAGCAATAAATTTTGGGAGAGTGGTTTGCTTGGAAAAGTTTAAAAAATGTCATAATTCTTCAAACTTTGAAAAGAGTGCACAAACCTGGATTAAGATCTCTTCTATCTCAGCAAGGATGTAACTCACAGGAACTCAGAGCAATGATTGAAAACATCCTTGTTACCTGGCTACTATTTATGTAGTCATTTCAGTAAGGAGAATTCTGACATTCCTGCCTCTCCACATCTTGATCCAAATCCTATTATCTATCTTGAATTTATCAATATTAAATTTATGTGTTATTTCCAAGAAAACTCTAACCCTGCCAGTAACATTTTATGCAAATTCTCATGTTTTTGTATACCCACTCTTGTCTCTTTTTGTTCTCTCCTTAAATCCTAAAATCATTCCTGTGCAACATCCATTATGCCACCCATCAAATTCATGCTTCATTTCCAGCTAAACACCTTGTACCTTGACTATTTTATTCTAATGGAAATCTGAACCTCCTCTAAGGAAACAGGGTAACCCTACTTACCATATTTCTTATTCTCCTGAGCTTCAAGGTGGCATCACCCCCATCCTTGTTCCTCACTGTCAATTTCAAACCATTCTCCCTTCCTCTATTAAGAAAAAGAAGAGATAGTATTGCATCTCATCTCATGGTTATATCAAACTACAGAACTCATTGTATCTGTTACACATTATCCTAAAATTAAAATTTGAGTTAATTTAATTATATCTATTATCTGCCTTTTGAAGAACTGTAGAGAAACAAGATATATAGGTTATAACTTCTATACCCTAATAATCATTTTTCTTAATGAATAATGTTTGGATACACACTGATTTTTTAAAGTTTTATTTATTTAATTATTTTGACACAGGATCTTATGTACCCAGGCTAGCATTGAGTTCTAGGCTGAAGGGATTCTCCTTCAACAGCCTTCTTAAAAGCTGGGACTAATGGCTGGCTTACACTCAACATTCTAATAATTTTATGTTATTCTGCTGTAAAGAACTTTATTTGTGTATTTTACAATCTTCATTTATTTTATTTTTTATTTTTAATTGTTAAAAAATATTTCAATTTTGTTAAAATTCAAATATATTACATATTCTTTTTCATTTCTGGGGACTTGATAAATACATATTGAATCCCATTCCATAACTTCTTTTTTTAATTCATATGGCCTATTTATGAAAAAAATTTAGACTCCAAAAATTCTCAATGAACTTGTAAAAATACACATTTTTGAGGATATCTTCCATGATCACCATATGTTTAATTTAAAATATGGCTTTAAAACTTATAAAGGTAGAAAATATTTATGTGAAAAATTTTTCTTAAATGGTTCTACAGTCTATGCGTTAATTAAACCCATGGGGACAGAGTCTATAAACAACAAAAATGAGAATATTGCATCTACATTTATAGTACTGAGAAAGTCTCAGAGATAACATAAATTAGGCATTTGTTCAAGGATTTGTGAAGAATAAATAAATAAGGCAAATTTATGAAAACCAGTAATGTTTGTGAAATATAAAGACACATTATAGTTGTTTATATCTTTTAAACTTCTTAATTCCCAATGAAAATAAAGTAGAAACAAAAGAACAACGTCATTGAAAATCATTCTGCTGATTTCAGAGGCTCTCATAAATATTATGATTACGTCCTCTCCAAGTGGTCCACTGAGATGGTTTCATCTACGGACCATCAAGATTTGAAACTGCAAAGCATTAAATGTTACAAAAAAAAAAAAAAAAAAAAAAAACCCATGCTGTGGAAATTCCACTTTGCCTCTGCAGCAAAACTTTGGAATAACTTATAAATGAAAAAAAACCCATCATATGTAAGACAAATTGAACATTCTAGGGAACATTTTGGAGTATCTTGTAAACAATAATCCTCAAATCCCTCTTGGACGACTGCCTAGGTTTTGGTGATTTGGAAGCAAGATGAAAGTAGATAAAGTGTTTACTCCAAGATGGTCCCTTAGAAATGCAAAGGGAAATGTAAACTTAGCCCCAAGATCCTGCCATTAGTCTTCTTAATGATTCTGAGCCACAACTTCCCCAAGATAACATCTTCTTTCTCTCTGTGCTTGGAGCTTTGAGAAGCCTAAAGGAATGTTGAATTTTTTTTAGCTCTTTATTAAACTTCAGCCTAGCAATAAGGGAAAGCTCAAGCTCAAGGAAAAGGATTAGAGAGGTTTATTCAACACTGTCAAATAAAGAAAATCCCTTCCTACTGCCAGATATATTAAACTTCTGATCTTGCAATTGCACGAAATTGTTAGTGGCATTCTAGCAATGTCAATTAAATATAGTGCCTGAGAAAATGATTTAATCAGCTCCTTCTTTCAATGTCATTCAAGAACACTAATTAGCTTGAGAGATGTGCTTCTCTTTTAAGTAATGGTGGCCATCCTCCTATTATTCAAATGCACCATTAAAACTCATTAATATGAGAGTTTTTCAGAGGACTTTTGGGACTGTACTAATCATACATGTGTGCCTATAAAAGTATGTTGGATTAAAAGTGTTAAAACACAGTGTTTTCCATCATCAGTCAATATTTTTTCAGTGTTATAAGCAGGTTGATGTTGTTTGCGCTTATTTTCCAAAGGTCCCATATTTTTATAGCATGCATTGTTTCTTATTTATTTTATTCATAATCATCACAAAAAATACAATTTTATCTACTATCTTACTTTTGTAAAAAGAGGGATTAAGTAAAAATGTTTGTTTCCTAAATTTGCATAACAAATCTCCTCTTTGTTTCTTGTTAACCACTTCAATTTTGTTATTAGCTTTAATTATTAAAAACATGTTTGAAATCAGTAGATAGGTAAACAAAGTAAATATCACTTCCAGGCTCATATTTTCCATCTTTCTTTCTTAATTAGTGCAAAAAAGAACAAGATCTGCTAAAGCAGACAAAGGCATAGGACATAGAGGAGGGAAAGACCACTTTATATACTCAATAGGTTATATATAAAAAACCCTAAAATGAAGCTGGGAAGACAATGAAAGTGATTAATAAATGAAACACAATTAATAGTTAATATTTTATTGTACATTTACAAAGAGGCAGAGAAATAACATATGGAGGAAATAAGTGGAAAATATATAATAAGTCAATAGTCTCAAGCTATATCATATTAATAATCTAATATAGCGATGTAAATATATCAATTAATATAAGACATTGACAGCATGCAGAAAAATTTCAACCCAACTCTTTGTAGCAGTTTATCTTTATTTGTGGGAAATATGTTCTAAGACTCCCAGTGGAGGCCTGAAACCATGGATAATAAGGAAACTTTTATGTACTATGCTTGTTTCACCCATATATATCTAAGATGAAGTTTAATTTATAAGTCACAGTAAAAAATTAATGACAATATTGAATAAAAAAACAGAAACGCTCTATCACTATACATTTATAAAAGATATGTGAGTCGGAGTCACACTCTCTCTTCTCTCTGTTTCTAAGTACCACACTGTACTGTACCCATTCTTCTTGTGATGATGTCAGATGATACAATGCTTCTGTCATGATATGAAGTCAATCGAACGTGAGATAGTATGAGCTTTGTACATTAGGGTTTGTTGGACAAGGCATTGAAATATCTCCATTGTCAATCTCATAATCAAGATGGGTAATAAGTGACTGACAGATAGCATTCATGAAAAGGATATGTTGAATGAAGTATTGAGTCTCATCCCACAGAAGATAGTGTGGGATGGCATGTGAATTCATCATATTCATTGGAATGGTGAACATTTTAAAACTCATGATGTGTTTGTGTAATATTTCATTTATTATTTCTGGACAAGATTACTGTTAATTGAAATTTCAGAAAACACAACCACAGATAAGAGGGGTTAATCTAAGCTTAAGAAATTCAGATAAAATTTAACAATGTGGGCAATTTGTCAATAAAATGATAAAGTACTTTAAAGCCAAAATATATTTTTTAAAAAAGCAAAAATGGAGGCAGGTCTGCCCATGCCCTATCGAGGTCCTGAGTCACAGAGAACACGCTGATTCAGCCCACTGCAGACAGGCAGGTCTGTGCACGCCCTACCGAGGTCCTGAGTCACACAGAAGACAGCGAATCACCCCGCTGCAGATAGGCAGCCACCTGGTTCCACACTACAAAGACACAGAGGACACCAGACTACCAGACCAACGTACTGAGTCCCGCTGTTCCCGGCCCAGAGGTAGGGGATTCCCGGTCACGATCCCTCCCGCTGCTCCCAGCCCAGAGGAAAGGGTTTTTGGGTCACCTTCTGTCCCACTGCTCCTGGTCCAGAGGAAGGGGCTTCCAGGCCACCATCCCTCCAGGTGCTCCCAGCACACAGGAAAGGGCTTTTGGGTCACCATCCCTACCACTGCTTGCAGCCCCTGGGCCACCTCACCCAGCTCAGAGGAGGTAATACATGCAGGCGATAACAGCCCCCTGGCCCAGTCGAAATGAGGAAACACATAAATAAGTCTCAAAACCAGACTTTCAGATCACCTACAGCAACCCCAAAGGGAAATGAGATGGAACACTCTGATACTCAAACACCTGGACTCAATGAACTGGCAACAAAAGGGGATCTGAAAAAAATGAAATCAAAAATAATTTCTCAGATAACAGGAGAAATTGTGCCCCTAGTGCAAGACATGATTAATGAATCTAGAGAGGAGCTCAGGAACATGATGGAATCCCAACATAAGAAACAAATGGAATCCATAAAACAGATGCAAATAGATTTCCAGGACATCAAAAACTCCACTGAAAGTCTACACAGCAGAATGAGCCAGTGTGAGGACAGAATTTCAGATATAGAAGATAAGATTGCAATTAGTGACCAGGAAAAGAAAAATTGCTTCAAAAATATAAGGGAACTTGAGAAATCAATCCAGCAGTTGTTAGATGATGCAAAGAAGAATAACATAAGACTGATTGGGCTCAATGAAGAAACAGGAGAGAGTGGAAATGACATAAAAAGTCTCTTCCCAGAAATAATGGCAGAAAACTTCCCAAGCATGGGAAAAGAGCTTGACATACAAATAAGTGAGGCATATAGGACTCCAAATAGCCTTAATCCAAAAAAAATCTAAACATAGGCATATAATTGTTAAGATTCCAGAAACACAACAGAAGAACAAACTTCTCCAAGCAGTCAGAGAAAAGAAACAAATCACATACAAAGGAAAGACCATCAGAATGACAGCAGACTTCTCAACACAAACTCTCAAGGCCAGAAGAGCTTGGAGTGACCTACTCCAAGCCCTAAAAGAAAACAGCCTCCAACCCAGATTGAGGTACCCTGCAAAACTATCTTTCAAAATTGATGGAGAAATAAGATACTTTCAGGATAAAGAGCACCTTAGGAACTTTGTGAATACCAAACCAGCACTCCAAAGAATTTTACACAATATCCTAGGAACAGACATTGAGGATCACAACCCCAGGAAGCAAAGCAGAACGAACTCTTCTGTCATGACAAGAAATTAAATGTAAAGGGGGAGAACCCCCAAAAAAGAAAAAATCATGGCAATGACAAGTCAATATGTTTCAGTTATTACCATCAATGTTAATGGTCTCAATTCACCAATCAAAAGAAATAGACTGGCAGAATGGGTCAAGAAGCAAAATCTGACAATATACTGCATACAAGAAACACAATTCAAAAGGAAACTTACAGACTGAAAGTTAAAGGGTGGAAAACAATACTCCATGTGAGAGAAATCTGAAAAAAAGCAGGAATAGCTATCCTCTTTGCAGATCAAGTAGATTTCAAACCAACACTGATTAAGAGAGATGAAGAAGGACACTACATCCTTGTAAAGGGAACAATCCAAGAGGAAGAGATGACAATCATAAATATCTATGCACCAAACACTAGTGGACCCAACTAAATAAAACAAATACTAACAGACATGAAAAGTCATATATGCACTAATACAATTGTAGTGGGGGACCTCAACACCCCACTGTCACAAATAGATAGATCAACTAGAATAAAAATAAGTAATGAATTACTAGAACTCAATCGAACTCTTGAACAAATAAACTTAGCAGATGTTTACAGAGTGTCCCAACTCACAAAATCAGAATACACATTCTTCTCAGCTGCACATGGGTCATTCTCCAAAATAGACCACATAGTCACACATAGAACATGTTTCAGTAAGTGCAAAGGAATTGAAGTTATCCCCTGTACATTATCAGACCATAGTGCGATGATATTGGAGATCCATAGCAAAAGAAACTCAAAAAATTTCATAAACACATGGAAATTGAACAACACACTTCTGAATAACCAATAGGTCACAGAGTAAATTAAAGAAGAAATCAGACAGTTCCGTCAATTAAGTGACAATGACAATACAACATATAGGAATCTATGGGACACAATGAAAGCTGTCTTACAAGGGAAATTCATAGAAGTGAATATGCATATTAGGAAAACAGAACAAGCCCAACTAAACAACCTGATGCTGAACCTCAAGCTTCTAGAAAAAGAAGATCAGGACAACTCCAAAGCTCATACAAGGGAGGAAATTATAAAGATCAGAGGAGAAATCAATGCAATGGAGAGTCAGAGAACAATACCAAAAATCAATGAAGCCAAGAGTTGGTTCTTTGGAAGAAACAACAAAATTGACAAACCTTTAGCCAACATTGTCAGAAAAAGGAAAGAAAAGGCCCAAATCCATGCAATTAGGAATGAAAAGGGAGAAATGACAACAGACCCAGCAGAAATCCAGAGGATCATCGATACCTACTTCCCAAACCTATACGCCAATAAGATGGACAACACAGAAGAAATGGACAGATTCCTAGATGCATATGAATGACCAAAGTTGAACGAAGAGGACCTAAAAATTCTGAACAACCCAATATCAACCAATGAAATTGAAAATGTAATTAAAAACTTATCAACTAAGAAAAGCCCAGGCCCTGATGGCTTCACTGCTGAATTCTACAAGACATTTAGAGAGGAACTACTGCCACTACTGCTTAAACTCTTCAATGAAATTGAAAGGGAAGCAATACTCCCAAATTCATTCCTGGAAGCAAGCATCACCTTGATCCCCAAAGCAGAGAAAGACTCAACTGAAAAAGAGAACTATAGGCCAATCTTGCTAATGAACATAGATGCAAAAATGCTTAATAAGATACTGGTAAACAGAATGCAGAAGATCATCAAGAAGATCATACACCCTCATCAAGTGGGATTCATCCCAGGGATGTAGGGATGGTTCAATATACACAAATCAATCAATGTAATACACAATATCAATAGTGCCAAGGACAAAAACCATATGATTGTCTCCATAGACGCAGAAAAAGAATTTGACAAAATCCAACATGCATTAATGATAAAAACCCTACAAAAAATTGGAATAGATGGTCTCTACCTCAAACTGATAGAAGCCATCTATGAAAAACCAGCAGCCAATATCATACTAAATGGTCAAAAACTGAAATCCTTCACACTCAAATCAGGAACAAGACAAGGATGTCCACTATCACCACTCTTGTTCAATAGAGTTCTGGAAACATTAGCCATGGCAATTAGACAAGAGAAAGAAATAAAAGGAATGAAGACAGGAAATGAAGAAGTGAAATTGTCATTATTTGCAGATGACATGATACTCTATATAGAAGACCCCAAGAACTCCACCAAAAGTCTTCTAGACTTAGTAACCAAATTCAGTCAAGTAGCTGGTTACAAGGTCAACACACAAAAATCAATAGCTTTCCTCTACACCAATGACAGACTCACTGAGAGAGACATAGGGCAAATAATTCCTTCCACAATAGCATTGAAAAAAACTGAAATACCTAGGAATCATCTTAATGAAAGAAATCAAAGACCACTTCTCTGATAACTATGGCACTCTGAAAAGAGGGATTGAAGATGATATCAGAAAATGGACAGACATCCCCTGCTCCTGGGTAGGAAGGATTAATATAGTGAAAATGGCCATACTTCCAAAATTGCTATATAGATTTATTGCAATTCCAATTGAGATCCCAGGAGCATACTTCATAGAACTCGAGAAAACAGTCCAAAAATTCATTTGGAACAAAAAGAGACCTAGAATAGCAAAAGCAATTCTAGGTAACAGAGACATGGCAGGGGGTATCACAATCCCCAGTCTGAAAGTATACTACAAAGCTACTGTGATAAAAACAGCATGGTACTGGCAAAGAAACAAACTTGAGGACCAGTGGAACAGACTAGAAGATGCAGAAACAATGCCATACACACTCAGCCATCTCATCTTTGACAAAGGAGCCAAACACCCTCACTGGAGGAAAGATAGCCTCTTTAATAAATGGTGCTGGAAAAATTGGGCTTCAACTTGCCAAAGATTAAAACTAGATCTGTATCTCTCACCATGCACTAAACTAAAATCAGAATGGATTAAAGATCTAAACATTAAAATAGAAGCTCTGAACCAGTTGGAACAGAGGTTAGGTAGAACCTTTGGAGACATCGGTGTAGGAAAAGATTTTATGAACAAAACCTCAGGTGCCCATGAACTAGCACAAACAATCAACAAATAGGATCTCTTCTTATTAAAAGGCTTCTGCACAGCAAGAGAAACCATCAGCAGTGTGAAGAGAGGACCCACAACATGGGAAAAAATCTTCACCTGCTCTTCCTCATAAAAAGGTTTACTATCTCAAATCTATAAAGAACTTAAAAAGATCAGACCTCCCAAATTTAAAGACCCAATCCAAAACTGGGCATCTGAAACAAACAGACATTTCTCAGATAAAGAAGTAGAAATAGCAATTAAATCCATGAAAAAATGCTCAACATTACTGGTCATTTGAGAGATGCAAATGAAAACAACACTGAGATTCCACTTCACTCCAGAAAGAATGGCTGCTTTCATGAAATCAACCAATAACAAATGCTGACAGGACTGTGGGGAAAGAGGAACCCTGCTCCACTGCTGGTGGGAGTGTAGACTGGTGCAAGCACTGTGGAAATCAGTATGGAGATACCTCAAAGAAGTAGGACTGGAAGTCCCATTTGACCCTGCTATGCCACTGCTGGGGATCTTCCCCAAAGAATTAAAAGTATCATAGCACAGTGATATATGTGTGCCCATGTTCATAGCAGCACAGTTTATAATAGCTAAAACTTGGAAACAGCCCAAATGCCCATCAACTGGAGACTGGATAAAGAAAATGTGGTTTTCTTATAAAATGGAGTACTACTCAGCCATAAAAAATGAGAAATTAGAGACATTTATAGCTAAGTGGATGCACATTGAGGTGATACTCTTAAGTAAAATAAATAGGACACACATGTGTAAATACTGAATAGTTTCTCTGGTGTGAGAAACTGAAAGTGTAAATAAGGACTAAATGTATAATAGGTAATGTGAAATAGGAAGAAAATAGGCAAAGGGGAAGGAAGTGGGATGGCTAGGGGAAAAGATAGAAAGGCATGGGATTAAGATGAGAAAATGCAAAAATAGGAACAAAATCTTTGTAAATAGGGAGGATTGGAAGGGTTGAAGGGAGGGCTGGGCAAGGGTGAAAATTAAGAACCAAGAGAGATTATGTACAGGTGCAAGTATCCAATGATGAATGTCATTATATTGTATACCTAAAATGTACCAATGATTAGAATGAATAATCGATGATGTAAAATAGGAAGAAAAGGTCCAAAGGGGTAGGGGCAGTGGGAGGAACAGGGGAAAGGGAAGAAGGGAAAGGAAAAATGATGAGAAATGGAAAAAATGGAAATAAAGTCTTTGTAAATGGGGAAGGGTGGAGGGCATGAAGGGAGGGCTAGGAATGGGGAAAAAATAAGAACCAAGATGCATTATGTAAAGGTACAATTCTCAATGAGAAATGCAATTGTGTTGTATACCTACAATGTACCAATAAAAGGATTTATTTAAAAAAAAAATGACTTGTAATATTAGCTAAAATACACGCCAGAAAAAGGAAAAGTGATACAGGGAAAAAACATTGCATAAAGATAAAAATATTAATCTTAGGAAATTACATACAGATCCTAATAATGTGTGCTCAATACCAGAGGCTCAAAATACATCAAAAATGATAAAACTGGAAGAAAAAATTATAAATTTTAATTTGGGCATTCTTTACCTTGTCTCCAAGCAATTGATCAAACTTCCAACTAAAAATTATTAAAGCTCTAGAAGGTGAATCAAGTAACCACAGTCAAATGAGAGATTCTAAATGATATTTACTGAAAAATTTATTTAAAATATTATAGTATGCATTTTCTTTCAAGTGCTCTGTAATTTTCACCAATATAGACTGCATTTGGGTCCTGAAAGAAAAAATTTTAAAATTAATATAATTGAAAATTGGAAGGATTAAAAAGCTTGTATTAAATAAAGGAGGTCTCCAGTCAGTCATCCTTGTTGCTACTTCAAGTAACTAGGGATGAAGAGCTACTTGATGTTAACTGAAGAAAGTAGAACATGAGACATAAATTTCTTAATAATAAATAAATTGAAAACAAGGTTAATCAAGTAAATAAATGACACAAAGCTAGTTTTCTAAAAAAATGTTGAAATTAATAACAAAAATAACAAGAATTAAAAGCAAGAATACAAAAATTATCAGTGTAAACAGAGCTGTCACTTAATAACCTGAAAGCCTTACACAGATAGTTAGAATATACACCAGGCAAATGCATGTTCCAAAATTCAATAATTTGAACAATAGAGCAATTCCTTAAAAATACAAAAATAAAATTTCAATAAAGATCAAATAAATATTCTGAAGAACACTGAATCACTTAAGAAATTGAGTTTATCTTATGCTGAGGATGATGGTCTGGCTGAAGGCTGGAGAGGAATGTCAAGGGCCAGCAGCTGGTCAGAAGTAGCCTCCCATATGTCTCCCTAAAGATAGAAAAATACAGTGAAAGAAGGAAGGATTTAGAGGACTCATTTTGTATGTGGGAAGAAGCTGATGATGATTGGGATTTTCTTTGATGTTGAAAACTCCTGAAATTAGAAAGAGCCACCCAGCACTGAGGAGGAGCCTTCCTGGCCACTGGACCACAGCCCACAGCACTGAGGAGATGAGCCACATGGCGCCAAGAGCGCAACCCCCAACTCAAAGTTGAAATGAGAAGACATGTAAAGAAATCTCAAAACCAGACTTCTAGATCACCTAAAGCAACCCCAAAGGGAAATGAGATGGAACAATCTGATACTCACCCACCTGGACTCCCTGAACTGGCAACAAAAGAGGATCTAGAAAAAGTGAAATCAGAAATAATTTCTCAGATAACAGCTGAGATTGTGCCCAAATGCACAGAGTGCAAGACATGATTAATAAATCTAGACAGGACACAGATAAAAAAAAATAGAGGAGCTGAGGAATATGATGGAATCCCAACATAGGAAACAAATGGAATCCATAAAACAGATGCAAACAGATTTCCAGGAAATTAAAAACTCCATTGAAAGTTTATGCAGGAGAATGAACAAATGTGAGGACAGAATTTCAGATATAGAAGATAAAATTGCAATTAGTGGCCAGGAAAAGAAAAATCACTTTAAAATTGTAAGGGACCATAAGAAATCAACCCAGCAGCTGCTAGGTGATACAAAGAAGAATAAAATAAGACTGATTAGAGTCAATGAAGAAACTGGAGATAGTGTGGATAACATAAAAACAACAACAACAACAACAAAAAACAACTGTTCACAGAAGTGATGGCAGAAAACTTCCCAAGCAGGGGAAAAGAATTTAACATACAGTAAGTAAGGCACATAGGACTCCAACTAGCCTTGATAAAAAAAAAAAATCTATACATAGGCATGTAATTGTTAAGATTCCAGAAACTCAATAGAAGAACAAAGTTCTACAAGCAGTTAGAGAAAAGAAACAAATCACATAAAACAGAAAGTCCATCAGAATCACAGCAGACTTCTCAATGCAAACCCTCAAGGAAAGAAAAGCTTGGAATGACATATTTTAAGCCCTAAAGGAAAACAGCCTCCAACCCAGATTGATGTACCCTGCGAAACTGTCTTTCAAAATTAATGGAGAAATAAGATACTTTCATGACAAAGAGCACCTTAGGAATTTCATGAATCCCAAACCAGCAGTCCAAAATATTTTAGACAGTATCCTAGGAAAAGATAATGAGGATCACAACCCCAGGAAGCCCAGCATAATGAATTCATTGGACATGACAAGAAATTAAAGTGAAGGGGGAGAATTCCACAAAAAGAAAAAGCCATGGTAATGATAAGTCAGTATGTATCAGTTATAACCATCGATGTTAATGATCTCAATTCTCCAATCAAAAGAAATAGGTAGAGTGGATCAAGAAGCAAGATCCATCAATATGCTGCACACAAGAAATACACTTATTCAAAAAGAAATTCATAGATTGAAAGTTAAAGGGTGGAAAACAATACTCCATGTGACAGAAACCCAAAAAACAGCAGTCGTAGATACCCTTATTGCAGATCAAGTGGATTTCAAACCCACACTGACTAAGAGAGACAAAGAAGGATACCACATCCTTGTAAAATGAACAATCCAAGAGGAAGAGATGAAAATCATAAATATATATGCACCAAACACTAGTGCACCCAACTATATGAAACAAATACTAATGGACATGAAAAATCAAATAAACACTAATATGATAGTAGGGGGGCATTAATGTCCCAGTGTCATAAATAGATAGATCAACTAGACAAAAAATAAGCAATGAAATACTAGAACTCAATCAAACTTCTTGAACAAATGAACTTAACAGATGTTTACAGAGAGTTCCACCCCACAAAATCAGAATACACATTCTTTTCAGGTACACATGAGTCATCCTCCAAAATAGACCACATATTTTCTCATAGAAAGTGTTTAAGTATCTGCAAAGGAAGTGAAGCTATCCCCTGTATATTGTCAGACCATAGTGCAATGAAATTGGAGATCGATAGCAAAAGAAAATGCAGTAATTTCATAAACACATGGAAATTGAAGAATACACATCTGAATAACCAGTGAGCCACAGAGGAATTTAAAGAAGAAATCAGACATGACCTACAATGAAATGACTATGTCAATACAACCTGTCAGAATCTATTGGACACAATGAAAGCAGTCATACCAGGGAAATTCATAGCAGTGAATAAGCATATTAGGAAAAGAGAATGAGCCCAATTAAACAACCTGATGCTGAACCTCAAGCTTCTAGAAAAAGAAGAGCAGAACAAACCCAAAGCTCATACATGGGACAAAATTTCAAAAATCAGAGCAAAAATCAATGCAATGGAGACTCAGAGAATAATTTTAAAAAATCAATGAAGCAAAGAGTTGGTTCTTCAAAACAATAAACAAAATTGACAAACCGTTAACCAACTTTATCAGAAAAAGGAAAAAAAAAGGTCCAAATCCATCTAATTAGGAATGAAAAGGATGAAATTACAGTGGACTGAGAAGAAATACAGGGGATCATCAATACTTACTAAAGAAACCTATACCCAAGTATGATGGAAAACACAGAAGAAAGGGACAGATTCGTGGACATGTATGAATTATCAAAGTTGAACAGAGAAGACCTAAAAATTCTAAAAAACCCAGGATTAATCAATGAAATTGAAAATGTAATTAAAAACATACCATCAAATAATTTCCTGGGTCCTGATATCTTCAATACTATATTCTATAAGACATTAAGAGAATAACTGTTGCCACTACTGTTTAAACTCCTCAATGAAATTGAAAAGGAAGTAATACTCCCGAATTCATTCCTTGAAGCAAGCACCACCTTGATCCCTCAAGGTAGAGAGAGACCCAAGTGAGAAAGAGAACTATAGGCCAATCTCAAGAATGAACCTAGATGCAAAAATCCTTAATAAGATCATCAAGAAGATCATACACTCTGACCAAGTGGAATTCATTCCAGGGATGCAGGGATGGTTCAACATACAAAAATCAGTTACTGAAATACTGGACTAGGGATTTAGTTCAGTGTTTCCACCACCTGCCTCACAAGCATGCAGTGCTCAGTTCAATCCCTACCACCAAAATAAACAAACAAAACAAAACAAAAACAAATGTACTACTCTATATTAATAGAGCCAAGGACAAAATCCATATGTTCACCTAAATAGATGCAGAAAAAGCATTTGAGAATATCCAAAATGCATTTATGATAAAAAGCTACAAAAAATTCAAATAGTCTCTACCCCAGTCTGATAAAAGCCATCTATGAAAAACCAAAACCCAGTATCATACTAAATGGTCAAAAACTGAAATCCTTCACACCAAAATCAGGAACAAGAAAAGGATGTCCACTATCACCACTCCTGTTCAATATAGTTTTGGAAACATTAGCCACAGCAATTAGACAAGAGAAAGAAATAAAAGGAATAAAGATCAGAAATGAAGAAGTGCAATTGTCATTATTTGCAGATGACATGATATTTTATATAGAAGACCCCAAGAACTCCACCAAAAGTCTTCTAGATTTAATAACCAAATTCAGTAAAGTAGCTGGATACAAGGTCAACACACAAAAATCGATAGCTTTTCTGTACCCAAAAACAGACTCACTGAGAGAGAAATGGGGCAATCAATTCCTTTTACAATAGCATCCAAAAAACTGAAATACCTAGGAATCAACCTAACAAAAGAAATCAAAGATCTCTACTCTGAAAACTATACCACTCTGAAAAAAGAGATTGAAGATGATATCAGAAAATGGAAAGACATCCCTTGCTCCTGGGTAGGAAGAATCAACATAGTGAAAATGGTCATACTTCAAAACTGCTATATAGATTCAATGCAATCCCAATTGAAATCCCAGCAGCATGCTTCACAGACCTGCAGAAAACAGTCAAAAAATTCATTTGGAACAAGAGACCTAGAATAGCAAATGCAATCCTATGCAATAAAGACAAGGTAGGGTGTATCACAATCCCCAACTTGAAACTATACTACAAAGCTACCGTGATAAAAAACAGCATAGTACTGGCAAAGAAACAGACCTGAGGACCAGTGGAAGAAATGAGAACATTCAGAAAGAACTCCAGACACACTCAGCTACCTCCTCTTTGGAGGTAAACACCCTCACTGGAGGAAAGATAGCCTGTTTAATAAATGGTTCTGGAAAACTTGGGTTTCAACTTACCATAGATGAAAACTAGACCTGTATCTCTCACTGTGCACTAAAGTAAAATCAAAATGGATTAAATATCTAAACATTAAAACAAAAACGCTGAACCAACTAGAACAAAGGTTAGGTAGAACCCTTGAAGACATTAATATAGGAAAAATTTTATGAAAAATTCCTCTGTAGCCAGTGAACTAGCACACACAATCAACAAGTAGGATCTCTTCTTGTTAAAGAAACTTCTTCACAGCAAGAGAAACCTCCAACAGTGTGAAGAGACAACCTATAATTTCAGAAAATATTTTCAACAGCTGTTCCTCAAAGTTCTACTATCTAGAATCTATACAGAACTTAAAAAGAAAAGACCTCCCAAATTTAAAGACCCAGTCCAAAAATGGGCATCTGAAATGAACAGACATTTCTCAAAGAAATAGAAAGAACCAATAAACATATGAAAAAATGTTCAACCTCACTGGTCATTCAAGAGATACAAATGGAAACAACACTGAGATTCCACCTCACCCCAGCAAGAATGGCTGATCTCATGAAATCAACCAATAACAAATGCTGGCAGGGCTTGGGGAAAGAGGAACCTTACTCCACTGCTGGTGGGAGTGTAGACTGGTGCAACCACTGCGGAAATCAGTATGGAGATACCTTAAAGAAATGTGTTTACTGAAAAAAATAAACAGTCAATTTTAAGATAACATATACTGCATGTTTCCAACTATACAACTATCTGTAAATGACAAACTAATATATCTCCAATTTGGAAACAGTTTTATGCCCTTTAGTAGCTGAATCCTAAAGCAATACATATGACATGCGTAGTATGGGCTATCAAAAACAATAAAAGAAATATGAATACATATAGTGACTTGAATGAATTACTGTGCAGTTTTGCTAAATGAAAAAATGTTAGACCCAAAATGTTATGGCCACTATATTCTATTTTATATTATTTAGAGAAAAATTCATAGAAATCTAAAATGGCAGAGAGATATGGATATATGTATAAAAGGGTAACATTAAGTATCCTTAGGAGAATGAAAATAGCTTATATCTTGACCTGTATGAATATCAGTATCTTAGTTGAGATATTGTTTTATAAGTTTACAAGACAACATTGGGAGAAAATGATGAAAGTGTTTATAGCTCTTTCTTACAAGTGAATACAAATCTGTGATTATTCAAATATAAAAAGATTGAATTAAATCTATAATAAACAGTTAAGTGATATATTTGAATGAGTCATTCTATATCACTAACATATTTTTAAAGAAACAAAGGATTTGGAAATTAATGGTGTAGAAATTAAAAACATTATGCCTAAATAAATGGAACACATGTAAAAAGCTGAAAAAATAGTTCCATTTAAGTCAGACTGAAAAATAAATACACTGTAACAAATGCATTCAAATTTACAATAGAGTAATATTAAATTTTTGTATTTATTATCAATTTCTCTATCACTGTATATACACATATACATATATAATTTGTTATGGGAGATTGAATCCACGCGCTTTGCAATAAGCTACATCCCCATATTTTCTTAAAGGGTCTAAGTTTCTAAATTGCCCAGGCAGGGCTTGGGTTTGGTCTCCAAATCAAAATTAGCAGACACCCAATCTATTCTAAAATGAACTTTTAGCTTTAAATAAACGTGATTCAGACACATGAAAAACATTTCCATCTACAATCAATACAAGTACTTCTTCATACACAATTTTAAATTCAATTCTGTTTTATAACATGAAATATTTATCTATGATTTTTTTTCTAAAATTGAAATTTTTGCCAACATACTTGAAATTTCAACACAATGTATTTTTCAATTCTTTTCTTTTTATATTTAAAGATTGTTGCCATTCAAATCACTGACATAGCTAGGTCTGTCTTTGCTCTCCTTCCGTTTTTTCTTTCTTCTTCACTAATGTTACTGAACTATGACTTACCTTTCAAATAACATCGATATTATTCTTCAGAATGAATGCAATTACATAAATAATTTGTTCATTTATATATTTTTATACTTAATAGCTATCTATCTATTTGTCCACTTATTATGTCCCAAGATATATATTCAGGTGAACTCCAGAGAGATTTTTTATTCCATAAGCTACTATTGCCCTTTATTGACCAACCTAATGACAGGATTTTTGACATTGTTGTCCTTGAAACATATCCAAAGTGTGTGTCCTTTCCTATTTCCTTTGATAGGCAGTTGGGTGGTAAACCCTGGGAAAAACACTTTGTTACCTTCTCAGACCACGTCAGCCAGAAACATATTTTATAGTCGATGATATTGCATTTATAGCCTTTTTGTCAAAAAATTGTGTGCTTTATGTTACAATGTTTGAGTCAGCAAACTATTTCATTTGTGATATGACCAATTCAGCAAACTGTTTTATTTGTGATATGGGGTAAGTTACTTCTTTAGTCTCAGGTTGCTCATGTGGGCTAGTACATGGTACCTCAGAGTTTATTTGGAAGATGAGAAGTGTTAAAGTAAACTTTTGGGATAGAGTTGGAACATAATGAATGCAAACTAAATGGAGTAACTTCATGTATGGAAATTTTCTTATGGTAGACCTGTGTCCAAGTACCATATCTCTGCTACTAAATAGCAACTATCTAGAAGAAACTGTGTTTCTACTAAGTTTATAACTCTACAATAACTAAAATGGATTTTAAGTGCCAAGGATACATGCTTTCTATGAATAAAACATAGCTATTTTTTCTAAGCACATTATGTGATAAGTAGAACACAGTTCAATATCTCTTTCTGTAAAGATTTTTCTCTAACATAAACCAAACACTACTACATTAGTTTATTTTAAAATCAGATATGAAAAATTTTATCTCTTCCTTTGTGTACTTGGGACTCATGCCTGCTAACGTGATAAATCTTGCTATGTAACTAGTGCCTAGAGGTGTAGTTGACACATAGTAGGTGGATAATAAATATTTGTTTAATAAATGAATGAGACAGACTAACTTTACCTTTATTGTTTCAGAAACAAATATCTTTGGAGCATGCTGCTTTTACTAGTAGTCTATTTGGAACCTCACATATTTTAATGTGGATTTTTATTTTTGCTTATTTTTGTTTTCCTAAATGACTTATCCTAAAGTAGATGTTGTATTCTCTGCTGCAAGGACTTTTTAACATTGACTTATGCTACATGTTTGTATTTAACATAAAAGATAATAATGCCCTCAAATCACCTCTCTTAGGTACCAACTTCCGAACATATTGTAATTTGGAGTAGTTTAACGTGATATTTTTGTGATAAAGTATGTCAAGACAGAAATTCACCTAAACTAATTGATGTATTTTGAAATTAAATGAGTGTATAACCAAATCTTTTAAAAGGTTTCAGAACTGACTGTTCTGAGGAATACACAATCAAGTGCACACAGACTTTTACTAGTTAATTTCCCCAAATTGCACATGCATGATATATTATATTACTTTTTCTATTCTATATTGCATTCTTTTTGCTTCCCATATAACAAAGATATGGCTGAAGGAAAGAAGCTATATAGCTCTATAGAGGTAGATATAGATCAGTCAATGTCACTAGAGATTTATTCTATTTCTAGAAAGTTTGCTCTATGAGAAATTTCCTCTTGTTATTCATCATACGGAGAAAAACAAATCATCATAGAATTTCAGGCAAAATATTAGAAATATACAAGGCATCATGAATGTTTCTGTTAAGTATTTTGGCTACTAAGAGGGCTTAGGATGAGTAACACAGTTAATCGAGGTCCTTCTTGAAAGATGTGCTGGCCGGGACAGAAATGATGTTGAGCTTCTTTAGTGCCTGCCATACAGGATGATAGACTCCATCCTAGCTCTTTGTTTTTTTGTGACATTCAAAAATAGCACTTAAAAATAAAAACCTTTCTCCACCTTCATTGAGGTATAGTTGTTAAATAATACTACATATTTGGTTGAGATGTACAAAAAATGTTTAATATACATATGCAATTTTTAAAGTGATTAAATACACACAAAGAAAATTGCAGACTGGTCCTTGTACTACCAGTGGTGGGAATTTAATATGGTGAAATAATAAGACTTAAAGAGACTTAGGAGGAAACTAAAAATCCAGTTTAGCATCCCATGAGATCTTTGAGAACCTTACAAAATATAGTCTGTTTTTAAATGCAATATTTGCATGGTGAACTTTTGGATAATTAGGCTTTGTGGTAAATGTATGCATAATATAAACTATGAATATATTTAATTGACAATAATTTCCCCACTATGAAACATTTATAGCTCAATTTAGACAAACTGCCTTCACATTTATACTTTTGAGTTTTAATGTATCCTTTACTATTTAGAAGCCTTGTCTTCCCTATTCACATGCCTACATCTGAACTCTGAATAGTGCAACTGTACCCTATCAAACTAATGGTTTCTTTTCCTATAGTCACTTAGTATTTGACCAACCTTTCTATATTTACTGAAAACCAACAACTCACAAGAATGATGATAGCTCAGCTCAGACAAATATGCATGTGCACACACACACACCTCCCCCACACACACACTACTACATCCACACAGTGAAAGAATCAAGAATAGCAGTTTTCAGAGTGAAGTCTGAAAAACAAGAATTTCTCATAAATAAAGTAACAGAGATGTGAGAATATTCAGTAAATTTAACAAATAAAAGTGGCTCAAGATGATGGATCAGAAAATAAGCTAGAGGAATGTAGAATGCAACGAAGGAAAAACACACAAAAGAGTAAAAGAAAACAAGTCCGTACCAGACTGATAACTAGAAACTAACCAGTGGACAGCAATATCAACTTAGATTTCAGAAATGGAGCTAGACCGACCTTCTTCTGAGAGAGCACAAAAAATAGATGCAGGAGGAATAGAAATACCACATCTGTGCAGCCAATGGAGAGATGTGGGGTGAAGTGGATTGGACTTTCCTTTTCAAGACTGGCAGGCACAGTTAAAACAATAAAAAAAATTTACTACAATTCAGGAGGAAAATAAAACTCTGGCAAAGGATTTAATACTTGTAGTAGAATTTAAAAGATCAATATAAAAATATGACCTTGATAAATCAAGAGGAGAAAAGCACTAGAAGAAGATATGACTAGTGGGGATGAAGAAAAATCAGGAGATAAAAATTTCCTCAAATGAGATAAGAGGTACTACTGATGAGATAAGCATACATTCCCAAGAAAGTAAAACACAATAACAAAATTATGAGCTATATTGCAGAGAACAAATAAAAGTTGCTTTCAAACCTCAAATTTAAATGTGGAGGTCAAACAGTAAATTCTCCATAAAGTATAAAAACTTGAACTTTACCAACAAAAACAAGTTGATGCATGTGGAGAGGAAAAACCTCAGAACCATATCTAGAAAGAATAGAAGTTTCTAAGAAAGAAAAAAGCAAGCAGCAAGGACTTAATAACTAACTGTAAGAAACCATTTCCAGAGATGAAGTAAAACTCATGTATGCTCAACGCAAGTATGTCTGGAAAATTTCTTACAATATATGTTTAACAAGAGAACAGTGTCTATTTCCTAATCTTTTCTAACAACCTATAAAATGGAATACACATATTGTTAAGGAATGAATTTTCATGTCTCCACAGAAGTTTAGCCTTAGATTTAATGATATTTGGAAATAGTACCTTTGGGAATAAATTAGTTTTACATGTGATCACAAGAGTGGGGTCATCAGTATGAGATTAACCCATTTCCATTTTAGAAAAAAAAGTGTGGTTCATTGTCATCATTCATCAACTTGTCAGGGACAGAGAATTAGTGTATTTTGTAAATGCAAATAACAGCTATTAAAAACAGAATAGTATCAATAGAATGATGTCTTTTTTTCCAAATACTATCATACACTAGAGCAATGTGAAAATGATGACAAAAGCTAGCTATTGAATGGCAAATAGTGGAGGTAAGTTTAGGACTGTAATCCAAGAGCTATTTTGGGCTAAACACAAGTGCCTCTGGCTGCTACTCCAGGACAAACAGGAATAATCTTTAAGAAGAAATGTGACAGAAAACAGTTTGTCTCTCTTTTGAGGATGCAGTGAGGCAGCAAAATAATATTTCATATATCATTTAAATAACCATGATTTGAAAAAATGAATATAGGTTCTTTGGTCTATGAAAGGGATTTGATAGGGTTTGGATTGGGATTAGACTAAAGCCATGAAAACAAAGAGAGAGAGGGAGACAAAGGTTCTTAATAGGTGTCCTTAATGTTTATGTCATTGGCAATGAATTTAGAGAAAAA
This sequence comes from Heterocephalus glaber, assembly GCF_053883595.1. Classification (NCBI taxonomy): domain Eukaryota; kingdom Metazoa; phylum Chordata; class Mammalia; order Rodentia; family Bathyergidae; genus Heterocephalus; species Heterocephalus glaber. Next base: position 24,751,693 of record NW_028258145.1, on the reverse strand, counting down.
AGTTATCTTTCATCTATAAATGGAAGTGATAAATGTGAGTCATGTAGTCAAATCATGGAGCAAGATGGAAAGTCACTCATTATATTAAATAGTATCTAATGTTTAAATACATGCATAAGTTTACAACTATATATATATATATTTGATTAAACCATATACATATATTTGATTAAGAAAACTGAAAACCCAATCAAACCTCCCAAGCCTAATAGGTTAATTCACAGGTGCATAAGTATTGGTGATAAAAAAAAAATTAGACTCAAAAAGGAATGACACAAGAGTTAAAATAAAAGGCTATTTTCTCTGAGCACTTGATTTAGCATGTTAGAAGCTTAAATGCTCAGACAGTAATATCAATATCAGCTTCCTTTCTTATGTATTGAAATCAGCCCTGCAAAAATGGCTTCATGAAAGTTTTTACTGTATCTCAAAAAGTCCAAAATACCAGGATGAGTCATTTTTCTGCCTATTTGGCCATGAGCCTCTCAAAATGAACAACTGTTTTAAACTCTTTCAAACTTTGCATTTCTAAAAAGTTTCTTTCATTCTTTGTCTTGTTTAAGAAGATTGCTTATTTTCCTACGTCATGATGTCTCTTTTTCTCTTTCCCATATCTGTAAATTGTATACCACATGTCTTTAGTATTAAGTTCTAGGCTTAGAATACCAAAATCAGTGTAGCTGAGCAGATGGCATTTGGATCTTGCAATACAACCATGTTTTATGATTATTTAAAACTCTGTATTTATTGATTCTATGTTACGGACTATATGTGTAACAAGCAGGAAGAGTGTATGGTGAAATAAATCATTTGTGTCCCAAGAAACTCCCAAAGAGGAAGGTGCCGTAATACAGCTCTTGTTACAGCACATGGAAAAAGTGATGCTAAGTGTGCATAAGCACTTTTGATGGCAGATGAAGGGATGCTGTGGAAATTGTTAGACTGACATTGCCCTAGAATGATACAAGGAAGAGATGAGCTCAAAGAGCAGAACTAGCAGAAAGAACTGGTAATGAGAGAGTTCATAATCAAATAGATTCTCTCAGCCAAACACCATTTGGAAAATGATCTGTCCCCAGAATGATCAAATTGTACTCCAAGAGAAAACAAGTGACTGATCAATGGTACTAATTTAAATACAAGCTAATGGTTATTATCTAGGAGTCTGAAAAGATTATGGAAATTAAACACAATTTGAATCAAACTGTATATGTCAGAGGACAGGGCCTGTTTAGAACCATAAGCCACTGGACAGCTGGAAGGGAAAGGAGATAGGAATAAGGCATGTGAATGAGAAGCCAGATACAGTTAACTTACAGGTGAAGCAAATAGTTGAAATGTCATTCTGCACACTATCAGCCCTTTTCTCTTTCACACATCTCTATGAGCTGACATGACATATCCTTAGGAGATTTCTCCTCTGCTATTTGCTTTTCTTTTCTGAAACCAGGAGAGAGCCAAAGCAAAGCAATGGCTGTCTGGGGAGTTAACCTTTGAATTTTTCTCTACAAACTACTTTCTTTTCCCATCAATTCTGAGTTGGGCATTTATTTCAGCCAAAGTTACTTCTGGTCAGCTTCTATTATTCAGATCTCTTATACTGGCAAGCAATGACAACTGTCTAGTCAGCTTCTGCCCCCGCTTCCAAAATACAATACATGACAAATAATTTTCCTGTTTTATTTTATTCACTTCTGTTAGATCTGGTCTTAAGGACAAACAGCTCTTATGAAGTACAGTGATAGAAAATGAGTTTTCTACTTTATAATCTAGGAAGTAAAACATTTATATTGATCGTGACTAGTATTGATCATGAGTTTCAAGGCTTCCAACAAATTTCAACTGGCTTCCTAAGAGTAATTATTCATAAGATGGACTTAATGGAAGATAATATTTCTGATCTTTTTTTTCTGGACTGCAAATAGTTCTGCAGGTTCTTCTGGCTTCAAAACAGTTATGACTTTGATTTTTCTATCTGTTATTTATTTGCAGAAAATCAGTTGCCTATGGGATATTTCTGCTATTCTCTGTCTTTGCAAGTATCTCAAACATTAACGGTGAAACTCCCAAGTGGACATACATTTTATTACTTGTAAAATCCTCTGTCCTGGCCTCCTAAGTGTACTACCAGCCAATACTACATCATGATCAATGATATCCACCTATAATACTAAGATCAAAGCTATAACTCTAAAATATCTTTCACTAAGTTTCTCTCTAATCTCTATTTCTTACATCCATCTACTCACAAGACCTCATCAAGTGTATTCTAAGAATGCTAAAATTCTGACTTTCCTTTTCAGATTATCTTTCTAGTAATTCATGAAAGTTTTCATCAACCTTGATTTCCTGTCACCAGCATCCTCTCCAATATCCTATTCTTTAACAACTCCTAAAAAAAATGAAGTTAACTACGCCTCTCTTCCAAAATCCATTGCCTCAAATTTTAACAGAATAAATCTAAATTTCATCAAGTTACTCAGATGCTCACCATTTTAACTGTTGGCCCAAGGACAGAAGAAGTAGCTTACGCGTACCTGCATGATGCTGAGAATGCTGCTTCCAAGCTTCCAGTACTCCAGTAGCTATCTCTTTCTCTGTCACCTTTCAGAATCTCAGCTGTGACTATCACTATATTTATATTGCAAAATGCCATAGTATATTAAAAGTAATTTGTTTCTCTGGTTCTCACAAATGTTTATACCCCAAGTGTTTGGTAATATTAGCCCTTTCTTTTGTAGCATTTTGGAAAACAATATACATTTACTAATTGTTAGTAACTGAAGAGTAACTCCATACTTATTTTTATACTCTAGAAAGCTATCTGTAAAGGACCTAGATTTTTAAAGTATATACTACATTTTTCAGATTTTATATTTAAATATCATTGTCTTCATATATTTATAATACAGTATAAACTTTGTATTTTAACATACATTATATGCTAATTTAATCCATTAGATTGTGAGCAAAGTGATTTTGTAAATATATTATTACATACATTTATTTTCATAATTAGGAAGCATTAAATATGTTTTTGTGAAGATGACTGAAAGCGTAACCTGAAATCTGTTATTAAGAGTTTTTGCTGTAAATTTAGCAAAAATATTTGAAATTTTGATATCCATCTACAAAATATTTATAATGAAACTGCTACCTTGACATTTTTCCATGAGACTTTATGGATGATTTTGTGTATTCCACCCATCTAGCAAATTGCAAGTGTTGATGAAGCATATCCATTTTAATTGAACTGTTAACCCATGGGAGAATTTCACTTATTTTCTCTTAACAGCATTTATATTTTTAGATTATTTAGTGACTTTGATTATTTAGAAGAACCCCTTATGATTTATCAAGTAAAATGACATGATTAATGTTGTACATTATCCTTTCTTTAATATGATTTTACAAGTGGAAAGAAGCATCTGAATTTAATCATAAAATTACATTGAGCATCAGTGGTGCATGTAAAGCAGCTCAGACTCATGTTGGGTGTACCGTTTCTCTAGTGCTACAGAAATCTACTGGCTACTCCAATTTGATGACAATTGTCACCTTTTTAACCAATTTGCAAAAATTATCAAAGGTAGTAATAAGCTCCATTAAACATGGTTTGAGAGATCAAAGTAGTCTCATAAGTGTCTGTGATTTGATTTGATTTTAATTAATTGTGTTACATACTCATCAGTTTTACTAGAAGCAAACTTTTCTATACCATTCAGAAAAAAGAGAAATCCACAGTGATCCTCTTACCTCACTGTTTACAGACTCCGGATGACCTTTCCTTTTTTAAAACAATTTTTCCATCTTATTGGTCCTTTATTTTAAATTAATTGAGGTAAAAATATTTTTTACATTTACAGTTAATAGTTTACTGAGCAATACAAATTCTTTGTTCATCTCAAAAAGTAATACTAATTCCATAGTAAATAACAAGCAGAATTTCTCATACACAGATATATGAAAAAAAACACCCCTCCATCTAGTTTCACTATCTGTAATCTATCTATATCTATATCTATATCTATATCTATATCATCTACATGTATAGTTTTCTCATTAAGGTCATATGTAACTTGCACTAGAAATGGAAATTCTCTTAAACAACATTCTTACAAGGTTAAAAAGCTTTAGATAAATGAATAAATATGTTGCACTTATAAAATTATAATCTTTAGGGTCAGACTTAGCATAGCTCATTTGCTATTTATTAGCTGTAAGATCAAGAATACATTACTTAAACTCCTTTATCCCTAGTTTCTTTCTTTGAAAATATTTTTAAAAAACAAATATGTGTGTGTGTATCCATGTGTATGACTTACATGATTCTTTTGGTAATTAAATGAGATGTTCAGAGGAAGCATTTAGCGTCAGCCATAACAAAAGTATTTCAAAAACAATTGTCTACTTTTATAATCACCAGGTCTAAGTTGCTTTTTCCATTCTTTCTACCAAAGAAAATTTCATTCAAAAATTTTGAATGGAAAGATAAATTTTTAACTTAAGCATACAACACATTCTTACCAAAAATGTATTTAAAGACAAAATAATTTATATTCCCCAAAGATTGCAGAGCTAAGAATTGCCTGTGCAAATAATATTCCTTATATTCAATCCTGCTGGATTAGCTTTGACCTAAAGTTAAAGCATTTAAAAAATTTTTGAAGAAGTAGAGTAGTAGACTTTGGAAGGACATAAAACCTCAGAATGTAAATTGCTCTGCCAAGTGGGTTTTCCTTACTTATGCACTGGACAAGATCTTATGGCTGCCTTCTCTCCTTTCATCAGAGTAAACCCTACCAGTCTGTTTTTTAATTTTAATTTTAATTAATTTATTTATATATTTTGGTACCGGTGATCAAACTGGGAACCTTGTGCTTGTGAGGCAGGCGGCGGAACCACTGAGCCAAATCCCCAGCCCAGTCTATTATTTTAGATTATATATCACTAGGGTTTACATACACAAAAAAATCTCTGAAGCAAATATATTTGCTAGGATTTATGGTCATAAAGAACAGAGAAAATGCATGTGGGACAGAAACACAAGTACTTCCTGTTCTCATGCATTCACTCATGTATGGTGATCTCACAGGTTCAAGTAGAATAGTGATTATCAGAACTTGGTGAATATGGAGTGTATGTGGAAATGGGAAGATATTAGTCAACAGTTACAATGTTGCAGTTATAGGAGGAAAGAGTTCAGGGTGGTCTATTACATGGTAAGTTGACTATAGCTGGCAATGATGAATTGTCCATCTGAAAATAGAAGATAGGATTTTAAATAAGTTTACCGCAAAGAAAATTTAAAGAGGTAAGATGACAGGTATGCAAATTACCATGATATGATTGTTATTCGAAGGGCATTGATCAAAACATCACATTGTAACCCATAAATATGTACCCTTATGTATAAATAAAACACACATGTGTAAATACCAAACAGTTTCTCTAGTGTGAGAAACAGAGTATAAATAAGGACTGAAAGGATTAATAACTAATAAATGATACTTTGAAATTGGAAAAGGTCCAAAGGGGTGGGGTTGGTGGGAGGGGAAGGGGAAAGGAAAGAAGGGAAAGGAAAAATGATGAGAAATGGAAAAAATGGAAATAAAGTCTTTGTAAATAGGGAAGGGTGGAGGGGGTGAAGGGAGGGCTAGGAATGGGGAAAAAATAAGAACCAAAATGCATCATGTAAAGGTATAAGTTCCCAATGAGAAATGTAATTGTGTTTTATACCTAAAATGTCCTAATAAAAGAATTTAAGAAAAAAAAAAGATTTCAAGGGAATGAGTATGTGTTGCTGTTGTGACACTCAGAGTTATTCCTGCCTAGCCCACTCTGCCACACAGCTTCCTGTTTCCCATTCATTTTGCCCTGTGGCACTGTGCAATGAAGTAATGAAAAATATTACTAACAATTGAAAAATAATTTTACAAGTTTATGATCTTGCAGGCCACCCACCCTGCTAGCTGTTGGGGACTGAATGCAGGCCACAGGCTGTGTGTTGAACAAGCCTGGTATAAATGACCCAGTACTTCTGAAGGTTAAGTGCATTCTTTCTTGTTTATCTACATTTTCTAGATTAAAAAATGTTCTTTTATAGTTTGATTGGCAAGGATAATTTTTATAACTATGAATCTGCTAATAGTAAATTTAATGAAATAACTTTTTTGCTTATTGATATATTTTTCTCCTTAGGGGTATAAATTAAATTATTTTATATTTAATTGCATTAAATTCTTATTTAATATGTTTCAATAGTAATTTTCATGTACAAGTAATTCTTATAATCCTGAGAAGATGTGCCTTCCTCTTGAATTTTTGTTCCTCATGTATTTGAATTATGTTGTATGATTTTGTTTTTATACTTCTTCATCCACGTCTTTGTAGTTAGATGCTTCTGTTTCACATGCCTTCTCCAGTGTGGATTTTCAAGGACACCTTAGCACAATGACTGCAATGGATGTATTGCCCCCCACACTAGTTTCTGTAATATTTTTGAAAAGTCAGCTCTATTTCTATTCCCATCTGTGAAATTTCCATGTGAACTACATAACATGGATGATTTTATTTGTGCAGATTTTATTTTCACAGCATTTTAATTTATATTTGTAAAGAAATTGTTTTTTCTTTTTTCAATTTTTATTTTTTAACTAGCATATGTTTGCATTATATAATGTGCATATTCCTCAGGGGAGTTGGTACATCTACATAACTCATCTTTTCATTTTTCATCCACTTCTCCAGCCCTCTTTCCAACTTCCTCCATCTCTTGATCCACTTCTTATTTGCAAAAGATCAATCTCCCTCTTTCTTATTGTCTATATTTATTTTACTCTTTATTTATAGTTTCAATTTCTCATGTAAGAGAAACCATATAATATTTAAACTTGTGTGCCTAATTTATTTCACTTAACATTGTCTCAAGATGCATGCAATTTTCTACAAGTGACTCAATTCTATTTTTTTTTATGGCAGAGTAGTGCTCATATATATATATATATATATATATATATATATATATATATATATATATGCCACTTCCAATATCTAGCTATTATGAATTGCGTTGCTATAAGCACAGATGTGCTTATATGACTGTAATATAACGTCCCTAACACTTTTGGGAAGATATCTAAAAGGAGACTAGCTAGGTAGAAAAGAATTTCTAATTTTAGTTTCTTGAGGAATCTCAAAAATTATGCATTAATCCATAATGATTATAATAGTTTACATTCTCATCAACAATGCAGAAGGGTTCATTTTTTCCCTGTGCCTCAGCAGTATTTGTTATCATTTTTCAAAATACATTTCATATAGAGTAGACATGTATTTTCAAAGAATTTTTCTTATAATTTATAAATTCTACAATTATCTCCTTTATTCCCATATTGTGTATAAAATTATTTTCTTATTTGTCTGAAATTTAGCTATTTTACTTGTTTTTTTAAGTTAAAGGCCAATTTGTAAGTAATCATATGAAATCTGTTTCTAATTTATTAGTATCTGCCCATATATCCTATTATTAATTCTATTAATTTATACATTGGCTATTGGCTATTTTGAAATAATCATAATTTTTCAAAGTGTTATAAAAATAGTAATGTACATTCATCTACTTATACATACACAGAGATATACACATATATATAATACACCTTTTATCCATTCTATAAAGTTCTGGAATGATATCTCATTGTGATACTGACTTTCATTTCTCAAATGGCAAATGCTATGAACATGAGTGGACATTCATTTGTCAACCATATCTCATCTTTAGAAAAATGACTGTTCATAGCTATTGCCCATTTTCTGATTTTCTTATTCTTTTCTGTTGATTTTTGAATTTTTATGTTCTAAATATAAGTTCATTGTCAAAACTATGACTTACAAATATTTTCTCCTGTTCCACAGCTTTTCAGATTTTTTTCAAAGAGCAATATTTATTTGTTTGTTTGTTTTGATTTTGGTAAGGCCCAGTTTATCTCTTCTTTTCCTCTTATGGATTATGAGAAGTCTTCTTGCTGTAAGTCCTAGGCATATTCTTTTGTTTGCTTTATAAGTTGTGAGGTTTCTTCTGAGGTGATTTTATTTTTGCATATAGATGTCCATTTTAGCATCAGTATTCATTGAAAACAGTGCCCTTTCTTTAGTAAATGATTTGTGCAATAATGAAGGAGTTCCTCCCTGCTCTCTCTATATATACTTTTTCTATGTTTATGGTAGAACAATAGGTCTACATAATTTATGTAGTTTCTTTCTTCTCTTCCAAATATTCTTTACGCTTCTGTCATTGCTTTTGTAAAGTGAAAATTTAAAAAAATCATATTAAAAGTAAAAAGATGAATTGAGAGAATCTTACAAAGAAACTCTCCATTAACTAAATTCTAACCCTTTAGATATGCTCAATTCTGGATTGAATTCTTATAAGTATGATTATGAATTTTAGATGAAAAAAATACTTTGCTGTTCAAGCTGTCCTTATGTAAAAGATTTTGGGACAGACCATTTGTAAAAGATTAAAAGTTTAAATTAATTTGATCTTCAGACTCTCATAGTCAACATTTTAATTCAGTCATTGTTTTACAACTTTCAAAAACACTTCTAAATAAATGTACTGAACATGTTCCCTAAATGATTCACTGATGAAAAGGAAGCAATTTATGAAATTTTGAGATTAATGCCTGAAACCTAAACAGAATCCATTAGACAAAAGGCATATAAAGTCTAAAATTAAATGTATCATAAGGATGCTGGTGGCAATCAGTAACTAAAAAATTAAGTGAAATTACATATTTTAGGTTCCTTTCCTTTTAATGAAATATACTCACGATTTTATAACTCTCTTAGATCTAATTAATGAGACACAAAGGCCTCTCCAAAAATACTGATGTGAATTTTTCTTATATGTTTATTTCAGTCCCACAACCATAACTAACTATATGAAATTTAAATGAATAAAAGAAGGCTATTACACTTTAAGTAGGCAACTCCTTTTCAAATTAAGTTTGAAATGTTGCCAGTATCTGTTTTTACCATTAAATGACCCTGCTTACTCTAAAACTATTAAATATCCATATTTTTTGGTTATATTTGCAAGTTATGGAGTTCTGAGATCTGAACTAATTATTATTATTGAAATGAATTATTAAAATGAATTAAAGTTTTCATATTTACTTATTGTATTACATAAACCACATATATGTGAGATGTAAGCAAAATACTTCTAAGTTTTGCACACTTAATAAATGAAATAACATTTGCTTATCTCCTGAGTTAATATTGGAAAGTTTACACATTTAGTTAATATCTAATAAAGTATGAATTACTCTTTTTTAAGAGTTTTATGAATGCAACAGTATATGAAATAGAGGCCAAGGACATTTGTGGATTGTCCAATATGAAACAACTAGAATTTATAATAGGATATATTGCTCCAGTGGAAAGCTAATTGGATTCAGGACCTTTAAATGTAGCAGTGCTAGGTGAGTGTCATGGTACATCTCTGTAATCCCATCTCTCAGAACCACCGGAGGAAGGAAAATCACAAGTTTGAGCCAAGCCTATACAACTTAGTAACTTAATGAGACTCTGTTTCAAAACAAAACAAAAGTAATAATAATAATAATAATAATAATAATAATAAAAGGCTGGGTTGTAGCTTAACATGAAGAACCTGGGATCAATCACTGTCAGCATGAAAAACAAAAAAAGTAATTATCAAGACCTCAGTCAAATTTTTTTTCTGCCTGCTGGTCTGTGTTGGAAAGCCAAAGAGTCCATGCTGGAAGCCTGAAGGACTGGAAAGGAACATTTAAAAGCAATGGAAAAGACTGTAGCTCCTCCACAGAAGCAAAGGGAAGACTTCTTTCTTCTTTCCCTTTTTATTCCATCTGGGCTACAAGCCTGTCTGTTGGGGCTGCCTACATCCAGGGTGCCTTCTCTCCTTAGTTTGTAGCCTACATGACATTCATCCACCAACATACCTGGAACTTGGCTCCACTAATCTGATAGGTGTTTATTAATCCATTCAAGTTAATATATCACAATTCACAATCACAATCTATCCCTTGTCCACTTGACACCAAGACACAGCTCCTTAAACCATGATTAGTCTCCAAAGACAATAGCAAGTTCATAATTATGAACATAATAAAACTATCCTCTATGCAAATGAAACAGTAATTCCTTCCCAAGAATAGGAAGGATTGATTTTTTATGGGGTGATGCTTATTCTTCTCCTAACATTTCATAAATTAAATATTATAATATAAATTATAATACTTAAGAATCAATATTAAGTCTATAAACACTATGTTGCAAAGAAAGAAAAAAAAAGATACTTGCTTAACATATGTGTACATATGCACAAGCATATTAACAAAATAAGAAAGAAACAATAATTATAATTTTCTTTCTTTTTCTTTTCCTTTTTGAGGTAGGGTCTTGCTATGTAGTTCAGGCTGCCCTTGAACTCACTATGTATCCCAGGTTGGCCTCAAAATCATGATGATTCTCCTGCCTCAGCCTCCTGAGTACTGGAGTTAAGGATATGCACCATTTCACCTGGCTTACAATCTTAATTTTTTATGTGTTCACATGAGTATAACTAGTATTTATAACTACTTTCTTCTTTTATTCATTCTGTATCTCAGTGACATTCTACAAGCACCCCAGAATGTCTTGGTTCTTTATATAGCAAGATGACTCATGCCTTCATTCCTGAAGTTTTGGGGTCATGTCATCCTGCCTGGATGGGATTGTTGTAGTTTCCCATTGACTTTTATATTAAGGCATGACAATACCAGGAAGTGTCCTAAGAGATTTCTTCCCCAAATCTCTTTTCTTTCTCCCATTAATGATTTGTCCAATGTGATAGTTATCTCTTCTCTTCACATTTCCATTTTTTTTCATTATTCTTCCCTGGATGTGTCATTGGCCTACTCAATCCAAATCTCATAATTCTTTCTGTAACTGCATCACCTACCTATGATCATGAATCTCACACCAACTAAAATTTCTGTGGGATATGTCCTTTGCAACCAAGTTTCTAAAGACTACTATATGAGAATTTCAGAATTATGTGAATTGGAGCTAATAAAAATATCAAAATCAATAAGACAAGTTTAGTCCATCCCACTGAGATTTCTATGTGTTGTCAGCCACACTGTGTATAACCTGTTTTCTAAATGTATCACATTCTTTTCAAGTTCCATAGCTCAACGTCTGTCCTAAACCCTCTACAGATGGCAACTATGTTGAGGCAAGAGATTCCAAAATATAAACCTCTTCTATTTTCTATACCATCTTTTGACTAATGCCCCTAATTCCATTGAAATCAATTCCCTACCTCTGATATAGAGTGCTGATACCATCGATAATATTGGCTCATGCCTGTATTTCCCAAACCTGAGAGACTGACATAAGAAAGGTGCAAGTTTGAGCCTCATGTGGGCAATTTCGTGACTTAACAAGACCCTGTCACAAATGAGAAATGAAATGGGTTGGGGATGTAGACCAATGTGAAGGCCATGGGTTCAATGCCCCATAACCCCCACACATACACATAAAGAACTGATCTTGATGCATAAACTTGTAGCACTAAGATTTTTATACTTATGAATCTTGTTCTAGGATGCTTTTTATTTTTATTTCAACAAAATTCCACATACTAATGTCCTTTTGCCTTCAATGACTTTTCATTTGAAAAAGAAAAAGAAATTTCATGTGGTATTCCCATGTATAATTCCCTTAATGTAGCTAAATTTCTTGAAAAAAGAAGATAAACCTGTATTTCTTTCCTTACTTTCCAATCTTTTCTCCTCTACTATAATGCCCATGCATTTATGAAGCACTTTTTAATTTTAACTTACCTATTTTGACATACAAAACAGTACTAATGAATATTACTTTGGAACCACTTCTAAAGCATATCATTAAAAATTATTGCTACTTTGTTATTTTTTGATGCTCAGCCATCTCTATGCTTTTCCTTCTCATATAATTTTTGCTTCCCATTATTAAGTATATAAGAACTCATTCTCTTTAGAATTGCCCTTGTTATCCTTTGTCATTTTTAGTTCTGAGCTTTCCACTGGTTGTTCTATCTCACACATACTGCTTTACAGTCACTTTCCATGTAGAGAGCAAAGAATCTACCTTTTAACCACTAAATGTTTTCTTGAGCTTTACCTATGTAGCTGCTAACTGATTATACATTTTCATAAACATGGCTAACTTTTAAGTGTATCATAATCAAAATGGGCTAAGTGGAAATTGAACTCACTTGCTTCTCTGCAGCCCCTGCCATGGCAAACAAAGACAACTCCTTTTCTCCCTTTCAGCCAGTAGTCACCAAGGCTCATACTTGATTTGTCTTCTTTCTTCATTCTTCCTTACTTTTCATGTAAATGCTCCAAAGTAGATAATCATATATATCTCTTTAAAAACTAGAATGTATTCTCTGTACTCCTTGACAATTCTAGTCTTATTCCATAGACCATTCTCTATCACATGCAAGAAGACTGCTTTCATAAAGAGAAAATCTGTTCATAGAACACTCCTGCTTTAAATGTAGAAATGGCTTCCCTTTACATTAATAATAAAACTCAGTGTTTTATTATGACATAAAATGTTCCTGTGAACTTCTATCTACAATTAAAATTAATATCTTGATCTTCAGGATTGTACATTCTATGTTCTTCTCATATAAAATATCCTTCTCTAAACATGTTGCACACTATTGAAATGTTGTTCCTTAGAAAATAATATGTTGACTTCACCTAGGAATGTTATTATCAGTGACATCACCCAATTTCCTATGATTTTCCCAAGTCCTAGATTTATTTAGCAGCTTTCATGACCATTTTAAGACAGACATGTTTCTATGTATCTATGAAAGCATCAATTATGCCACTTAATACCTTTAATGACATAATTTGCTGTTTTGTGTATCACTCCTGGAAGACTGGGAAGTACTTAAAGACAGAGACCATGTTCTACTTGACATTGAGGACCTCGTGTGCAGAATCGGGCCTCAATTACTGTGAGCACACAAGCATTCATTGATTGAATAAATAGATAAATATACCTTAGGACCTAAAGTAGATTGCTATTTCCCTGTAACATGAATTTTTATGTTTGTCAGACAATGAAGTATAGATAATATCAGTGATTTTATGTTCCTTTTTTTTAATTCTAAGCAGCTAACCTCTCTAATACATTACTTTTTAATATATTTGCAAAAGTGCACAACTATGTTTCATTTTATCCTTTACTTTTGCAATTTTTCCTTAGTTTAATTGAATTCCAGAATTTTTTTCTTATTTTATAATTGACTGGAATTTGTTTATTTTGACTGATATGGATCTCAGCAGATGGGCTTATCTTTAAATTGTGGTGGCTTGTATTCACTAACTATAGCAATTAAATAAAAGAATGGTAGAGTTTTAAATGAGGTTTCTGAATTCTAGTTCATTCACCCATATATTTGGAATAGTATATTAAATTCACTTGAACTACTCATGTACTCAAAATTTAACATTTCTATATCCTATAGCTAAATAATTATTTCCATTGTCCTTTCTAGTTGGGGGGTTGGGAAAAGTAATTTGCTAATTAATGATCTCACGATGTTCTTCAGTTTAAACAGATTCAACTTTGCAAAGAGTTCAGATTCATAGTCCTTTTTAAAGAGAGTCGAAATGGTCCTATGATGACTCAGTGTCCCAAGTGGGTGCTCAGATTCTCTATTCTGACTTCTCACTCCCTAGATATCTTTCTGATGGCTTAGGTAAAGGATTCAGGATCCTGGATGCAAAGTGATTGTGTTGATTTGTGATAGTCTACACTGGTCTGGTTATCATATTTATGACTAATAATTTATAATCCGTTCAAACTAGTCTTTTGGACACTGCAACAGTAGTCACTGCCATAGTCTGCATATTCAGAATCTGCAGAAGTAGGACAGGAACTCCATTCTCTACCTGTTTGCTTACTCCAGGCTTCTGCTTGTTGAACAGCCCCCTTGGGCCGTTAATGTTCCTCCATTGTGACTTCCTCCACTATTTGGAATGTGTGCATGCCTTCTATGAAACATGCTGAGCAAGGAATGTTCTCAAAGGCTGTCAGTTTGGGTTTTTGTCTTAGCAAATTGTATCCCTTTTACCAGGACATACTGGATGTAGCTTAGAGGGTTAATGTCAGCCAGATTATGCCTTCCAATCTAAGTATGCCCTTACTCATCCTTCACTCCTTGGTTTACTAGGATTTAAAGGTTTTTCATCTCTCTTTTTGTAATTCTAGAGCAAGATAGATAAACAGGAATAAAATAAAGATGAATTTGAGTCATGTAGGAAAATGGATGCACCTTGAGATCATAATGCTAAGTGAAATAGAGTAAATTAGATAAAAAGGTTAAATACCCCATGATTTCTCTAAACACAAATTTAAAAAAATTTAAAGAGCAAATTGAAGCAAGGTGATGGGAAACAGGGAGACTTTCTCCCTTGGGAAGAGAATATAGGGATGAATAAAGACAGGAGGGAGGAGAGGAAAGAGGGAAGAAAACAAGATTAAAATGCAATATGTACAGATATCATTTTGACACAATGAATATATTTATTACATATGCAAATACATAGTAATAAAAAGGGAAAAACAAATGCATTCAGTCCTGTGGAAAAAAATAGATAGGGATGTTTGTCTCATTTTTATGACATTCTTCTAACACAGAAATTCTCTGCTTTCCCCACTTCCCTCTCTCTCTAAAAAGATCCCAATTCTTGCAACAAGGTAAAGCTATGCAGTTCTGCCTCACAATATGCCACTGGCTAGGTAAAAAACTTAAACATTGCTCTTTTCTCTTAATACATAATTACAAAATGATAGACTCTTACATCAAATGTTTGAGACATCAAGGTAGGTAATCATGTTTTATTGCTAGGTGTTATCAGTTATATGCTAACACAGTCAGTATGAAGACTTAAGCCAAAAATGATCCCAGAGGAAAAATGTCCTTCCAATTATACACTTGGTAATGGCATTTCACATCCTTGCAATGAAAAATATAGTGCTCTTCAAGATGAGGTCACTTATTATCCCCAGTTGCTGAAAATGTTGCCTGAAAATGACATGGAACCCATTTTCCCCACATTGACTGTTCTGTGCTGAAGGGAGGGGTCTCATTCAAGGCTGTATGACCTCCTTTAGAGTGTCCAATATTTGGTAACTGCTTGATACAAGGTACAAAGTTTTAGTCCTTTCACTTGAGTTTAAATAACTCTGAACAGCCATCTCAACTGTATCTGCCCATAGGATCTGCTGAAATTTCTAAGGTAATGTAACTCCAGCTTAACATTACCTTCTGTGGAAGTTGACTTTTCCATTCCTTAGAGGTGTCTTGGGAGCTTTTGTCAAAGAAGTGTCTGAAAGTAAATTTGCTTTTCAGAATCATTTCCAGTATAATCTTACTTGTATGACAATTGGAACCGAGCTTTTTTTAACCAGATTCCCTACTCTGTCCACTGCATCAAAATAAAATACCTCCCATTAGTCTATCATGTATTTCTCACTCATTCACATACACTTCTGCCTAAAGCTGTTCCAGTGATTACAGTATGCATACAAATCTGTGTCCACATCTGCTTCCTATAGAAACTCATATAGGTTAACATAGACATTTTCTTTGGTTTTAGGTAAAATAAAAGGAGCAAAATATTGCACAGGTAAAACTAAGATAATAATCCCTTAAATTTTCTCAGTGTGTACTAGGCCAAGCAAGTCATTATTATAATTTCTGGTTTAATATACATGAGTAAAATTGTAAGTAATGTAAAATATTTAAAAAAGGTAGTAGTATTTTCTTTCTTAAATTTTTTTATTGGTACATTTTAGGTAAACAACACATTTACATTTCCATTTGGGAACTTGTACCTTTACATGATGCATCTTGGTTCTTATTTTTCCTCATTCCTAGCCCTCCATTCACCCCCTCCACCCTTCCCAATTTGCAAAGACTTTATTTCCATTTTTTCCATTTTTCATCATTTTTCCTTTCCTTTCTTCCTTTCCCATGCCCCTCCCATTACCCCTACCCCTTTGGACCTTTTCTTCCCATTTTACATTATCGATTATTCATTCTAATCATTGGTACATTTTAGGTATACAATATAATGACATTCATCATTGGAAATTTGCAACTTTACATAATCTCTCTTGGTTCTTATTTTTCACCCTTCCCCAGCCCTCCCTTCAACCTCTCCGTTGTTCCCTATTTACAAAAATTTTGTTCCTATTTTTACATTTTCTCATATTAATTCCATTCCCTTCTTTCTTCTCCCCTACCCCTCCCACTTTCTTCCCCTTTGCCCCTTTTCTTCCTATTTCACATTACCTATTATAACTTTTAGTTCTTATTTATACTTTCAGTTTCTCACACCAGAGAAACTATTCAGTATTTATACATGTGTGTCCTATTTATGTCACTTAAGAGTATTGCCTCAATGTGCATCCATTTAGCTCTAAATGTCTTTAATTTTTCATTTTTGATAGCTGAGTAGTACTCCATTTTGTACAAAAAAACCCCACATTTTCTTTATCCAGTCTCCAGATGATGGGCATTTGGGGTGTTTCCAAGTTTTAGCTATCATAAATTGTGCTGCTATGAACATGGGTGCACATCTATCACTGTGGTATGATTCTTTTAATTCTTTGGGTAAGATCCCCAGCACTGGAATAATGGGGTCAAATGGGACTTCCAGTCCTAGTTCTTTGAGGTCTCTCCATAGTGATTTCCACAGTGATTGCACCATTCTACACTCCCACCAGCAGTGGAGCAGGGTACCTCTTCCCCACAGCCCTGCCAGCATTTGTTATTGGTTGGTTTCATGAAAGCAGCCATTCTTTTTGGAGTGAGGTGGAATCTTAGTGTTGTTTTCATTTGCATCTCTCAAATGACCAGTGAGGTCAAATGTTTTTTCGTGTATTTATTTGTTATTTCTACAACTTTGTCTGAGAAATGTCTGTTCATTTCAGATGCCCATTTTTGGATGGTGTCGTTGAATTTGGGAGGTCTGATCTTTTTAAGTTCTTTATAGATTCAAGATAGTAGACCTTTGTCTGAGGAACAGCGGGTGAAGATTTTTTCCCACACTGTGGGTTGTCTCTTCACACTGTTGGTGGTTTCTCTTGCTGTGCAGAAGCTTTTTAATAAGAAGAGATCCCACTTGTTGATTGTTTGTGCTAGTTCACAGGCAACTGAGGTTTTGTTCATACAATCTTTTCCTATACTGATGTCTTCAAGAGTTCTACCTAACCTCAGTTACAACTCGTTCAGCATTTCTATTTTAATATTTAGACCTTTAATCCATTTTGATTTTAGTTTAGTGCATGGTGAGAGATACAGGTCTAGTTTTAATCTTTGCAAGTTGAAACCCAATTTTTCCAGCACCATTTATTAAAGAGGATATCTTTCCTCCAGTGAGGGTGTTTGGCTCCTTTATCAAAGAAGAGATGGTTCAGTGTGTCTGGAGTTGTTTCTGCATCTTCTAATCTGTTCCACTGGTCTTCAAGTCTGTTTATTTTCCAGTACCATGCTGTTTTTATCACAGTAGCTTTGTAGTAGAGTTGCATGTTGGGGATTGTGATACCCCCTGGTATGTCTCTGTTACCTAGAATTGCTTTTGCTATTCTGGCTCTTTTCTTGTTCCAAATGAGTTTTTGATTGTTTTCTCAAGGTCCATGAAGCATACTGCTGGGATCTCAATTGGAATTGCATTAAATCTATACAGCAGTTTTGGAAATATGGCCATTTTCACTATATTAATCCTTCCTACCCAGGAGCAGGAGATGTCTGTCCATTTTCTGATATCATCTTCAATCTCTCTTTTCAGAGTGCTATAATTTTCAGAGAAGAGGTCTTTGATTTCTGTCATTAGGATGACGCCTAGGTATTTCAGTTTTTTGGATGCTACTGTGAAAAGAATTATTTACCTTATTTCTCACTCAGTGAGTCTGTTATTTGGGTAGAGGAAAGCTATTGATTTTCGTGTGTTGACCTTATAAGTAGCTACTTGTCTGAATTTGGTTATTAAGTCTAGAAGACTTTTGGTGGAGTTCTTGGGGTCTTCTATATAGAGTATCATGTCATCTGTAAATAATGACAATTTGAGCTCTTCTTTTCCTATCTTTAGTCCTTTTATTTCTTTCTCTTGTGTAATTGCCATGGCTGTTTCCAAAACTATATTGAACAAGAGTGGTGACAGTGAACATCCTTGTCTTGTTCCTGATTTTAGTGTGAAGGATTTCAGTTTTTGGCCATTTAGTATGATATTGGCTGTGGGTTTTTCATAGATGGCTTTTATCAGTTTGAGAGAGGGACCATCTATTTCATTATTTTGTAGGGTTTTCATTATAAATACATGTTCGATTTTGTCAAACACTTTTTCTGCATCTATGGAGACAATCATATGGTTTTTGTCCTTGACTCTATTGATATAGTGTATTACATTGATTGATTTGTGTATATTGAACCATCCCTACATCCCTGGGATGAATCCCACTTGATCAGGGTGTATGATCTTCTTGATGATCTTCTGCATTCTGTTTGCCATTATCTTATTAAGGATTTTTGCATCTATGTTCATTAGTGAGATTGGCCTATAGTTCTCCTTTTCAGTTGGGTCTTCCTCTGCTTTGGGGATCAAGGTGATGCTTGCTTCCAGGAATGAATTTGGGAGTATGCTTCCCTTTCAATTTCGTTGAAGAGTTTAAACAGTAGTGGCAGTAGTTCCTTTCTAAATGTCTTGTAGAATTCAGCAGTGAAACCATTAGGGCCCGGGTCTTTCTTAGTTGATCAGTTTTTTATTATGTTTTCAATTTCATTGGTTGATATTGGGTTGTTTAGAAATTTTAGGTCTTCTTTGTTCAACCTTGGAAACTCATATGTATCTAGGAATCTGTCCATTTCTTCCTTGGTTTCCATCTTATTGGTGTATAGGTTCTGGAAGTAGGTATTGATCATTCTCTGGATTTCTGCTGGGTCCATTTTAATTTCAACATTTTCATTTCTAACTGCATGGATTTGGGCCTTTTCTTTCCTTTTCCTGATAAGGTTGGCAAAGGGTTTGTCAATTTGGTTGACTCTTTCGAAGAACCAACTCTTGACTTCATTGATTTTTTGCACAGTTCTCTTAGTCTCCATTGCATTGATTTCTCCTCTGATCTTTATAATTTCCTCCCTTGTGTGAGCTTTTGGTTTGGTTGCTCTTCTTTTTCTAGAAGCTTGAGGTTCAGCATCAAGCTGTTTATTTGGGCTCATGCTGTTTTCCTAATATGCAAATTCACTGCTATGAATTTCCCTCATAAGACTGCTTTCATTGCGTCCCATAGATTTTGATATGTTGTATTGTCATTGTCATTTAATTGATGGAACTGTCTGATTTCTTCTTTAATTCCCTCTGTGACCCATTGGTTATTCAGAAGTGTGTTGTTAAATATCCATGTGTTTATGAAATTTTTCCAGTTTCTTTTGCTATGGATCTCCAATTTCATTGCACTATGGTCTGATAATATACAGAGGATAACTTCCATTTCTTTGCACTTACTTAAACGTGTTCTATGTGTGAGTATGTGGACTATTTTGGAGAATGACCTATGTGAAGCTGAGAAGAATGTGTATTCTGATTTTGTGGGGTAGAAGACTCTGCAAATATCTTTTAAGTTCATTTGTCCAAGAGCTCCAATGAGTTTTAGTATTTCTTTACTTATTTTTATTCTAGTTGATCTATCTATTTGTCACAGTGGGGTGTTGAGGTCCCCCACTATAATTGTATTAGTGCATATATGACTTTTCATGCCTGTTAGTATTTGTTTTATAGAGTCGGGCTCATTAGTGTTTGGTGCATAGATATTTATGATTGTCATCTCTTCCTCTTGGATTCTTCCCTTTACAAGGATGTAATGTCCTTCTTTTTCTCTCTTAATCAGTGTTAGTTTGAAATCTACTTGATTTGCAAAAAGGATAGCTACTCCTGCTTTTTGGGGGGTTTCTGTTACATGGAGCATTGTTTTCCAAACTTTAACTTTCAGTCTATGAGTTTCCTTTTGAATTAAGTGTGTTTCTTGTATGCAGCATACTGTTGGATTTTGCTTCTCGACCCATTCTGCCAGTCTGTTTCTTTTGATTGGTGAATTGAGACCATTAACATTGATGGTTATAACGGAAATGCATTGACTTTTCATTGCCATGACTTTTTCTTTTTGTTGGGTTCTCCCCCTTTCCATTTAATTTCTTGTCATGCCAGATGGGTGCATTCTGCTTTGTTTCCTGAGGTTGTGATCCTCAATGTCTGTTCCTAGGATATTGTGTAAAATTTTTTGGAGTGTTAGTTTGGTATTCACGAAATTCCTAAGGTGCTCTTTGTTATGAAAGTATCTTATTTCTCCATCAATTTTGAAAGATAGTTTTGCAGGGTCCATCAGTCTGGGTTGGAGGCTGTTTTCTTTTAGGGCTTGGATGGAATATGTCACTCCAAATTCTTTTTGCCTTGATGGTTTGTATTGAGAAGTCTGCTGTGATTCTGATGTGCTTTCCTTTGTATGTGATTTGTTTCTTTTCTCGAACTGCTTGTAGAACTTTGTTTTTCTGTTGAGTTTCTGGAATCTTAACAATTATATGCCTATGTTTAGAATTTTTTTGATCAAGTCTATTTGGAATCCTATATGCCTCACTTATCTGTATGTCAAGTTCTTTTCCCCTGCTTGGGAAGTTTTCTGCCATTACATCTGTGAAGAATATTTTTTATGTCATCTGTACTCTCTCCAGGTTCTTCTTTAACTCCAATCGGTCTTATGTTGTTCATCTTTTTATCATCTAGCAGCTGCTGGATTGATTTCTCATGTTCCCTTATAATTTTACAACAATTTTTGTTTTCCTGCTCATTAATTGCAATCTTATCTTGTATATCTGAAATTCTGTCCTCACATTGGCTCATTCTGCTTTGTAGACTTTCAGTGGAGTTTTTCATGTCCTGGAAATCTATTTGCATCTGTTTTATGGATTCCATTTGTTTCTTATGTTGGGATTCCATCATGTTCCTCAGTTCCTGTCTAGATTTATTGATCATGTCTTGTACTAGGAGCACAATCTGTCCTGTTATCTGAGAAATTATTTCTGATTTCATTTTTTCCAGATGTCCTTTTGTTGCCAGTTCAGTAAGTTCAGGTTGCTGAGTATCAGAGTGTTCCATCTCTTTTCCCTTTGGGGTTGCTATAGGTGATCTGGAATTCTGGTATTGAGACTTATTTATGTGTCTTCTCATTTCGACTGGGGAGTGGGGCTGTTGGCACCCATGCAGCTCTCCTCCTCTGATCTGGGAGAGGTGGGACAGGGTCTGGGAGTGGCGGGAGGGATGGCAGCCCAAAAGCCCTTTCCTCCTGGCTGGGAGCTGCATGACAGCAGCCAGGTAGTAGTATTTTTGATGCCTACTCTTTAAATCTATATCTCTAATTTGGTTTTCAACATAGAAAATTGTACCTCTTCTGCTGCTCTGAAACATTTTTATTTAATTTTTCACTGATACACAAAAATATAAAATTTTACATATTTATTGCTGTAGCATTCAATACATATATAAATTGTACAGTGTTTAAATCAAGTTAAACTTATTTATCTCCTCAAACACTTATCATTTCTCTGGGGGGAAATTTTTCAAAATACTGCCTTTCAATTCTTTTAAATGTTCTGTACATAATTGTTACCTATGTTCACAATAGTATAAAATATTTCCCTAGAGTTCCTTGCTCTTACCTAACTTAGAACCCATCGATCAAGCTTTCCCCATCCCATCCATCATGGTCCCTGGTCCCTGGTAAACAACATTCTCTTTTCAAGTTCTATGAGATGATCTGTTTTAAATTTCACATAATGAGTGAGATAATATACATCTCAGTCATTTAACTTAACACAATAACATTATGTTCCATCCAGATTATTATAAATGAGAAGATGTCTGTTGGGAACAATGTCATTCTTTTTATTATTAAATACTATTCTGTCATGTATATGTACCATATTTCTTTGTACTTTCATCAGTTAATGGACTCAGGTTGTTTCTTACTTGGTGTGAATAGTGATGGAATTAACATGGAAATGCAGATGTCTCTTTGACATAACGATATCCTTTCCACTGGGCATACTCAGTAGTGGGATTGCTGGATGGTATCATGGTTCTATTTTCAAATTTTTGAGAGCTACCATACTGTTGTTCTCTATAATTGCTACACTAATTTATATTCCCACCAACAGGATACAAGTGTTCCATTTTCTCTATATTAGTTATTCTCACTAAAATGAGGTGAGATGTTATTGGGGGTTTTATTTGCATTTCCATTATGGCCAATTTTTCACATAGCTGTTGGCCATTTCTATTTCTTCTTTTAAGAAATATTGACTTAGCTCTACTAGACTTTTAATCAGGTTATTTTTTGTTTTGCTGTTGTGTTTTCAGAGTTCATTTTTTATTGATACTAACATGTTGTAACAGGTATACATTGCCAATATTTTTTCTCATTCTATTGGTTGTCTCTAACTCAAGTATTTCCTTTACTATAAAAAAGCTTTCTTCATTTTATGTAATCCCATTTGTTTCTTTTTGGTTTTCTTTCTTGTGCTTTTGGAGTCAAAATATTTTCCCCATTTCAATGTCCTAAAGAATTTTCCCTATGTTACCTTCTAGTACATGCATAGTTATATGTATTACATTTAGGTCTTTATTTTATTTTGAATTGATCCTTGTACTAGTGAGAAATAAGAATCTAGCTTTGTTTGTTGGCATGTGGAATTTCAGTTTTGCAAACATTACAGTAGAAATAAATAGTACACAGGACCAGTGAGATTTCAGTCTTCATATGTCTTTCAAGCATATAACTAGAAATGATGGAAAAATGAAATTCACAAATAAAGAGAATTGTGTCTTTGAAAATCTGTGGTGCAAGATTCAGGAGGAAACATCTTATAATCTCTAGAATACAGAAATATTTAGCTCCTACAAATTAGTAGCACAAAGTGGTAAAGTCTGAAAAGGAAAAAAGCAATGGAGAAGGATGAAATAAATGTGCATGAAGCAAAATATATAAAGAAATTCAAATAAATTTACAGAATCCACACTGGTACTAGTGAAGAGATGGTGTAATACTGAAAAAGTAAAGTTGTCTCATGGAAAACAAATTCAAGGAATGTGTATTTTTTAATGTAAAAATAAAGATATAAAGTGAAAATTGAAGTATCAATAAAAACATCGTTTCTAATCCTGAGCTCTCAGAAAGACTGTGGTAAAAATAATAAATAATAAAATAAGTAATTTTTCCTTACAAAAGAAGGTTTCCATATGAATATTTGTATACTCACTATAACAACACTTTTATTTTGTAGTTTGATACTTATATGGAGAGGAGAGAGATAATCATATTTTGATTTTTTTTTAGTTCAACACTTATTTTCTGAGAGGAATTCAGAAGATTTAGTAATCCATGTTGTCCATTATTTGCAAATACCTTCCTGTATATGTACAGTTTGAAAAAATTTTTAAAATGTACCCATATATAAAGAGTTCTACTTCACTGTACATCACAGTTGGCAAATACAATAACTTCTGATGGAAAATGCAGAAGATGATATTAAAAATTACTCAGTAAATACTGAAAAGTTATACCCCCAAATTCTGTTGAATATGGTCATAAAAACAAAACCAATGTTCAAATGTATTTTTCAAAAAAGAATGTAAATAGCCCAAATACTAATCCAATAATTGTGTAACTAATTCTTTGTTGAATGCCTTTATTATCTACTCCTAATTTTTATTGTCTTGTTGACTTTCATTGTGTCTTTAGCTGGAACAAAGCAATGAAAACTGGCACTTTCCTAGTGATCACAAATTAGAAAACAAGGAAACATATTTTTAAATCATAAGTTGCCTGACAAATAAACCTCACAGCCATTTATTTTATTCAACTTTTTCTTGGATTATATACTAACACTTACATATGTAGCTTTTAAAAAGAATTATATTCTTCATACATGAAGAATCAAAGATATCATTCCACTCCTCACACTTATTGGAAGCACTATCCAGTTATTGTTAATATACACAGTTTCTAATTTCCTTACTGAAATGACATGACACTTTTAAATTTCTCATATTTTTATCCTTTCATGCAATTTATCTCAATTCCTTTTTTTTAGATTTTCTTCTCGCTTCCTTTTGAAAAATTTCTTACAATGACCAATATTATTTGTCCAAGGAACATTACCTTATATTCTTAACTAATTATGCTAGAGTCATAGTTTTGCATATCTTCTTGCTTACTTTATCAACAACAGCTTTTATGTATCCTATTAACCTATAGTGGGAGCATCTTTTCCAAGTATAATACCCACTTATATTCTGTAAACTCCCTATTTGGCCTTCAGGTCCACGAACTATTTTTTACAGAATAAAATTTACTAATCATATATATTGTTACATCCAAGCCTTAAAGTAGTGTCATACAGTATAACATACATGTACTTTGAAGGTAGACATGCTATGGTTATAATTTAGCATTCACCATTAATTAGCTGTGAGACACTGAATCATTTTAGTGATCTCTTCCTAAGTAATTACATATTTTAAGGTGAAAGTTGTGTCTATATTGTAAACTTTTGTCAAAATTAAATTTTATGCCTTTCAGAAATTGGTTATCTTTAATGAAGATTT
The DNA here is from genome assembly GCF_053883595.1 of Heterocephalus glaber. Lineage (NCBI taxonomy): Eukaryota > Metazoa > Chordata > Mammalia > Rodentia > Bathyergidae > Heterocephalus > Heterocephalus glaber. The sequence continues at coordinate 24,726,935 of NW_028258145.1, read as the reverse complement.
GATAAATGCTAATAAAGTTCCAAACTGAATATATAGTACAGTTGTGAAAGTTTGAGTTTGAAATAGTTGTCCTGAGCGTGTATAAATTGTGGATGTGTGGGTGTGTGCTTTTCCCAATTCAGAAAATGGAGTACTAAATTATTTCGGAAACCATAAGCAATGTATTAGACAGATTTATGAAGACTAGTAAATTATTCCATTTTCATTAATTGTTATGTTGATTTTATACTAAAATTCATCAATGTAGAGTTTTTGCTTTTATTCCCTCATTTTCTTTTAGATATTTAAGTGTCACATATAAATCACTAAGTAAATGTCCAAAAACAAATATTAAAATGCAATATTCTGTTTATACTTTGTTGTTGTTACTACTTTACCTTTTGACATTATGTTGCTATTAAGAAGGTAAAATTATTTTTACCACTTTTGAAGTAACACATTTATAATAAGTGACAGTTAAATCTATAAATTTTGGGAAAGTTACAGGTCATGATGCATTTTCATTTTAAAATTGTCATTTAACAGTAGTAAAGTGTACATAATAAAAGCTGACATTTCCAGGTATTATTGACTATACAAGAAAAATTTTTATTATTTTTCACTATTGATGTAATGCTGAAAGATTATATGATCTTAAAATTCTGAACTTTCATGAAAATGAGAACATTTTCCATTGTGCATTAGATGCTAAGAAATAGTTCTCTTTAAAGGAACAAGGATAACTTTTTCAATACCCCTTACACTCCGCTTTAAGAAATATAGAAATAGAGCGAAATTTTTCATCTATTAACTGAATAACACATCTAGGGAAATTCAATTATTATGTATGAATAAGTCTGTAAAAGAAAATACTCATGTATGCACTAGCTTGGAGAAGTCCACCTGGTTGACAGGCAGCCAGAGAGATCAGCAGACAGATATGCAGTTAAGGTGTAATTTCTCAAATGAATTAGAAACAGAATAACTATTGATGGCATTTATTTCAGTGTTTCAATTATAATAATTTATTAGGAAAATTTCTTTCTTCCGGTGTTATAGATACACTGATTAAGACATATAATGTGGCCTCACTGTAAGACAGACATAGATCTATCAAATATTCATAAGCCAGCAGAACTTTTCAGTCATCATATATATAGACAACCAAGAAAGTCTTGATAGGGTTGCAAAAATATAAACAATATAAAACATTCCCTTACAGAAATCCAATAAAATTATTAAATATTAATATGTAAAACAACACTTGCATGTGGAATGTAAGATCCCTTTAAAGCATTACAGGCTAAATTAAGCTTTCATAATGTAGAATATAAAGTGCCTATCGAAACCTATGATATGTTACTACAGAAGAAACCTAAGGTACATTTATGATATCAGCCTTTTTTTAGTAATCAATAAATAAATAACACTGGGCCAAACAGACTTCTAAAATCAACTACAATGTTGTATCAGACTACTTCCCTTGAGATCAACTATAAAACTAGATAATATACCAATAAAATAATTATACCCACTGTTTGCAGGAAAAAAACAGTAAGCCCTGAATCCAGGACTTTAGGGGGTCAGAAGGAATACTCTTTCTTGGAACCTTTTCCTTTCTAGGCTCATTTGTTGATTCCTGATGCAAAAACTTCCAGCCCAGCAGCAAGAATCTTCCTGGAGGTTTCACAAACATACTCTAATGTCAAGGGAGAAGAAAATTGAAATCAGATCAATTAAAGTAGCAAAATTATTGGACCAATTAGGGTTCCCGGTATTGAGAGCAGAGAAAGGAGAACTGCAGTTATGAGTTTGATCTTCTCTGGGACTACAGACCACAATTCATTGCTAACTTCTAAGAGAGCAAGGGATATAACAACGAGCCATAAAAATGGCTCACATAGTAAAGAGGGAAAACAGTAAACATGGGACCATGAAGTTGGTCAGCCAGGCCAGAATCTCTAGTGAGATTCCAGATGAGCTTTAACCTAGGGACATAGCAAGGGAACAAGACATAAGTCCTTCAACCCCATTCCAGGTGCAAAAAAAGGACTTCAAATGACTGCAACTATAGATGGGATGAATTATTTGTTCATCCTAATTTCACTAACATTCTTTCAAACACAACACTCTCTTCAGAGAAGTAGTGTCAACTACAACGTCTCCAAACTACCACTCACAATATCCAAATTCAAGTGTAAAACATATTACTCATGTTGTATAACAGAAACAAATGAACAAAACCCAAGAGAAAAGAGGCCGTGTAAAGACAATCAAATTCAGAATTTGGACATATCAGACATGGACCTTCAATGAACCATGTAGTTTAAGAGATGATGTCAACATGAAATATCTCATAAGAGAATGTCAATCTTTTAAAAAAGGAATCTTGTTGAAATTCTAAAATAAAACACAATAGCTGAAAATAAAGATTAAGTAGAGAGAATTGTAGTATAGATCCATGAGAAGACTTGCTTTACAGACAGAATGCAGTCCATTAATTACCATTTGGAGGCTTTTAGGATATAAATAGATGTAAAGAAGATCATGATAAGTCATCTTGATGGGATTAATGTTCTTACCAGGAGATCTTACTCTCTGTCTTCTATCTGCAAGCCAGAAAGAGAACCCATCACCAGGAATTCAATCAGTACCACATCATGGAACTTCCCAGCCTCCAGATCCTTAAGAAAAAGCAATTTCTGTTTTCTAAGCCACCTGATCTGTGGTTCTGTGTTATAGCAGCTCATTCAGATATCTTAAATACAAAATTTAGGAAAGACAGCATCACAAGCAAAAGTTAAATAAATACTAAAAAAGGGTTTTACCAAAAGTCATGAAGAACCCTACTACAAAGTTTAGAAGCCACTACAAAAGTAAGAATCTAGGTCACCCAAGTAGAAAAAGCTACATACAGACTTGGCATGTGACTCAGTGGTAGAGTCATTGCTTATCATGCACAGAACCCTGGATTTGAGTCCCAAACCCGTACATAAAGTATTTACACACACACATATGCACACATGAACACACATGAACATTCAACACCGCATATTAAACCAAATGCTTGAAAAACAAGAGAATTTTTAAAACAATCACATAAAATTTTCATTTCTGAAACTTTAAAACAGATATTTTACCACAAATGTTATAATTTAGATCATACAATGGCACCTTAAAAGTGGCTAAAACATATTATCAGTATCAATACTTAATATGCATTAAAATATTCCTCCTCCTAAAACACTGAAATTAAAATTTCTGTTTAATAGGATTATGCCACTGAATTTAAACTGATCCAGTTTCTCATTCTGGCCCACATAATCCCATACCAATCATCACACCCTTAATATCTACTCCCAAACATAACCTACAGATTTATGTCTACATAATCTGAAAAAGTATGTAATACTGTCAGTATTTAGAGAAATGGATGATATAATTAAATATGCAAAATACAAAATATCTTACTTGGCATGACCTATCATCTGTAAGATGCATATTGATATTCACATTTGCATTTTGAGAACATATTCTAGAATTCCATGATCTTTCTTGAGATAGAATTTCTATACATTTATTTCTTTATATTCTAATTTATATCCATTTTGTATCTTTCTACAATAAATATTTATTCACTGCATAAAGTTGTCTTAAAATATAGAATCCAATGTATGTTATTTATAAAAGAAGTATTATTTCTAACAATACAAATATTTGACATAAATTTGTAAATTCTACAACTTAAACCATTAGAGATAAATTTAGGGTCAAAGAGTGGCTTTTCAGAATCATAAAAATAGACTTATTAGGAATTTTTATTACCATGTCATTGTCCCAGTGTGGAAGACTCAACCTAAGGAAATATATTTTATCACCAAAATGTATAAAGGAAAGGACAGCAGACATTTTGTCATGAACACGACAGGAAGGGTCATGAAGCCATCTGAACTAATTTATATGAGTGAAATTATGTTTTTGTTGTTCGTCTTTCCAAGTAAGGGTAAAGCTCACAGAATTAGAAGGTTACAGAGATCATAGGACCTATGTGGAAACCACAGAAATACTCCTATTCCACCACTTCCTCCCTCAAAATAAAACTAAAAAGAATAGCAACATAATTCAATCTTGAAAAAAGTGAGAAGGTAATATAAATGTTTGAAAGATTTAATCATCAGATTTGATTGTTAGAATAAGAGAAAATGATGTTGAATCAAATGAGACTGAATCATAAAAGGCCAAAACGTCTGAATAACAATATCATTAGATGTAGAATTTTCTTTACTAAGTTGCCACGTGTGGCCTCATAAGCGTTGACAGCACAATCTAGTTGAGCAGCATTTCTGCTATTTTTGTTGTTTGTGTTTTTTGTTAAAATTAGACTGGAGGTCATGATAGTAACATTACCAAATAGCTTTTATAACAAGTCACATAATCTATTTGTATAAACTCAGTTTTCAAGAAATGTTTTATCTCTGAATATAAATTTTAATGTTTTCTATGGTCATAATAAAAATATTATTAACAAAGCAAGACAACCAGAATAATAGTTCTTGGAATTGACAGAAGAGAGCAGATACAAAATAGATTATAAAATATATTGTATAAATTTCATATTCAATATAGGAAAGGAAATAGGCTAGCTCCAACCTTTGGGCAACACATTTAATATATATGATCAAGAGTAATTCCTACCTAATCAAATAGATTTTTTGTGTACCTTCCTAATGTTTTTTTCATTTTTTTTTTTGTAAAAAAGTTGAGTGTGACTACCACAGATAACAAGGCCATGTCCTACAGGGAGACCTTGTTGTTCAATCATATGTGTTTATGGAGCTCTTTTTTGAGATAAAAACACTGAGGATAATGAAGCTTTAGAATACTTACTACCACTTCAAATAAATAACAACTTGATGTTTTTCCCAAGGGAACAAAAAACATATCTTTGGAAAAGACTCAGGTGTGTAGTGTCTTTCACTTTACTATTGCTGTGCATCACATTTATGAACACGTAATAAATAGTCATAATAGAAAAAGGGTAGTTAGAATAAAATAAAGTGGTCCATCAAGTACTCAGCCGAAGTTTATTACTGCAATGGACTTGGGTTATAATTACCAACAGAGGAGAGAATAACTGTAAGTTATTTTTATGTCAAAAGCATCTTATCCTAAGCCAACATAATAACATGGCTTTTATGAACCACAATAATTACACTGAAGAATCACAGAAGTGTATTTTCGTAAAAGAAGAAGGTAGGTGTTGATAAGCTACTATAGAATTTTACAGATGCAATGAACAAAAATAATTGCCATGAAAAATAATAAAAGGGCATTAACTTTTGTTGCAATGGTTGAGAGAGATTAAATTATAAAATTAAGAATACTTATTAAATAATAAGAAATGTTTTGTATCATTTTAATGTCTTTATCTTAAAATGACATGTTTTCAGAGAAATTCTTCTTTACTCTTTTTTTAAATTCTTCACTAGAAGTATGAGGGAAAATGTTTCTCTTGCTACAGATCCTTTTGTGTAATACTTCAGAGAACTAATATAGGACAAAATGATTTTTCACTGCCTACTTAAATATTTTCTCTATAAAACTCTTATTAATATTTGATCTCAAGCCACTATAACTTTATCGCTATATTTGATTTTACATTTAGAAGCTTAGAGTAAAGTTAAATGTTATCACCAGTTAATATCTTGTAATAAATAAATAATACCTGGTAATAATCAAAGTATATTAATCCACATTTGAAGGCAATGACTGATCATTAAAAAATAACACAAGGTCAGTACTATAACTTGGTAAGATATATGTTGGTTTTCTAATATCCTTAATTCAAGAATTGCAAAGAGTTATTAATTTTAATAAAAATAATACAAATTCCTAAATATAGCTTATATATTGATGAATCATATTTGTCATGAGGAAAACAACTGATATATAATAGTTAAATCATTAACTGGTAAATATGGTCTTGTGAATAAGTATAAGTCAAAGTCTCTATTATAAAATGCTTGCTAATAAGACTTTTCCCAGAATAATTGTCGACTCAACCATGAGGAGAGTTAAAGAACTGCACAAGTAGACATCCTTTCAATCATCAAATAAAAGGAAGACTTGCAATAAAGTTTAGGATGTTATATACAATATTCACAAACAAATGGAAAATGATTAATGGGAATGCATGGGGTGCAAACTCAAGAATGTATGTGTAGAGGTCTGCCCATGCCCTACCGAGGTCCTGAGTCACACGGAACATGCTGAATCACCCCACCGCCGATAGGCAGGTCTGTGTATTCCCTACTGAGGTCCTGAGTTGCTTGGAAGATGCCGAGTCACCCCACTAGAGACAGGCAGCCACCTGGTTCCACACTACAAAGACACAGAGGACATCAGACCACCAGACCAAGGTACTGAGTCCCGCTGCTCCCCGCCCAGAAGTAGGGGATTCTGAGCAGCTGTCCCACTGCTCCTGGTCCAGAGGAAGGGGCTTCCTGGCCACCATCCCTCCCACTGCTCCCAGCCCACAGGAAAGGGCTTTTGGGACGCCATCCCTACTGCTGCTCCCAGCCCCTATCCCACTTCTCCCAGCTCAGAGGAGGTAATCTGTGCAGGCACTAACAGCCCCCCTCCCCAGTCTAAATGAGAAAACATGTAAATAAGTCTCAAACCCAGACTTCCAGATCACCTACAGCAACCCCAAAGGGAAATGAGATGGAACACTCTGATACTCAACCACCTGGACCCATTGAACTGGCAACAAAAGGGGATCTGGATAAAATGAAATCAGAGATAATTTCTCAGACAACAGGAGAAATTGTGGCCCTAGTGAAAGACATGATTAATAAATCTAGAGAGGAGCTGAGGAACATGATGGAATCCCAACATAGGAAACAAATGGAATCCATAAAACAGATGCAAATAGATTTCCAGGACATCAAAAACTCCACTGAAAGTTTACACAGCAGAATGAGCCAATGTGAGGACAGAATTTCAGATATACAAGATAAGATTGCAATTAGTGACCAAGAAAAGAAAAATGGCTTCAAAATGATAAGGGAACATGAGAAATCAATCCAGCAGCTACTAGATGATGCAAAGAAGAATAACATAAGACTGATTGGGCTCATTGAAGAAACAGGAGAGAGTGCAGATGACATAAAAAATCTCTTCACAGAAATAATAGCAGAAAACTTCTGAAGCAGGGAAAAAGAGCTTGACATACAGATAAGTGAGGCATATAGGGCTCCAAATAGCCTTGATCAAAAAAAAAATCTACACATAGGCATATAATTGTCAAGATTCCAGAAATGCAACAGAAGAACAAAGTTCTACAAGCAGTCACAGTAAAGAAACAAATCACATAGAAAGGAAAGCCCATCAGAATCACAGCAGACTTCTCAACACAAACCATCAAGGCAAAAAGAACTTGGAGTGACATATTCTAAGCCCTAAAAGAAAACACCCTCCAACCCAGATTGATGTACCCTGCAAAAGTATCTTTCAAAATGGGTGGAGAAATAAGATACTTTCATAACAAAGAGCACCTTAGGAACTTTATGAATACCAAACCAGCACTCCAAAGAATTTTACACAATATCCTAGGAACAGACATTGAGGATCACAACCCCAGGAAGCAAAGCAAAATGAACCCATCGGGCATGACAAGAAATTAAATGTAAAGGGGAGAACCCAACAAAAAGAAAAAGTCATGGCAATGACAAGTCAATGCGTTTCCGTTATAACCATAAATGTTAATGGTCTCAATTCACCAATCAAAAGAAATAGACTTGCAGAATGGGTCAAGAAGCAAAATCCAACAATATGCTGCATTCAAGAAGCACACTTAATTCAAAAGGAAACTCATAGACTGAAACTTAAAGGGTGGAAAATATTATTCCATAAAACAGGAACCCGAAAAAGAGCAAGAGTAGCTATCCTCTTTGCAGATCAAGAAGATTTCAAATCAACACTGATTAAGAGAGACAAAGAAGGACACTACATCCTCGTAAAGGGAAGAATCCAAGAGGAAGAGATGACAATCATAAATATCTATGCACCAAACACTAGCGCACCCAACTATATAAAACAAATACTTATGGACATGAAAAGTCATACATGCACTAATACAATTGTAATGGGGGACCTCAACAGCCCACTGTCACAAATAGATAGATCAACTAGACTAAAAATAAGTAATGAAATACTAGAACTCAATCGAACTCTTGAAGAAATGAACTCAACAGATGTTTACAGAGTATTCCACCCCACGAAATCAGAATACACATTTTTCTCAGCTGCACATGGGTCATTCTCCAAAATAGACCACATACTCACACATAGAACATGTTTAAGTAAGTGCAAAGGAATTGAAGTTGTCCCCTGTATATTTTCAGACCATAGTGAGATGAAATTGGAGATCCATAGCAAAAGAAACTGGAAAAATTTCATAAACACATGGATATTTAACAACACACTTCTGAATAACCAATGGGTCACAGAGGAAATTAAAGAAGAAATCAGACAGTTCCATCAATTAAATGACAATGACAATACAACATATCAGAATCTATGGGACACAATGAAAGCAGTCTTATGAGGGAAATTCATAGCAGTGAATATGCATATTAGGAAAACAGAATGAGTCAAGTTAAACAACCTGATGCTGAACATCAAGGTTCTGGAAAAAGAAGATCAGGGCAACCCCAAAGCTCATACAAGGGAGGAAATTATAAAGATCAGAGGAGAAATGAATGCAATGGAGACTAAGAGAACGATACAAAAAAATCAATGAAGCCAAGAGTTGATTCTTCGAAAGAATCAACAAAATTGACAAACCTTTAGCCAACCTTGTCAGAAAAAGGAAAGAAAAGGCCCAAATCCATGCAATTATGAATGAAAAAGGTGAAATGACAACAGACCCAGCAGAAATCCAGAGGATCATCAGTTCCTACTTCCACAACCTATACTCCAATAAGATGGACAACACAGAAGAAATGGACAGATTCATAGATACATATGAATTACCAAAGTTGAATGAAGAAGACCTAAAAATTCTGAACAACCCAATATCAACCAATTAAATTGAAAAAGTAATTAAAACTTATCAACTAAGAAAAGCCCGGGCCCTGATGGCTTCACTGCTGAATTCTACAAGACATTTAGAGAGGAACTGCTGCCACTACTGTTGAAACTCTTCAATGAAATTGAAAGGAAAACAATACTCCCAAATTCATTCCTGGAAGCAAGCATCACCTTGATCCCCAAAGCAGAGAAAGATCCAACTGAAAAAGAGAACTATAGGCCAATCTCGCTAATGAACATAGATGCAAAAATCCTTAATAAGATAATGGCAAACAGAATGTAGAAGATCATCAAGAAGATCATACACCCTGATCAAGTGGGATTCATCCCAGGGATGCAGGGATGGTTCAATATAGGAAAATCAATCAATGTAATACACTATATCAATAGAGCCAAGGACAAAAACCAAATGATTATCTCCATAGATGAAGAAAAAGCATTTGACAAAATCCAACATGGATTTATGATTAAAACCCTACAAAAAATTGGAATAGATAGTCTCTACCTCAAACTGATAGAAGCCGTCTATGAAAAACCAACAGCCAATATCATACTAAATGGTCACAAACTGAAATCCTTCACACTAAAATCAGTAATAAGACAAGGATGTCCACTATCACCACTCTTTTTTGATATAGTTGTGGAAACATTAGCCACGGCAATTAGACAAGAGAAAGAAATAAAAGGAATAAAGATAGGTAATGAAGAAGTCAAATTGTCATTATTTGCAGATGACATGATACTCGATATAGAAGACCCCAAGAACTCCACCAAAAGTCTTCTAGACTTAATAACCAAATTCAGTCAAGTAGCTGGTTGCAAGGTCAACAAACAAAAATCAATAGGTTTCCTCTACACAAATGACAGACAAACTGAGAGAGAAATAGGGCAAATAATTCCTTTCACAATAACATCCAAAATACTGAAATACCTAGGAATCAATCTAACGAAAGAAATCAAAGACCTCTTCCCTGAAAACTAGGGCACTCTGAAAAGAGAGATTGAGGATAATATCAGAAAATGGACAGACATCCCCTGTGCCTGAGTAGGAAGGATTAATATAGTGAAAATGGCCATACTTCCAAAACTGCTATATAGATTTAATGCAATTCCAATTGAGATCCCAGCAGCATACTTCATGGACCTTGAGAAAACAATCCAAAAATTCATTTGGAACAAGAAGAGACCCAGAATATCAAAAGCAATTCTAGGTAACAGAGAAATGGCAGGGGATATCAAAATCCCCAACTTGCAACTGTACTACAAAGCTACTGTTATCAAAACAGCATGGTACTGGAAAATAAACAGAATTGAAGACCAGTGCAACAGATTAGAAGATTCAGAAACAATGCCAGACATACGCAGCCATCTCATCTTTGGTAAAGGAGCCAAACACCCTCACTGGAGGAAAGATATCCTCTTTAATAAATGGTGCTGAAAAAATTGGGCTTCAACTTGCCAAAGATTAAAACTAGACCTATATCTCTCACCATGCAATAAACTAAAATCAAAATGGATTAAAGATCTAAATATTAAAATCGAAACTCTGGACCAGTTGGAACAGAGGTTAGGTAGAACCCTTGAAGACATCGGTGTAGGAAAAGATTTTATGAACAAAACCTCAGTTGCCTGTGAACTAGCACAAACAATCAACAAGTGGGATCTCTTCTTATTAAAAGGCTTCTGCATAGCAAGAGAAACAACCAGCAGTGTGAAAAGACAATCCACAATGTGGGAAAAAATCTTCACCTGCTCTTCCTCAGACAAAGGTCTACTATCTCGAATCTATAAAGAATTTAAAAAGATCAGACTTCCCAAATTTAACGACACAATCCAAAAATGGGCATCTGAAATGAACAGACATTTCTCAGACAAAGAAGTAGAAATAGCAAATAAATCCATGAAAAAATGTTCAACATCACTGGTCATTCGAGAGATGCAAATGAAAACAACACTGAGATTCCACTTCACTCCAGAAAGAATGCCTGCTATCATGAAATCAACCAATAACAAATGCTGGAGGGGCTGTTGGGAAAGAGGAACCCTGCTCCACTGCTGGTGGGAGTGTAGACTGGTGCAACCACTGTGGAAATCAGTATGGAGATACCTCAAAGAACTAGCACTGGAAGTCCCATTTGACCCTGCTATTCCACTGCTGGGGATCTTCCTCAAAGAATTAAAAGAATCATACCACAGTGATATATATGCACCCATGTTCATAGCAGCCCAGTTTGTAACAGCTAAAACTTGGAAACAGCCCAAATACCCATCAACTGGAGACTGGATAAAGAAAATGTGGTTTTTTTATAAAATGGAGTACTACTCAGCCATAAAAAATGAGAAATTAGGGACATTTATAGCTAAGTGGATGCCCATTGAGGCGATACTCTTAAGTGAAATAAATAGGACACATATGAATAAATACCGAATAGTTTCTCTGGTGTGAGAAACTGAACACGTAAATAAGAACTAAATGTATAATAGGTAATGTGAAATAGGAAGAAAAGGGACAAAGGGGAAGGAAGTGGGAGGGCTAGGGGAAAGGATAGAAGGGAATGGGATTAACACGAGAAAGTGGAAAAATAGCAACAAAATCTTTGTAAATAGGGAGGACTGGAGTGGTTGAAGGGAGGGCTGGGCAAGGGTGAAAAATAAGAACCAAGAGAGACTATGGAAAGGTGCAAATTTCCAATGAGGAATGTCCTTATATTGTATACCTAAAATGTACCAATGTTTAGTATGAATAATCAATAATGTAAAATAGAAAGAAAAGGTCCAAAGGTGTAGGGGTAGTGGGAGGGGCAGGGGAAAGGAAAGAAGGGAAAGGAAAAGTGATGAGAAATGGGAGAAATGGAAATAAAGTCTTTGTAAATAGGATAAGGTGGAGGGCGTGAAGTGAGGGTTAGGAATGGGGAAAAAATAAGAACCAAGATTCATTATGTAAAGGTACAATTCCCAATGAGAAATGTAATTGTGTTGTATACCGATCATGTACCGATAAAAGAATTTAATAACAAAAAAAAAGAATGTATGTGTAAAGCACATGTCAACTCTATCTGCAGCCGATCAGTCACAAGGCAGGATGCCATATGAGGCAGCTCATAGTGGCAGACAACGTAATCTGTTCTTTTGCTCTTTTTCAGACATGGGGTTTTCTCTTTTTGCCCACATAGTCGTTAGCTAATATCAATGGGGAGCAGAAAATTTAATTAGGACCTTTAATCCTCACCACCACAGAAGATGTTCTGTCCAAAAAGGGAAGGGCTGTGCCTCCAGCCACAGCTCAGGTTGCCTGTCCTATTAAATCTAAAAGACACCTTGACCATATTATTTTTCACTTTTAGAGCTACTCAGTATATTTGAAATATTATACATGTGAGAAAATATTTCACATTGTACTATTACTGGTAACTATTCTATTTTTCACTAGGTTAACAGAACTAGTAACAAAGAGGTAGTAAAATAATACCATTTTATGGAAATACAAATACAACCATGGTATGCCATTTGCCATGGTAGTTATTAATTAGTTGATACTTCCATGAATCCTAAAATCTTCCAAATGTGAGATGGCAACAAAGAAGTATTGAAACTGAAATAGTAAAGAGGGATAAAATACATTTAAATCGTATCTTTATCACAACAAAATGTTTGACTGGGTATTGATGAGCACATAGAAAATACCTATGTATTTTATTTCTAAATATATATTAAAATAATATTCTTAATCCTTTAGACATTTAAGATATAGAAGTTAACTATTTATATGTAGTCTATGTTTTCTTCCATCATTTTTTCTCATTCTGATTATATCACTTTATTCTTCCTCACTTTATCTATTTTCCTCATTATTAAGCTTTGAATATATGAGCTAACATCTATTTTCACAGCATTTTTCATAACTGAGAATTCTTTAGAGAAACATAATATTACTTCACTTTCTTCACTTATAATGCTGTTGTTATGCCTATGATAACAAGAAAAAATACACACTTTGGCAAGGGATAGGAAATAAACGATCTCTTGAGTGAAAACATATGAAAATTTAATCATATGATTGTTTCTCTGATGTACAGAATCATTTCTTAATTACAATAATTATAAATAAGTGTCAGTTTGGTGTGAGAAAATACTTTAAAATACATTAAATACACGTTTCCTGAAACTTTTTCTTCTTTCTTGTGTTTTTTCTGAATAATGCATTTTTATATTAGTAACTACATAGTAAGCAGGTTCTGTTGCAACAAACACCATAAATGTTATAAACTTCATCAGGAGAAATTTCTTCAAAGGTGTGGTGAATCCATTTTAAAATATTCAGTTATGGACTTATGAGCACAGAATTACCTCCTCATTAGCACTACATTTGACCACATATCTGAAAAAAACTGAGTGCCTGATGGTTGAAAATTAACATCTCTCAGGCTGGGGATTTAGCTCAGTGGTTCTGTCGCCTGCCTCGCAAGCACAAAGTCCTGAGTTCAATCCCTGGTACCAAAAAGTAAAATATCTCTCAACATGCTTTATTCATTTTTTCCTAGATGCTATCCATTTTGTTATCTGCTTTATCTGTTTGTGTACTTTTTTGGAAAAGTTATCATTGGCCAGTTACTTTGTTAGGTTTTAGAAACAACTAAGAAGAAAGAGGGGCAGTGGGAATGGCATGGGGAAGAGGCCTACTCCTAGTAACTGAAGCATCCAGGAGATAAATAAAATATTCCAGAATGATCAGTATATTTGGAAAAAAAACTAAATCAGAAAAAATGTTATGAAGTTCTGGAAAGTGGTGAGTTCTAATTTGAAAATATCTGTTGGTTTTGAGAAAGCTATCTAAAGTGCAGATCTGGGAATTGGAGTGCAGACAAATGAAAGTGTGAGAGGTTAGAAACACAGTGGCTGTGATCAGACAGAAATGAAAGAGGGAGAGAGGAGGAGATATAAGGTTAAAAGGATGCCTGGTCTTTTAAAATGTCATTAAAATGGAAAGTCATTGTAAGGCTATAAGAAATGGAATGACAGTACTTGCTTTGGCAGCACATATACTAAAAAAAAGAAATGGAATGACAGTATTCAGAATGCATTTTCTCAGGATCTTTGTGCTGCAGAGGTGAGGTTAGGCTGAAGGATAGGACTCCAGGGAGAGGTGCAAGAGATTCAATTAAGACTTTATTATAATAATAGAGGGAAATGTAGATGCCTTATACCCAAGTGATGGTAACAGGATGGCACTGAGTAGCTAAATTATTAGCATATTTCAAATATTCTGCTAAAAAAAGAAAAACAAATATTTTTGAACAAATATCTATCTTACAGAAACTTTTAAGTTGAATCTTTAGTAAGTATAAAGATGGTAAGAATTAATAGGAAAAGCATGATTGCAGTTTCAAAAGAAAAAATGTTATATATATATAAATGTTTAATTCATAGATAAACACTTTTTGAGGCATGGCTAGTGGAACCTTTTTTCCATCCTCATTGCTAATCTCACATCAAATACAAATTGACAGAAAATAAACTATAAACTACCTGTATATTTGTCCAATTATTAGAGTCTTTTATTTTCCTACGTTTGCTTTAAACTATCTTAATTACAGCATACGTAAAAACACAAATAAATATACCTTTACAGCTCAGCAAACTTTTTGAAAGTAAAAATATTTAAGTAAGCATCACCTAGACCAAGAAATAGAAATTAACAATACTTGAAATTCCTTGGGGATCCTCTCCTAGCCATTCTCTCCTCAGGTTGGGTATATTTTATCACAATATGTTCATTTTTTTTTGTTTTGTACATTAGATGTATACATGAAAATGTACATAACTTTTTGCCTGTTATTTTTGATTGGCATTTCTAATGTGAAAATCATGATTTCTGTTGTGTAAACCATAATGTGTATATTTTCATCAGTAAATCCCATCTGCAATATGAATAGGCCACTATTAATTTATGATTATTTTTTACTGTTGATGTTTGAGATAACTACAGTGGAATATAGTGTGAAAATGGAGAATGACAGATGTATAAAAGTCCGTCAGTATTTATGCTATTTTTAATATATTAGATATTAGAGTCTACAAATATTTACCAGATTAAAATGAGGTTACAAACATATGGAAATATTTGTGCCATAAGCACAGGACAAGATGTTAATATTATTCATAGTTGATTACATTGTGTCCAATGAAAGATGGAAGCATTTCATACTATGGCTACAAGTAGAAAGAAACTCTGCTAAGATTAATGAAAAGGTAAAGTTGCAGCACCAACAGCTGCTGGTGAGTGGATTCCTACTGTTTCTATTTACATAACCAGGGAGAAAATAAAGCAATTTCTTCACTACTTCATGCTCTCTAGGTTTACTAACATCTCACTTCCTGAAAATAAGTGCTAGCAATGATTGAAATTATTCTTCCAAAGTAGATGGAATGCTTTGGAAGTGGGAAGAACATTTAGTCAAATATAACTGAAATAGTTGTAGGAAACTTCACTTTCTTTCAGCTGATTATCTGAAGATATTCTGCTATCTGGCTTTATGATATAAGGCAATGAGAATAATGAAATAGTATTAAAATCACTGACTTTGAGCTGGTCAATATGTGGATTTGTTCAATTAATCAAATTTAAATATTCACATAGAGGAAAGTCTTGAAGCATATTTAAAAATTCTTCAAATTTAATCAGCAGAATAATCTCAATTACAGTGAATGGGCAGGAGAATGGAGAAAGCAGTCTCTCTCTGTAGTTACATTGGCATTACATCTCAACTTCTGCTCCAAAACATTGTTGGAAAGACATACAAAGGTATCTGGAGTCTATGCTAACTGAATTCATCAGATAAAGGATTTTAGTAGGCAATGGTAGAATATTACTTAAAGAAAATTTTTTTCAAGTGAAGGAGGTGAGGGTTTTAAACTGTGTTTATGTAATGCCTTTTAAACATTTCTGATTAGCATTTCCTTAAAATGCCAGGGGAAGCAATTCTCTAGGTACAAAGGAAATACTTATCCATTCAATAATATGATTCTACTATAAATCCTGACATTTCCTACAGGGACAGCATCACAAAATTCCAGATATTTGCATATAGCTAGAATGGACTTTTGGCTGACAGTTACCTAATAGTATTGATCATATACCCATGTACTTAGTACATAAAAATTCATACTTCCATAAAAGAAGATAAGTAAATACCTTAATAATTACACCCAGGCCGCTAACTTACAGATAGCTCAAAGAAAAGAGGCAGAGTGATGTAAGAAACAGGAAGGCAATTCCTTTGTTTCCTACAACACATAATTTATGGCATGACAAAAGATACCCTGTAGAATACATATTAAGAAAAAAATAATTTTCAGACAACATGGCTGAAAAATTCACTTGCTATTTCAGTGGAACTGTATAGTCTATTTATCTTAAAGAAGGTGCATAATATGAAATAGATTTCTCTTTGGGAAAGAATTTATGATTCTTTTTTATGATCTAGAGTTGTAATGGAGATGAACAGTAGCAGGATATAAAAACTATGCCTTCAAATATTCCCAATGCAGACAGAAACGATGCATCATTCTTCTGGCCACATCATCTCTTATCATATTTTCTTTTCCTGGGTTCCCTTTCCATGAACTGAGTTTTTAAAAAAATACATGTATTATCTTTAAATCCTACTTCTCAGAGTCTAGAACTGTATTTGAATAACCAGAGCAATATCTAACAATGACATTAAGAAATATACTTAAACTTCAGTGCTTCATTTTATTAAGATAATCCAACGCTCTTAGGTTTTATTTGGCTATGACACTTTCTTTTACTTTCATTGTTCTCATCTATATCAATAAATATTTGTGGATATTTGTTTTACACTGTGGCAACAATCAAATGATATTATATTATTTTAATACACAAATCATTTTATCTTTTACTATAGACAGCTCCTTTGTCTCTAACATAAACTCATCATTTTGTACTTGTGTGTGGAAAGTCAGAGGCTAAGAAATGCTCTAGGTTTTTCTTGTATAGATTTTGTCCCAGTCTTCGAATTAAGTTTTTCTGCAAGTAGTTTTATTGGAGAATGGAATTAGAAACTAAAATCTCAGTACTATGTAAACATATTGTTCAGAGTGTCATTAACATCTAGTCCACCTTAGCTAACAGAAAAAAGAAATACAAGTATATATAACTATATTACCTATGTATTTACACAGATTTATATATGTTACCAAGAGCACCTAAGAGAGCATAAAAAGGAATTCATCTGGGTATTTGGGGATTATCTGATTTTGTTATTTTATATTTTGGATATGTTCTTCAGGACATATGTGTTTTCAAAATTAGTATAATGCCAGTGAACAAACATATACTCATCCATCATTACCCACTTGGATTCTTTTTCTATTTTATTTTTCATCTTTAAATTCCCACCACAACATTGAGAAACGTGGCCCTGGGCATCTGTCACTCATTTACTTAATTTTCCAATTACAGAATATTTGTACAAGTTTATCAGAATTAGTCGATATTTTATCAGTGAAGCAGAGTGATTATATGTAGTTTCTTTGCCTTTAGACTTACAAAATTCACTTATTTGTAAAGTCATTTAGATCAGTATTTTTTATTTTTACCCAATTTGGTGAGGTAATGAGTTGTTTTTATGAGTAGTTAGATTATTTTTCCACATTCAAAATTGCATCCTGAGATCCTCTGATATTCTAAATGCTCTTTTAAGAAGTTGCATGGACTATTATTCACTCTTTGTGTTTTAAATATGTTTTAGTGAACACATAGTATTATACAGTCACCTAATATCAATTAATAATGTACTTGCCCTTTCTTAAAAATTGATCTACTTTGATTTATATGTTCAGTTTTCTCTTCCTCCAGTGAAACTTTTAACTGTTTTTATAATGTTGCATTTTCAAGAATGTTATATAATTACATTTACATAGCATATAGTCTTTTGAAATTGGCATTTACACTTTACAATATGGACTTAAGGTTAAACACCATTATTTTATGGCTTCATAATTTGTCTCTTACAATTGATAGTATTCTATTTCATAGGTGCACCACAGTTGTTTAGGGGTTTTTTCTCTTTTCATCCTTTGCAGGGTGACTTGGTTGTTTCCGGTTTGGGTGCCTATGAGTAATCCTACTATTAACATTTGCATAAAGTTTTCTGTGTGCGTAATTTTCAAATTTGTAAGAAGACATCTAGAAAGGTGATGGCTGGATCATATGCTAAACTAACTTTTTAACTGTGTAAGAAACTGTAGCTTTGTCTTTCTAAGTGTCTGTACCATTTTATATTCCCACCATCAAAGAATGAGAATTTCTGTTGCATCTCTTCCTAATCAGCAAATACTATAGATGTTTCCATTTTGGTTTTTGTTTTGTTTTATTTTGAGATGTTAGTTACTCTAATTAGTGGTAATGCATCTCATTGTGATTTTAATTTACAATTCCATAATGACAAATGATGTTGAATACATTTTTTATGCTTATTCACCATCTGTATATCTCCTTTGCAAAAGGCATCTGTTTAGATCATTTGCCTATTTGGTGGTTGTTTTCTTACTGCTATTTTATATTTTGGATGTAAGTTCTTCATGACACATGTGTTTTGCATATCCTTTCTCTTTGTCTAGAGCTTATTTTTAATTCCTAACAGTTTCCTTTACAGAGCACACATACTTAATTTCAGTAAATTCTAATTTATATTTTTTCTATCTTGTGTCGTACTTTTGTTGATCTAAAAACTCTTTGCCGAGTCATACCTAGATTTTCTCCTATGTTTTCTCATAAATGTTATTTTAAATTTTACACTTAGTTGTATTATTCATTGTGATATAATTTTTGTGAACTATATAAAGTCTTTGTCTTGATTCACTTTTTTTGGTGTGTAGGCTTAATTCTTCCAACACCATTTGTTGAAAATCCTGTCCTTTCTCCACTGAATGTTTTTGTTTCTTTGATATAAATCAGTTGATTTTACATGCATGGGTCTATTTCTGGATTCTCTATTCTATTTCACTAATCTATCTGGAAAATAATAGATTTTATACTTGAACTTCTTGCCCTACAGCCTTGCTATGTCCAGTTGTTAACTTCAGCATTTTTTATTTCTTGAGATGTTCTATATAGACAACCATGACATCTTCAAATAAAGATAATTTTGTTTCTTCCTTCTAGTATCTATGGTGTGTAATGTTTTTGTTAAAACACCAACTAGAACCTTCAATAATATATGAGTGGTGAGAGAGTATCTTCATCATATATGTTAGAAAGTGTTTTCTCTGCTTCTGTTTTTTGAAAGAAATTTTACACTATTGACATTAGGATTGATTACAATTTATAACACTTCAAGCCAAATATATGGAATTTCTCCCTATGCCTATAAATTCTTCCACTTTCCAGACAACACTTTCCAGACACCACCAATTCAACTCAATTCATATACTAATATCTGGAATTAGTGCATGAAACACTTGTGTCTTAGTTACTTTTCCCATGGCTGAGATAAAATATACAATACCCAAAGTTAAAAGAGGAAAGGTTTATTTTGACTCACGGTTTGTAGAAGTTTCACTCCATAGTTGGCTGGCTCTAAGGTAGGGTCGAATGGCAGAGGGCATCAAGGAGAAAAAATAGTTCATGGCAAAGCACGGCAGTGAGCAGCAAGCAAAGACAGCAACAGAAGCAGCAGCAGCACCAGCCTGAAAGCCTTTTATGCTTTCCAGTCTACCTGCCTTTTGGGTAGTGCTACCCACATCCAAGATGGGCCTTCCTTAATCCCAGAATCACACACTAAGTCCCAGCATCACATCTTTAATGCCAGTATCATATACCCTAGACCCAGTGACCACCAAAAAGACCCATTTATGACTGCTTGAGACTTTGGGGGACATCTAGATACAAGCAATAATAACGTGCTAAAGCTCAGTCTCACAAAGTGTGTGTGTGGGGGGGGGGTGTATGTATGTGTGCATGTATATGTATGTGTTATTTTCATTGGTTCTCAGAACAACTTTAACTTTTTTAAATAAGTAATGTGAAAGGTTATAGGAATATATTTGTTTTGTTTAATATAATCCAGCATAATTAATAACATAACATAGATTATGTTTCCATAGATTAACTTTGTATTTAAAAAGTACATAAATGAACCAAAAATAACAAATGCAGTGAACACCACCATTATATACCTGGGACCACAAACACATTATATATTTATTTAGAGTGAGTTACTCAGACAAATGG
This sequence comes from Heterocephalus glaber, assembly GCF_053883595.1. Taxonomy (NCBI): domain Eukaryota; kingdom Metazoa; phylum Chordata; class Mammalia; order Rodentia; family Bathyergidae; genus Heterocephalus; species Heterocephalus glaber. The sequence goes on along the minus strand of NW_028258145.1, from coordinate 24,706,609 downwards.
ATGGCACACATAGTTGCTGATCCCCCTCCCCAAGATACTTAATAATGCCTTTATTTTGGTGGATCTTTATAAAGTAGAAAAAACCCTAATTGGTCAATACTTTCCAAAAAATCCATGTATCTCACAAGTAATAACCTATGGGCCAGGCATTTAGCTCAGTGGTTTTGCACAAGCGCAAGGACCCGAGTTCAATCCCCGGTACAAAAAAAAAAAAAAAAAAAGTAATAAACTACAATATTGGGGGCAATGAGTTACAGAATCTTACTCTAAGTGGCATAATAAAATCAGGTCTGTTTTTTTCTCATATAAAGACAAATTAAAGAAGAATTTGGGAGTCCTTTTCTAAATATCAAAATTGTCATTGTTTTTCCCTGGTGATTATAATGTGGCTACTGTGACTCCAACCATCTACTCTTCCAATCAAAGATAGGGAAAAAAGAACACCAACTACTTCTATCTTTTTAATTTTCTGAAAAAGAAAAAATTGTCTCATCCACCTTAAATGTCCATAAACTTGTTTACTTTTGGCAAACAAGAGTTACATGACCCATTCAAATTAGGTTGGCAAAATGAGCAAATAATGGTAAAGATTAAATTAGAATAGTCATGATACTTTAATGGAGTCTGGACACAAATAGTATTCTGTGAGCCTGTAAAATGGAGATGTGAAGTTCATAGATAACTTTCAGATATATGTTGAATTGAGTGCCTGGTTATACTAACATACTTGTTTCAAAGAAGAACAAAATGTCAAAAGACAGCGTCACTTTTGTCATATTCTATTTATTAGAAGGAAGTTACCAAATGTAGTTCACAGTTAAGGAGGGGAAATTAGAAAAAGACAGTAATACCTGAGGGCAAGGATTATTTTAGGCTATTTTAGAGGTTACTTCACTGGAAAAAAAGTGATTCTGTGTGAAAAATAGAATCTTGAAAATAGTACCCAACTGAATCTAAACAACATACCATACTGTGTTACCTTTTTAGGAGGGCAACTTCAGAACTGTAGTCATAACTTTCTAGAGATCTTTTGTATATTTTTAACCAATATTTTTTTCATTCTGCTTATTTAATTTTCTTTTATTGTGTTTATTTTTTGTGTTTTTAAAATATTTAATGTCCTTTTTTATATCATACTATTTACTTTTATTTTTTAAAAATTCATTTAAATTTATATTTTTAAATAACTAGGAAAGATACAATATTTAATATCACAACCTTAAAGAAACTTTAATTTTATCTACTCATTTTATTGTCCCATTCCCAAATCAAAATGTGAATTAATTCATTCAGTGTTTTCCTAAATTATTACTTAATTATTAAGGTTTGAGCATTTTCTTTCACCACATTTTCAGCTGTTGTAATTTATTCTATGTAGGTCTGACACTCATATGGACTTCACCAAATTAAACTTCTAATATTCCACAAAAATTTCATATACAAACATTTCAGGGAAAATTTCTTTAAAATTAATTCTATCAAGTACAATTATGCTGTACACAGAACTGTTTATTTCCTTCACATAACTGATCACCACTTACATTTATAGATATTTAAGCAGTTTTTTGATTTTTATTCCTCCCATTAGAAGATAGGCCTCATGAAAATAATAGTACTTTGTATACCATTCAATTATATCTTCAGTAACTATTACAATACCTGGTTCTGAAAAGATTCTCATAAATATGTTTTAAAGAATAAATTTATGAATTTTGAGTATATAAAAAATTAAGCCACTATATAATCAAACTTGAAAAAATACTTGTTTCAAGGAATTTGACATTCACGATTAGACGTTTGAGAATGACAATGCTTCTTCATACGTAAAAGGGTTCACTTTGTTTAGAATGGAAATTGATCTAAAATGTAGGGATAAAAACATCCCATTATCCTATTCTATGCAAAAAGAACAAGTAAATAAATTATTTAGACCATTTGAATTACTTTGGTAGTACATTATTTTTCTTTTTTGTTTATTCTTTTTAGGTTTAATTAAAAAATGCTTTTAGGGATATTTTGGTTCATTTTCTCTTATTCTCTTCATTCAAAGGAGAACAATTACTCTGTATTACAAATCATGTACAGTATTATTATCACCTTGAAGATAATCTAATCATAATATATAAAAAGTTGGTAGCTTTTCTCTTCTAATTATCTTTTTGTATGTATTCAAATAATTATTTTATATTGTCTCTTACACATATTCTTAAAATATATGCCTTAAAGCAAAATTGACTCAATTTTAAAAATATGATTTTATGTTCCTTATGTATTTGATTTTTTTTTGGCCATTGTTATCTATATATCTCTCAAAGCCTCATGGCCTCCTAGGTGAGGCTTTAGGGAGGTAGCTGGATCATGAATACTGGATTAAGGGTGCATGATACTGTACCTGTTCATAGACAGAAGCCCAATCCTGGATGTGAGTGGGACCAACCAATAGGTTTGTAGCATGGATAGAATATAGAGGGAAAGGGAGGCTTACTGCTTGAAGTTTCTTGTCTACCATATCAGGGACTGTTTCTCTTCTTCCATAACCCTCTGCTATGTTGCCTTGCCTAGGAGCCAGCCTATCATGGACTGAACCCTCTACAAACTGTTAGCTAAAACTGTTCCTCCTTTAACTTTGGCTATTGAGTATTTGGTCCCAACAATAATAAAATAAGTAAGACCACCACAGTGTTACTTAAATATTGTATTCCTTCCCTCACTCATTCACTAACTCATTCATCTCATTCTTTCATAAACTTGTAAATTCCTAGATGTTTACATGTCAGTCACTCAGAGAAATGATTAGGGTTTACATGCAACTGCAAAGATATTCTAAGTTTTGTAGAACTAGATGTGTAAACTTTGATGTAAATGTCAGAAAACAAATAGTATGGTTGGGGTATGAAACCATTATAGTGTTCATTGAAGAGGAACATGCCGTCCTTCATCAGAAACAGAGCTGATGAAGTGCATGCAAGGTGGAGAAATCTGAGAGAAGAATTAGAGGAAAGGGACACTTTAGCATATGACAAAGTTTGTTACTTCCAATATAGAAAAATACTCATAACATATCTAACGTTAGTAGGAAATATCAGAGAACCAATGAAAATTATAAAGGAGTTCATCAGTGCACTTTAAGGCATGACTTGTGAGACATTTTGTTTTGAACATGGTGTAGATTTCCTAAAGACATGATTCATATGGACTTTGTTCTTAAGGAATAGGGAGCCAGTCAACAAACTGTTCTCCAGTAGTTCAAATAACTGTATTAATTTTCTGGGACACAAATTTCATGGCTTAAAACAACATAAATTTATGCACTTATATGTAAGGGAGGTCATAAACTTAAAATCATGTTTTTGATAGAATTTCACTTCTTTTGGGGACTTCATAGGACAATACCTATCCTTGATGTTTCTAGTTTTAAGAAATGACTTATGCTCATTTCTCCATATTCAAAGTACACCACTACAGTCTCTGGTTCTGCCATCTTATCTACTTCACCAGTACTGAAATTTATCTCTGGATCTATGTTATTAGGACATTTATGATTATATTAGGCCCATGAATCCTATCTAGTAGAATTTCCCAATTTCAAGAACCGTAATCATATATGTGAAGTTCCTTTATGCTTTGTAAAATAATACAGTCACTCATTGTGTGCTCCAGGTCAAGAATATATGGGAGTTATCACTCACTACCATAGTGTTCCCATTGGTTCACAAAAATTCACATCCATTCCATATATGTCAAAATTCTAAATATATTCCCCAATTTCTAACATTCCTATCAACTAAAATTATTGTAACATAAATTTAAGTTCCAAAAAATAAACTAAATATATTTTTATACATTTCCAAATCCTAATGTCTACCTCATCTAAAAGAGGTATGAATGAAACTTTTGGTATGATTCAATCTAGAGCAATCTTTCCCCCATATATGAACCTCTGAAAAGTAAAATGAGCTATCTGCTCCCCCAATGCAATAATGAGGCCATCATGAAATAACAGTTGTGGATATCTCCATTTAAAATGTAAGAAAATGGAAGAAAGAAAAGAGTAACCAGTTCTAAGTAATTGTTAAATCCAATTGGTTAATTTTTATTTGGTTTCCAAGCATAAGACAGAATATCTCTAGCGCTCAGTCCCATCTCGTGTCCAAATCTCCACATACCAAGACCTCTGAGCCCCAAATTATGACCTCTGAGTTTTTCTTCTTTTTCCTGAAGGGTACCATGTGTTGAGCTCAATAGTTTTGTCAACCAGTGTCCTCCTGTTATAATTTTGGTACTAACAGTGTTCTTTCCTTCTGTTCCTTAAATCCCCTTTTTAAATAATGTTTTTGTTGATATCGTGGAGATTGCTGTGATGTTCTCAGGTATACCCTGCGATTAAACAAGAAGCTTATCAACCCTTTTCCTAAAGTACTTTATCACTCCTTTTAACTTCTGTTGAGATACTTGAAGGGAACAGTATTTTGCAAACCTAATTTCATCAAACAACCTTCTGTGTGACTAAATACTGTAAATTTTTGTCTTTACTAGGCAATAACTACAGAAGTTTCTTCAGCTATCCCCGTGGTTTCCTTTCCAGAACATGCTTTCCCACAGTAAATATAACAATTTTATTATCTTTTCCTATTTGGATCTCTTGAAGTTTTCCAAAATAATAAAATTCCAATTCCTTTTGCTCAACAGGTCTTCTTCAATATTTCATTTTAGACTAAGCATCAAGAGAAAATTAAGACAATATCCTCAGGACTTTATTTGAAAATAGCCTCTGGTAACTATCCAACATACAAATTTGCTTTCCATATAACTATAGGAAAGGTACTGACAATTTATTATAAAGACCTACTTTTCTCTTATTTATAATGATATGCTTATTTCTTTCTATGTTCTCAACAGTGGTTTTAGAATCTATATTTCTACAAATAATCTGTGCATAATAGTTAAATATTTTACTTTTTCTTTACCAGGAATCTACTTCCTTCTGGACTCTTATCAACAAGGGATATTAACATCCATATTTGTGCTAACAGTCTCTTCAAAGCAATCTATTATTTTTCTATCCTGCATTTCAAATTTCTTCTAGACTCTATCCAGTTCAAAATCTCAAAACCACTTTCACTTTTTTAGGCATTCCTTTTAACAGCACTCCATTTCCAGGTTATAAAATCTGCATTAGATTCTCATTGCCATTGTACAAAGTTTCAAATATTTAGTCCCTTAAAACAATACAAACTTACTCTCTGACAATTCCAACGTTTGCATATCTAAGATTACAGCATTGTCAAGTTTGCATTCCTTCTGGAAGCTTGGGAAACAATCTTGTTTCCTTTATTTTTCCAACCTCAAGGCATCTGTATTTCTAGGCTCAGGTCTTTTTCCCTCAACTTCAAAGCTTATCACCTCAACCTTTGGTTCCATCATCACACTATTTTTATGTTGTGAAATGTCTCTTGAACTGTTTTAAGGATGTATGTGAAATATATTGATCTCATTCAATAATGCAGAATAAATCTCACATCTCAAAATTCTTACATTTTTCCACCTAGGATAATGAATCTGCAGATTCTCGCAATAAAGTCATGGGTATTGTTAAGGGGAGAAAGGTGAAACTACTTTATTCAGCCTACAATACATAGATATGAACACATTTCATTTAGAGAATGGTAACTGATTATAAGAGTGTGGAATGGAATGTAAAGGAGGTGGCAGGGTATTAGGTAATACATGTCAGGTTTATTATGTCACTATTGTAAACTTCAGGAAGTGATTATACATTATTCAACAAATTTGTGCATCATGAGACCCTACTTAAGAAAAATATAATCTCTCTTATAAATATTTTTCTGTCAATCTTCACAAAATGTGGAGTAATGAATCTATGAGTCATAAAAGGGACTGAGTAGAATATGACATTGCATTTTAAACTGTAACTATGAAGTAAATAGCTTCTCTTAGGTAACAAGAACAATGTTTATATACTATATACAGTCTGAGGACTAAGGTTGACACAAAAATTTTGTCTGCAATTGCCCCTATATTTTTTCCTGAGTTCATTTATGCTTCTGAAATATCTTAATAGTCTAATTACTGATGCTTTAACCATTACACATATTCTTGAGATTCTCATGTACACATAAGTATATGGATATCTGTGCATAAAATTAATTTTAGTTAGATTTTCAATTCTTTTTCTTCCCTAAAATAATATGCAGGTTTTATTTAATGTTCTGTTGATGTATTATTGATGCCAAATGTTGTGGAGAACAGGTAAGTTAGTAGTCTGGCTCCAGAATCCGTGGATATAATGAGAGATTTGTGAATGTTAATGGCACACTGAGGTATTTCATAACATCTTGTGGTCAGAAATGATGAAGTAATTGCCCTTTCTACACCAAAGACAATTAAACTGACCAAATTTCACTTGAAGTTCTTAAAGCCTAAGCATACTTCTCTAGCTATCTTTGTTCACCTCCCCTATTCCTATATATGAAACTTGTGCCAAGTTTGAAGATGCTATTACTTGTCTTTGAATCATATAAAATGTGCCTTGTTATGGTGATATTAATTGGCTGGATTATGAAGGACTGTAAGGTACTTTTCACTAATGCAAAGGAATTGACTCCCTTATGTCTAAACATATTTATTCTTATAGCTTATGTTATCACTAGTGGTGTCTATTTCTACAGTTACTCCCTGTAACCTATAGTCAAGAAATCTTCTAAAATAACATTTATGGAATGAGCCTCTGATTTAATAAATTCAGAATTTCTTAGACTGCAAACATAGATGTTCACACATAACAGAACATTGATCTGCAGCATGCATGAAATATATGTTTCCATGTTCCTTTCATACTGCTGCTGAATCTTTTAAAATTGTAGTAATTGCTAGGCATCCTAATTTCATACCAGGTTTAGAAAAGTCTTGTCAAAAAAGTGGTTCCTTTATTTGGATATCATAATAAAAATGGAAGTGATGTGGGCTAAACTTTTTCCTATTTTTCTATTCCACATTAATTGTTGAATTGAGTAAATATTATTTGGACCCCTCAAGGACAAATTTCCATATGACCTGATCATCATGAGACCCATATTTCTCTTGGAGCAGCGTGAAAGAATATTCTTCAATTTTACTGAATGCCTCAGACTAATCAGAAACCTTCACAACTATCTAGTGTGTCATGTTAAAAGGCTTCTCTAAACACATTTTTCTATTGCAGGTGGAATGGGAGTTTCAAACAGATGCTTATATAGACTAGTGTGGATAAGCTCACATTAAGGTATAGTCTCTATCATTTGTTTAGAAACCCTCTTAATTTTGGAAATTACTTGTTTCTTATGACATTCTTACAAAAACGTGAGGGTTCCAGTCAAGATGGCTGCTTCTTTGTTCCCCACCCCATTACATTAACCTTAGGAGGAAGCCTCTAACTTCCACTGTGTTCCATCATCAAAGGTTCTTTGAAGAAACAGCTTGTACTTCTTTAGGTATATTTATATGACATGAGTATTCATTCTGTGATCACATATAAAAATTTAAAATCTACTATTATTGCCATGACCAAATACAGCACATATCTTTAGGAATCATTTGAGATTCAGTTGGAAAACAAACCCTATTTTGTGCTTATCACAGTTAGTTGAATGTTAGATGAACGTCAATACTAATAATTCATATTTCAGTAATGTATTTTTTGAGCACCTTATAGGGCTGAATCTTACAATGAAAGATGCTTTTTCTCATTAGGTGACAGATAAGTTTTTATTCTTACATTGTTTTTAAGAAACATTGTAACTCATGAAAAAACCTGCTATTTTAATGAACTATGTGAATCTAGCTTCTAAAGATGAAAAAAAAAAAAAAAAGGCGGACTAAAGCCAAGAGCTATAATTAACTGCGTGCTTATTTGCTAAAATAAATGTGCAATTCTCACTTCTTTCTCAGAATGGAGTCACTGGGACTACTATCATTAGACTGCCATTACAGTCCTATCATTATAGAAATAATAAGAAACAAGCTCTGGAATCTGCTTTTCCTTTCAATTTAGGGGTAATTTGATGTTAGAAGCAGAAGCAGAAGTTATTTTTAAATGCACTCAATAATTATTACATAGTGATACCTACATACATTCATAAATATACATAATATCTGGTCATTTTGGATAATGGCTGGAGGTAAAAATAATAATTTGCATAAGATTAATATACTTTATTTGAATATACAACCTTAATTTTAATTGCAAATTCAGTTAAGATGCAGTAAAAAATGGGTTCTGTGTATCTTTTCTTGATTTACTCATTTTTGCATAATAGTGAGGAATCAGTATTTTTGAGTATTCCCAAATGGCTTCTCCACAGTGCCTCTCTCTTGCATGCTGGTTGTATTATGCCTCCCTCCTTTGCCTTTCTTGTTTGTTCTGTTTACATTCCCTTTCATTCCTAAGTGGTGCACAATAACTAAACCATAGCGTCAGCCATGACTTTTCCACTGTGCAATTACTCTTGTGTGATATAGAGCACATCAAAATGTACAAACATTTATCATACAATCTTCATTTACCAGAAATCTCCAGTGGATCAAGAGTTCTTTAAGAAATATATAAGATAGGCTAACAGCTTATTGCACATAGATATTTATACACACATATTTGAACTAAATTTAGAATATTCTAGAAAATAAAGGACTTCATTTACTGTATTGTATTATGAGTCATTTATCATTCTTTTATGTTTATTTGTTTCACACATTCCAAAACAAAAGAATGACTACTTTTTTCAAAAATGACTATTGTGGTTAAGAGACAACTAGAATACAAACTGCATATCAGGTTTTATAGCTAGAAGTTTATTAGTGATTTTAAAAAAGGAGAACAAAAAGACAAAATGGAGACAAAGCTAGAATGGTGACTTTGAAATATAGTGGAGATAGAAAAGTCATTTAATAATGGAAGTTATTTTACCATAAAAGACAGCATTAAAAAAAGACAACTGATAAAATATTGAGATCCAAAAGGTGTTTTTTAAAGATTGTAAATATTAATATCACAGTTATTAATGAACTGATTACAAAGAAAAAGTAGAAAAGAAAAAATAGGTTATAATATAGTGAGAAGTTTTAGTTAATGAAGGAATTGTAATTTAATGAATATGTTGAAGGGTACGAGTTAGCTGGATAATAGTTATAAGACATTATTCTTTGTAAGAGAAGGGAAGGCTAATGAGGAGTTTAAGGAAAAAAGATTTTATGAAGGGAGCTGATGATAAAAAGAGAAGTAAGGAAATGAAAATGGAGGGTAATATGTAAAAATGACAGATTATTGGATTTTAAACTGGAATGGGGATTCCAATACATGAAATGAAGACAGTAGAAAAAGAAAGAAACTGGTAGTCATGAAGTAGATTTTAGAGATGATCCTCACATTAGAAATATTCAGGTCAAGTGTGTGTGTGTGTGTGTGTGTGTGTGTGTGTGTGTGTGTTATGGTTTAGATACATAATGTCTCAAAAAGACTTGTGTTCAGAGGCGTGGAATTGAAAAGGTTATTGGACCATGAGGGTCCTATGCTCCTCAGTGGATCAATATGTTCAATTGTTCCAATCTGAATGCACTGCTAGGAGGTAGGCCCTATTTAGAAGAGGGGTCAATGTGTCTGACCCAGAATGATGTATCTCCATTCCCTGGATCCTCCTTTCTCTCTCTTTTGTCCTGGCTGCCATAGGATGAGCAGCTGCCCTCCACCCATCCCTTTCTACCATCCACTTTCTTTCTTGGAGAGACCCAGCTATGGACAGAAATAAATCTCTAAAAATCATGAGACCAAATAAACCTGCCCACCTTTAAATTGTAGGTGTTGGGTATTTATGTCCAATTGACACGGAAAGGGACTAAGACAGTGGAGCTACATAACATTGAAGATGGTTAACAAAAAATTGAAGAGTTGAGGTTGAAAATAGATTGTGCAAAAATGTACAGTAAAAATAGCATTTTAAATTTTTGATCTAATTGATATAGAATGTTTCAATAGTTTTCACTTATATACTTCTTATTAATTTTACTTCTAGATATGTATCATTTCATTTATTTTAAATTTTATCTACCCATCTGATTTTCTTCCCTTATCCCTTACTTTTATTGAATTCTTTTAGTTTCCTAGTCTTCTATTTTGTATCTTTACCCTTTAGATATTTGGTGCCCCATACTTCTTGTTTATTATCTTTTTAACCTCCTCGCTGCTTCTATTTAACTTCATATTAAATAATTTCCTTATCTAACAATTCTTTTTAAAACAACATTTTTGGATCTTCCTTAAATCCTTCTAGAAGTAAATCTTAAAAGCCTCCATTAATATAATATCAGTGGAAATTGCAGTTCTTTTATATTCTAGTAGAAACTGTAAGAGTAAGAAGAGAGAAAGTAAGAAGAAAAGGGAGAGGAAGAAAAGAAGGGAGGGAAGGAAGGAGGAAAGGAGAGAAGGAGGGAGGGGGAGAAGGGGGAAGGGAAGAAGAAAGATAGAGAGAGAAAGAGAGAGAGAGAGAGAAAGACCCTCTTGTGGACCAAGAAGTATAGAAACATGTAATTCAACTGAAGAACAATGATAGTGTCTTGCCTTTATCTTGATGATTTAAAGAATTGCAGAGTTCAAATAAAGCTTCTTGGAACACGACAATTTGAGGAATTATATAACATTTGAAATGACAAAACTTTTTAAAATGACTAATTTCCTAATTTGAGTTATAAATCTTGAGAGGTGTTTGTGTGTGTGTGTGTGTGTTTAAAAAACAGACCTTTGAGTTTACAGTAACAAAGTTTCATTCTGTCTTGTTCAGAGCACCTGAAATAATCTCGACAATTTGTTTTGCTTTTGCTGAGTAAAATTTGGTCAAGAGAAGGTGTGATGTAAATACAAACATTTCAAAATAATTTTGTAGGAAGAAATCTTGGGTAGAGTCTATTCATTCTTCCTATTCTATTCTTCTACCTACACTTGATAGCAAGTGTGTTTGGAAAGCAGGATTCAGACATCATCATAGAGCACTCCTGATAGTGATAATCTTCTTTATTTTTTTCCTGGAATATTCACTTTGTTTTTCTTCAGCCAATACAATTTGTGTCTAATATTTTACAAAAGTATGACATCTTCACAGGGTTCTAAATCCCATTATTCTCTATAAATTTCCTGCAATGTAACCATGAACAAACTCAATTGATCTATTTCTTCACGAGTGTATTCAAAGCAACAGAGAAAGCCAAATTGATGCAGAATTCACCAGTATGATGAACTGGTTAAGCTTCAAACCCATGACCAAAACTTCAAAGCCATGCAATCAAGTATATTTTATTGTAAACGTACTGTTTTACTTTTCACAATGGTCATTTTATTCTTTCAAATTTATTCTCTTTACTTTTTCATATTTTTTTAATAAAAGAATTTGATAAAATGCTTCTCCTCTTAGATGTCTCTATTCTATGTACCATTCTTCTTTGGAGCCAGCTGATTATGGACTGAAATGTCTGCAGAGTATATTGACTCATCCCCATCTTTTGGCTCTGTGAAGGTGCCTTCATCTGTAATTCACTGTGGAATTTCAGAGTGTAATTCACTACAGAATTAGCACTGGTCAACATCAGACCATTTCAGACTACCAGGGACTCAATGTGAAGACTCTTCTTTGTGCTTTCAGATTGATTATAAATGATACTCTACAAAGAATAGGAAACATCAGAGCCACTCCCAGTGCTGAGGAAGAGGTGAGCCTTCCTGGCTACCATACCAATGTACCCAGTGCTTAGGAGCAGAGCTGCCCTGAGCACTGGGGAGGAGCCTTCTGGGTCACTGTACCACCCTCCACCCAGCACCAAGGAGGTGAGCCACATGGACCCTGCCACTTGAAATGAGAAGAGGCACAAACAAGGCTCAAAATCAGACTTCCAGATCACCTAAAGGAACCACAAAGGGAAATGAGATGTAACAATCTGATACTCAACCACCTGGACTCCCTGAACTGGCAACAAAAGAGGATCCAGAAAAAAATCAAAGCAGAAATAATTTCTCAGATAACAGCAGAGAATGTGCTCACAGTGCAAGACATAATTAATAAGTCTAGAGAGGACACAAATACAAAAATAGAGGAGCTGAGTAACATGATGGAACCCCATCATAGAAAATGAATGGAACCCATAAAACAGATTTCCAGGACATTAAAAATACCATTGAAAGTTTACACAGGAAAATGAACCAATGTGAGGACAGAATTTCAGATATAAAAGATGAGATGGCTATTAGTGACCAGGAAAAGAAAAATTTCTTTAAAATAGTAAGGGACCATAAGAAATCAATCCAGCTAGACTATGAAAAGAAGAATAACATGAGATTGATTGGAGTCAATGAAGACACAAGAGAGAGTGAAGATGACATAAAAAAAACTGTTCACAGAAGTGATGGCAGAAAACTTACCAAGCAAGGGAAAAGAATTTGACATACAGATAAGTGAGGCAAATAGAACTCTAAGTAGCCTTGATCAAAAAGAAAAATTTACACATATACATATAATAGTTAAGATTCCAGAAACCCAACAGAAGAACAAAATTCTACAAGCAGTTAGATAAAGAAACAAATCACATACAAAGGAAAGCTTATCCAAATAGAAGGAGATTTTTCAACACAAACCCCCAAGGCAAGAAGAGCTTAGAGTGATGTATTTCAAGCCCTAAAGGATAAAAACCTCCAGCCCAGAGTGATGTACCCTACAAAACTATCTTTCAAAATTGATGGAAAAATAAGATACTTTCATGACAAAGAGAACAATAGAAACTTCATGAATACCAAACCAGCACTCCAAAACACTTTAGACAATATCCTAGGAAAAAACAACCAGAACCACAAGCTCAGGAAGCCTAGCATAATGAATCCATTAGACATGACAAGAAATTGAATGCAAAGGGGGAGAATACAACAAAAAGAAAAAGTAATGACAATGATAAGTCAATACATGTCACTTATAATCATAGACTAGCAGAATGAGTCAAGAAGCAAGATCTAAAAATATGCTGCATAAAAGAAGCACACTTAACTCAAAAATAAACTCATAGACTGAAAGTTAAAAGGTGGAAAACAATACTCCATGTGACAGGAACCCCCTAAAAAAGCAGAAGTAGCTATCCTCTTTGCAGATCAAGTGGATTTCAAGCCAATACTGATTAAGAGAGACAAAGAAGGACACTATATCATTATAAAGGGAAAAATCCAAGAAGAAGATATGACAATAATTAATATATATGCACCAAACACTAGTGCACCCAACAATATAAAACAAATTCTAACAGACATGAAAAATCAAATAAGCATGAATACAATAGTAGTGGGGGAACTCAATACCCCACTGTCACAAATAGATAAATCAACTAGACAAAAATAAGCAATGAAATACTAGAACTCAATCAAACTCTTGAACAAATGAACTTAACACACGTTTACAGTGTTCCACCCCACAAAATCAGAATACACATTCTTTTCAGCTGTACATGGGTCATTCTCCAAAATAGATCACATACTCTCTCTTAGAACATGTTCAAGAAAGTGCAAAGGAATTGAAGTTATCCCATGTATATTATCAGACCCTAAAGCAATGAAATTGGAGATCAATAGCAAAAGAAACTGTAAGAATTTCATAAACTTGTGGAAATTGAACAACTCAATTCTTAATAACCAATGGGTCACAGAGGGTATTAAAGAAGAAATCAGACAGTTCTTTCAATTAAATGACAATAACAATACAACATATTGGAATCTATGGGGCACAATGAAAGCAGTCTTATGAGGGAAATTCCCAGAAGTGAATACTCATACTAGGAAAACATAGCAAGCCCAATTACACAACTTGATGCTGAACTTCAAGCTCCCAGAAAAAGAAGAGCAGCACAAACCCAAAGCTCATACAAGGGAGGAAATTATAAAGATCAGGGCAGAAATCAATGCAATGGAGGCTAAGAGAGTGATACAAATAAATCAATGAAGATAAGAGCTGGTTCTTTGAAAGAATCAACAAAATTGACAAACGCTTAGCTAACCTTTTCAGAAAAGGAAAGAAAAGGCCCCAATCCATGCAATTAGTAATGAAAGGGATAACATTCCAATGAACCCAGCAAAAACCAGAGGATCATCAATACCTACCTCAAAAACCTATGTGCCAATTAGATGGAAAACACAGAAGGAAAGGACATTCCTAGATAGTTATGAATGACCAAAATTGAACCAAGAAGACCAAAAATTCTAAACCCAATATCAACCAATGAAATTGAAAATGTAATTAAAAACTTACCAACTAAAAAAGCCCAGGTCCTGATGGTTTCACTACTCCATTCTGTGAGACATTTAGAGAGGAACTACTGCTACTACTCTTTAAACTCTTCAATGAAATTGAAAGAGAAGCAATATTCCCAAATTCATTCCTGGAAGCAAGCATCAGTTTGATGCCCAAAGCAAAGAAAGACTCAACTGAAAAAGAGAACTATAGACCAATCTCACTAATGAACATAGAAGCAAAAATCTTTAATAAGATACTGGCAAATAGAATGCAGAAAATCATCAAGAAGATCATACACCCTGACACAGTGGGATTCATACCAGGGAAGCAGGAATGGTTCAACATATGCAAACTAATAAAGGTAACACACTATATCAATAGAGCCAAGGACAAAAACCATATGATCACCTCAATAGATCCAGAAAAAGCATTTGACAAAATCCAATACAAATTTGTGATAAAAACCCTACTAAAAATTGGAATAGACAGTCTCTACATTAATCTGAAAAAAGTTATCTATGAAAAACCAACAGCCAATATCATACTAAATGGTCAAAAACTGAAATCCTTCACACTAAAATCAGGAACAAGACAATGATGTCTACTATCACTGCTCTGGTTCAAGACAGTTTTGGAAACATTAGCCATAGCAATTAAACAAGAGAAAGAAATAAAAGTAATAATGATAGGAAATGAAAATGTCAAATTGTCAGCATTTGCAGATGACATGATACTCTATATAGAAGACCCAAGAACTCCCCTAAAGTATTGGAGACATAATAACCAAATTGCATAAAGTAGTTGGGTACAAGGTCAACACCCAAAAATCAATAGCTTTTCTCTACATGAACAGACTTACTGAGCCAGAAATAAGGCAAACAATTCCTTTCACAATAGCATTCAAAAAACTGAAATACCTAGGAATCAACCTAACAAATGAAATCAAAGACCTCGTCTATGAAAACTATAGCACACTGAAAAGAGTGATTGAAGCCTATGTCAGAAAATGGAAAGATATCTTTTGCTCCTTGGTAGGAAGAATCAACATAGTGAAAATGGCCATACTTCCAAAACTGCTATATAGATTCAATGCAATCTCTATTCAAATTTTGGCAGGATACTTCATGGACCTTGGGAAAAAAATTCAAAACTTCATTTAGAACAAGAATAGATATAGAATAGCGAAAGCAATTGTAGGCAACAGAGACATGGCAGGGGGTATCACAACCCCCAACCTGAAACTATACTACAAAACCACTGTGATAAAAGCAGCATGGTGCTGGCAAAGAAACAGACCTGAAGACCAGTGGAACAGATTAGAAGACACACAAACAACTCTAGACATACTCAGCCACCTCATCTTCGACAAAGGTGTCAAACACCTTCACTGGAGGAAAGATAGCCTCTTTAATAAATGGTGCTGGAAAAACTGGGTTTTCACTTGTCAAAGATTGAAACTAGACCTATATGCCTCACCATGCACTAAACTAAAATCAAAATGGATTAAAGACCTAAATATTAAAACAGAAATGCTGAACTGGCTGGAACAGAGGTTAGGTAGAACCCTTGAAGACATCTGTGTAGGAAAAGATTTTATGAACAAAACCTCAGTTGCCTGTGAACTAGCACAAACAATCAATGTATGGTATCTCTTCTTATTAAAAAGTTTTTGCACAGCAAGAGAAACCACCAGCAGTGTGAAGAGACAACCCACAATGTGAGAAAACATTTTCACCTGCTGTTCATCAGAAAAAGGTCTACTATCTAGAATCTAGGAAGAACTTAAAAAAAATCAGACCTTCCCAAATTCAAAGACCCAATCCAAACATGGGCTTCTGTAATGAACAGGCATTTCTAAGACAAAGAAGTAGAAAGAGCAAATAAACATATGAAAAAATGGTCAAAATCCCTGGTCATTTGAGAGATGCAAATGAAAACAATGTTGATATTCCACCTCACTCCAGAAAGAATGGCTGTATCATGAAATGAACCAATAACAAATGCTGGCTGGGCTGTTGGGAATGAGGAACCTTGCTCCACTGCTGGTGGGAGTGTAGACTTGTGCAACCACTGTGGAAATCAGTGCAGAGATACCTCAAAGAACTAGGACTGAAAGTCACATTTGACTCAGCAATTTCCCTACTGTGTGTCTTTCCCAAATAATTAAAGAATCATACCACATTGATATACATGCATCCATTTTCATTGCAGCACAATTTGTAATAGCTAAAACTTGGAAGCAGCCCAACTGCCTATCAACTGGAGACTGGCTAAAGAAAATGTGTCTTTTTTTTTATAGAATGGAGTACTACTCTGCCATAAAAAATGAAAAATTAGAGACATTTATAGCTAAATGGATGTACATTGAGGCTATACCCTTAAGTGAAATAAATAGGACACCCATGTGTGAATACTGAATGGTTTTTCTAGTGTGAGTAACTGAAAGTGTACATAAGGACTAAAAGGTATAATAGATAATGTGAAATAGGAAGAAAAGAGGCAAATGAAAAGGGGAAGTGGGTTGTTTAGAAGAAAGGAAAAAAGGGAATGGAATTAATATGGGAACATGAAAAAATGGAAACAAAATCTTTGTACATAGAGAAAGATGGAGGGTTTGAAGGGAAGGCAGGGGAATGGGGAGAAAATGAGAACTATGATGGATTATGCAAAGGTCCAAATTTCCAATGATGATGTCATTATATCATATACCTTAAAGTACTCATTAAATTAATTTCAAAAAATATATAAAATAAAAGAATTTGTTTTGACCTAAAAACAATAATTTCACTATTCTTTAAAACAAGGATTATTCAATCTCTTAATTTTCTCTCTATTTCTTAACTTGATCAGTCACAATGGTCATAAAACATGTTCTTATTTAAATGAAACTACTTCATTTTGTTAACCATCTCCACCCACTCTCTAGTGATACAATACTACACCATTTTTATATAAATGAGTAAAACGCCTTCAAATCTTGGTATCTGCTGGTGGGTGGGGTCTTAAAACTACTCTTACAGGGATATACAAAAATGGATAAATTTTCACAAATAATTTGCCATAGTTTCCTATACTTAAATACTTCATTTATAAATTTTAAGAATACATAAATAATTCCAATTGGAATCAGTGAAGGATCTGTATACGCTTCATCTAATTATCAGATTAAATAATATTTTACCAATAAATAACTTTTAGAATCAAGTTTACGAACAAAACGTAAAGAGGAAGAAATAAAGGGAGAAGGCTGGGGATGTAGCTCAGTGTTGCTGCGCCTGTCTGGAAAGTGCAGGGTCCTGAGCTCCATCCTGGGCGAGGGAAAAAAAAAAGAAATGAAGGGAGGCAGTAGGTAAGGGGTTGTTAGAAATCTAAAGATAAGGGAGTGACCTCTTTCCTGCCCATCAAACAGGGTCATAGCTGACATCTTTGCAGCAAAAGACTGATTGATAAGAGAAAAGGATAACAAATGTGATATGGCAGACTTCAGATTGAAGGCTCAAAGACCTAATAATTTTTATGGCTAGGATCAATGAAGTATTGACAGCTGTGTAGAAATTATGACCCAGCCAGAAAAAAGTATGATCTAACAGTAACTGAGGGGACTCCAGCAGTCTGTCTGTTCCAATTTTTTGAAACTACATATTCCTTTTGGGTATGGGGCAGGATGCTCCTGGAAGGAAAGTTTTAATTCCTTTATGGTCAACTTTTAAACAGAAAGGGAGGGAAAAGTCACAGTAATATTTTTTATACTTTGCGCTGGTTTTGAGGAAAAGAAGTTCCTGTACCTATGACCCACCTGTGGAAGAGGAATTGTAGTTTGCCCTAGGAAAGCATGAAAAGTAAGAGATAGAAAGAAAAAAAAGCAAACAAGAAGCTGATTGTGAGGCTGTGTCTGAGGCCTTCATTTTAGAGTATCATTTTTTGAGCCTTAAAGATGTCAATAAGAAATAACGCTCATATATCTATATATTATAATTTATTATTAGTCTGAAATAATATAAAAACACATTAAAGATAAGTGAAAGTTGGGTTTAAATTATTTATAACTCAATTTTGAGAATTATATCAGTACTCCATTTGCCTTTTAATTATAGTTTAATCCTATACTATTCATTTACTATAATATAATCAAGTTAATAAAATGGAAAATTATATTTGATATAAAATTTTCCCTCAGTATAACAATTCAAAGTATTTAGGAATATTTTCTATTTAATGTCCTACCTAGTTATAAGAAAGGCTTAGAGTATTTTAACAGCTAGATTTAATTTACTTGGTCTTATTGCTTTTCTTATTTATATTTTTCTTATCCATAATAATTTATATGATTCTTTTATCATTATTTTTCTGGATTGTTAATATTTTGAAATAACTGATTTCATAAAATGTGGTTAAAGAGTCGAGTTTTCTTTATTGTAGATGTCATTTTTCACAGTAAATGAAGGAATCAAACTTTTTAGCGAAAATATCATTTAGAGGTTACATTAATAGTAACAACTTGTGGTTAACCTTATGTATTGTTTTTTTACAAATATCCACTAAGGTTGAATTGTCGAGGTCAATACTGTTGATTATAAATATATAAAACACATTGACTATGATAGAATAAATATATAATTTTATAGATGAATACCTTTATTCTCATGTCACTTCAAAGATTTTACAAAGCCACAATTGCCAAGCAAGAAGAATAAATCAAAGAAAGAAGGAAGAAATGAAGGAAGGAAGGAAGGAAGACTATTAGCCAATAATATATGAAGAAGTTAATTATTTAGAACAAAGTTTTCTATAGATCAAATATTTGGACTCTATATTCTACTCAAACTCAACACCATTTGCCAATAAACATGTTTTTATCTACAAGTACCAGACATGATAAAAACATTGTTTAATGAACCAGTAGTTCATGACAGCAAAACAACATTTGAAGTTTAAAGTCTATTTTCTTTTGTTTTGAAATAGCACTTAACAATCATATATATCCATGTGACACAGTATATATGTTTGTTGTGTAAAAACCACATCATGGTACTTAGCATACACATAATAGTTATAATCAGGAGTTTTTAAAAAGGCATTTAGAATCCTTAATTTAAGTATGTACTTGGACTTTGATCAGATATAAAAATTATAAACCCTTAATAGTTTAATAATGAAAATTTTGTGTTAACAAAGTTCTTATATAAATATTATATTCATAGAAGAGTACCTGCACAATATTGACATAGAGCTAGAGGTTTTTCAAAAATAAAAGAAAAATTTAAATTAGTATTATTAGAAAACAGAGAATAGATGCATGGGAAATAACTTTTCTAGAAGGAGTAAACCAAGCAAAAAAAAAAAGATAATTCAGAAAACAGTCATAGACACTTCTCATCTGAATGAAAAATGGAGGCACATCAAGGAGAAGGAAAAATTAATTGAATGAAGAAAGGGATAAGGAGTCAGTCTAAAAACATATAACTCTATCAAGAAAATTTAACTTTCTGATGAATAGGGAGTTTAAGAAATATATTTAAGGTCATTCAGCAGCCCTCAGAAAATACTAGAAAGAAAACCGAGGTCTCATGATTTCACTGCCTTATGCACAAGAAAATTATATAATCGTGATAATAAATCTCTGTTTTATAGAACATTTTTTCACCAAGTACAGGTTGTCATAATAAAAATTCTTTGTTCTCTTATGATCATTATTGTAGGAGAAAGTCATTATTTCCACCACTTTACTGATTGAAAAGAAAGGTCAAGTGAATTGTTGCAAGACTGAAAGTGGCCCTGAAAATACAAGCAAGGGCTTTAAAATTAAATCTGAGTCGCTTAATGTGCTTAAAATGCAAAGCAAAAGTGTAAATGGCAAAACTTTGGATTTCTGCTCTGTATTGATTTAGCAAAGAGACCAGAAATGGAGTCAATAATTACATCCGAAAAGATGTTTGCTTTTATTAAAACAAAGCATCTAAAGCAGTCAAATATGTAATGTATAAAGTTTGACTTTTGTAAAAGAAAATATTCATGCTATAGTGATCACTACATAATTTTTTAAATTTCCAGTTATTTGAATTAATTTATTTTAGCTTTTTAAATAGTACCTATCAATCCTTACACAGAGTTGGCTTCAATTTTATTATTTCTGTGTGGCAATCTTCAGGTACCACAAAGGCAATAAAAGTAACAGCTCTTATTTTATATTTTAGAAGCTATCATGTTTTTAGCTGTATTAAAATTTAACTTATACCTAATTGTTTGCAATAAAAAATGCTATAGAACTTTCACTAAAAACATGAATTTGAGATTTCCTTATATGTGATTTTAAATAAAAATTTAGCAATCTCAACCATTATTGCTTGGAAATAATAACATATAGTAGTGTAAAAGGCTACCACACATAGAATCAAGCATTTAGGAAACAAACAAAACCCCAAAACATTATAATACTCAAAATGGTCAATCTCCTTTTATTGAATAAAGCTTCTAAATATGAAATTTAAATCTAACCTTTAATTTTTTAAATTTCAAGTGAAACTTTAAAATTATATAGGAGAGAAAAAATAAAGAATTTAGAGATAGAAAAGTTAAAAAAATAATTAGGATTGGTATAAAATAAGTAAAATTTTTTATAAAAAAGTAACTTCTTAATTAGGAAATGAATGGTAGAACAGGCAGAAACAACAACACAAAGGGAACTCTAACATTAGAATCAGACTATTGCACCAATAGTGAAACAATAGGTGAAAACTAGAAATTTAAATCTATTGAGGAAAATACTGTGGCAACAGAGGAAATTCTATGCACAGACATGAGAATACCTTAACATATTCACTGTTAAATTGCCGAAGATACATGTCTCGCTAGATGAAATTTGGCAAGAAAATTGAAGCTAAAATGATGATTCACAGGGCACATCCACTTTCCTGCAAATGACTCCAGTTTGTCTTTCTTTGTTACAGAGTAGTACTCCATAATGTGTAATTACCACATTTTCTTTATCCATTCATCAGTTGATGGACATATGGACCACTTCCAAGATTTAGCTATTATGAATTGTGTTGCTGTAAACCACGTTATGCATGCATCTATAATATTATGTGCTGCAAATATGTTCAAATAAAAGGAATGGGATAAAAGTACGAGTGGAGAGGGGAGGGAGGAAAGAGAAAGGGTATGAAAAAAGGAATGAAGATGTGTCATGTGCAGGTACTGACTCCATACAAAGTGTAAACATTATGTGGTACACACAAGTACTAATACACTAAAAATATATAAATAAATAAACATTTAAAATTCCAATTTCATTTTTCCTTTTTCTTACCTAAAAGATATCATAATAAAATATAATGGCAAGTATGTCAAAGAATAATTTCAAACTTCTGAAGGTAAAATAAATCTCTTCAGTCTTAAAATTATTTATCTAACTAAATTATCATTTATGAAACAATGGTAACAAGTGCTTTAAAAATTAAATGATTAAGGAAATTGACCACCCAGAACCTTGATAGACAGAATCAATTGTTGTAGTTCAAACTCCAGTCAAGACTGTTCTACTTCCATTACAAGCAACGAAATGTAAGAAAGGAAAATAGTTAATTGCTGCTTATATATTTAAACAGTTTAAAAAGTTTTGTGCAGTATGCACACAATTTTGAGTAAACACACAAATACAGACACACGCATTTTTATTTTTTGAGACAGGTTCTCACTGTATAGTTCAGGCTGGTCCCAAACTGACAGAGATCCTCCTCCTTCATCCTCCCAAGTGGTTGAGATTACAGGCAAGAGCCACCACGTCTGGCTTTAGTATACTTCTAATGACACATTTCCAGAAGTCTCTACATCAAGAATTTTAATTTTTATTTGATTATGAATATATATTCTATTTTTACATTACATTTTATTTTATGTATTGAGCTATTTTAAAACATAATTATAAAAGTTCAAATTGTTTCAGCTATACAGATGTCCGTTATCCTATTTTATGTTGCTTAAAATCAAAACTTATATAACACTTTTGCATTTGTTTCTGGTATTTCTTTTTCAATCTTTTTTTTGTAATATTTTTATAAGTTTCTCTTGAAAATACATTAAAGTTGTCATTCCTCCAAATCTAATCAAGTAATCTATATCTTTTAACAAGAAAATTAAACACATCTAGATTTATTCTAAAAATCAGATTCAATTTAGACTGACACATGTTAGAAAGTTCTTTTTTTTTGGTACAGAGGATCGAACCCTTGTTCTTGTGCTTGCCGGGCAGGTGGTGGAACCACTGAGCTAAATCCCCTGCCCAGAATCTTCATTTTTGACTCTATATCCAACAAATTACTCTATTTGTTTTCATTTTGCTGAGTGACTTTGTTATATTTTAAGTTGTATTTTACACAGCTTAAAATTCTTCAAACCTTACATCATTGAAAATTATTTACTTATTCCACACTTAAAATATAATTTGGATATTTGTAAATTTAAAATTAAGAATGGTTTTCCTATGAAAATGAAAATGTTTCTGTTATATTCTTCAATATATTTTGTCAATATGTTATCTAATAAAAATTGACTATGTAACAATTACCTTTATAAACCCTGTAATTATATTGGGCATTATAAAACATACTACAGTATATCAAGATGCTTATCCTTTTACTTTCCTGATTTTCATTCAGCCTGTGCCTCATCAGTGAGAGATGTTTCTCTAATATTTCTGGCTTTAAATGTTCCCTCTTCTAACTTTTTTCACTTCTGTGGTCTACTATCAAACAAATCTTGTAATATATGTATAATTTAAAAATGAGACCCAGGCCTAGTGTCACATGACTGTAATACCAGCACTTGGGAGGCTGAGGCACAAGGGTTACTTCGAGGTCGAGGCCAGACTGAGCTATATTGCAAGACCCTGTCTCAAAAATAAATGAATAATAAAATTGAGAAAAAGTTATTTTGAACCAAAAGAGTATAAGAATCATTAACCAGTTCTTGCCTAAATACTGGATTTCAAAATATATAATGGTGCCTGGACAAATGGAGATCAACAAGACAAAGAGAAGGAGATCAAGTCCTTGCTATTTTTCACACAAATTATAAATGGATGATAGGTTTAAAGGTAAGATATTAAACTGTAGATATCCTGGAAAATGGCATTAGAGGTAATCTAAATTTGATAAAAATTTTAAATATATCAAGGCAGGATCCAGGAAAGTAAAATATTTGATGAACTGCATGTCATTACAATTAAAAATTCTTCCTCTGAGAAATACAATACCAAGAGAATAAATCAGGCCACAGGTTTCAAGGAAATGTTGCGAAAATATATAACTGATAAAGAACGAGTCTCCAAGATATACCAAGAATTATTTTAAAATGATATAAAAATAGACAACTCTATTAATAAATGAGTAAAAAATGTGAAAAAATAGCTCACCAAAAATATAGGTAGCAAATACATATAGGAAAATACATATACTGTAAGTCATTTAAGAGTTGCAAATTAAAATAATGATATAATACTACTCAGCAGTTATTCTAACTAAGTTCTAAAATATTCCCGACACTGATGGTGACAATGATATGGAAAAGACTCTCATTCATTGCAGTTGGGAATGCAAAATGGCCCTGCCACATTGGAAGACTGTTTTGCAGTTGCTTCAAAAATTAAACATTTTCTTACCAGATGGTTCCAAAATTGGCCTTTTTGGAATTCACTCAAATGAGTTTAAAATGTATGTCCACACAAAACCTGCACACTGCTGTTTATAGCAGCTTTATTCATAACTGCCATAATTTGAAAACACCAAGACGAGTTTCAGTAGGTAAGTGGGAAAAATTTTTTTTTAATCTTTGGTACCTCAAGACTATGGAATAATTTTTAGCACACACACAAAAAAAGCCCCTATCAAGCCATTTACAAATAAGGAAAATCTTTAAATATGTTTCATTAAATGAAAGAAACTGAACTGAAGACTCAACATTCCAATTATATGACTTTCAGGAAAAGAAGAAAATGAGATAGTATAAAGATCTGTGGTTGCCAGGTGTTATGAGGGAGGGATGACTAGGTGGATCACTGAGGACATTTAGAATAATATTATTTTGTATATGTAATGATAGAAGATACACATCACACCAAACAGTAGAGTGAATATTGAGTGAACCATAATATAAATTATCATTTATAATATGAATGATAATTTCATATTTATAATATGAATGATACCAGTATTCCATTAATTATAAAAGATTTACCACTTGGCACTGGATATAGATAGTAAGGGAGACTTTGCATGTATAGGGAAAGATGGTACAATATAAGTGGCAAAACTTCTGTTTTCTGAATTTCCAGTAAAACTAGAATTGTTCCAAAAATAAAACTTATTTAAAATGCATACTGAATAAATACTGAGTAGAGGAATACCTGAAAATAAAGACTGGCAAAAATTAGACATGGAAATTGAAATTCTCAATATAGGGCCGGGGATTTAGCTCAGTGGTTCCACTGCCTACCTCGAAAGCAGAAGGACCTGAGTTTGATCCCAGTACAAAAAAAAAAAAGAAATCCTCAATATAGAAATGAGAAGACTTGATAGCAGAAACAATTAAAATGAATTACTTTTAAAACAGTAGGTGAGTTAAGTAATATATTTTGAAAGTGTTCTTACTAAATTTGCAACTTTTGTCTAACAATTTTTCCTCCTCACAGAATTCTTTCTAAACATACGAAGAAGAAAAATAAAAATTAAACAGGTTGTATGTTACAAGGGAAATCTTCACAAACTTAAATATGTAGAAGTTATGCTGGCCTTATAAAACAAAGTAAATAAGGTATATTTTTAAAAGTTACATTATCTGACTACTTAAAATGTATGAACATCCTTTATAAAAACAAAAGTAACATGATGTATTTTCAAAGTCACAAATTTGCTTCATTTTTTATAATCTTATTCATTTCCACTGCTCCACTACACAGGGACACCAAGATTTTAGAAATAATTTCCTTAAAGTTCTGTCTATTTTTTGAACACATGTAGGTTTCAGTAAGACTATATTGTTTATTTTTAGTTGTGATATTTATGAACGTTATATATTTGTGCATTTCTTCTAGATCTTTCTCTTCAATACATACTTATGTTCTTTAAAAGTGCTAAATTTTTCATAAACCTATGATTTATAGTATTTGTAGTATTTATCTTAATCAATACTCCATTTCTTTCCCAAACTGAATAATATTGAGCCATTTACATTTCTTGACTAATATATATAGTATATGGGTATATATACTAGATAGATAGATAGGTATTTGTTAAATAATGATATATATATAGAGAGAGAGAGAGACAGAGACAGAAAGACAGAGACAGAGAGACAGAGGCAGAGAATGGGGGGAATGCATTGAATACAGGGAAAGAAAGGCAAAGGTAACCTTTAATTGTACACAAACATCTTTTATTTTACAAAAATGTGAGAATTTTTTCCTAAAATACTTTTAAAACTTTCATTGACAGCAATAGGTGCTACTTTTACTTTTTATATTCTTTAAAAATTTAAATATTCCGACTTAAAAAAATTTGTTAATATATAAGTTGAATTGACTTGATGACTAATGTTGGGTATTTTTTACTAAGGTTGATAGGCATTTCACATATTTATTAATCATTCTTAAGTTTATATTTTCTGAAATGTCTCTTTTTGTCATTCGCTTATAAATTGGTTGGGGTGTATTATTTTCTGTTTGTAGGGTGTTTTAAATATATATTTAAGTAAAAGCAGGTTTCTATGTTTTAAATAATAATATGATAATTATATGTGTGTCAAGCATAAACTCAGTGGAGTTATTTTATATTTTATGATGGATCTCTGAATAAATTTTACCAATTTATTATAGTATATCATATTGATTTAATTTTGGTTTTCCTATTTTGTTTCTTGTGAAATTATTTTCTCCTCAATTAAATTATGGTCTATATTTTCTTGCAGACAATTATTTTATTTGACTTTTGAATCTTTATCTGCTTATTTCACATTTTTGGGAGGTATAGACTATGTTCTTTAATATACATATATATATATATATATATATATATATATATATATATATATATATATATACTGTTGTTGTTGTTGTTGGTATCAGGGATCAAACTCAGGACCTTGCACTTGTGAGGCAGGTGGTGGAAACACTGAGGTTAATCCCCAGCCCTATGTTTTTTAAAATGCAAAAGAAACCATAGAAATAATACAGACACATGGAGATAAAATAACATATGTTTTAATAATAAATAAATGGGTCATATAAGAAATCATGGAAGAAAATAAAAATTCCTAGAATCAAGTGATAATGGCAGCACAACATAACAAAACTTTTGGGACATAGTAAAATCACTTCTAACAGGGCAGTTTATAGTTATGAATATCTACATTAGATAGACAAACATGAAAAAAAAGAAGGAAAAGACTCATACCAATGCAAATAAAAATGAAGAAATCAAAATCTCAGTGAACACAGCTGAAATTCAGAGGATTATTAAGCAACTACTTTGACAGCTATATTTAAATAAACTGGAGAATTTAGATGAAAAGGGTAAATTACTAGATACATATGAATTTTGCAATTGAACTAAAAAATATAAAAACCCTGTACAGACAAATAGAAGGCAATGAAATAGAGGTAGTAATTAAAACACAGCACCGTCATAAACATTTCCCTTATAATTTATTCTTAAACTTTTATAGCTTTAGTCTTTCATATTTAGGTTCATAGATCTTTTCAAGTTATTTTTATGTATGAAAATAAAGAGTTGAGGTTAATTTTTTATATACGGATACCAAGTGTTCTAGTGTCATTTGCTGAAAACACTATCTTTTCCTTTGCTTTTGAATTGAGTTTATATTCTATAAAATGTTAATGTTAAATAATCTTTCAAAACTCAGTGGACCATATATGTGTGGTTCTATTTCTAGATTCTCTGTTTTATTCCAATGATCTATGTCTTTCCTTACACCAAAACTGCCTTGATTACTGTAGCTTTAGAAGAAGTCTTAAAATTAGGTACTAAATGTCTTCCAAAACTGTTTTTTTTTTCTTTTTACTTTTCTAGGTCCTTTGTACTTCTGCGTAACTTTTAAATTTCAATATCCAATTCTTCATATATAGAAAATATACATACACCTGAATTTTTATATATACCTTGTGTTTTCTAATCCTGCTAAATTCAAATACAAATTCTCAGGGCTCCCATAGATTTCTTAGTATTTTCTCTGTAGATGATCATTTCATCTACATATAAAGATTTTGCTTCTATTTTGCCAATCCTATTCTAATTGTGTCATTTTATTGCCAGACTACTTTGGTTTAGGCCTATGTTTCAAAGTTTAACAAACAGATGAAGAATAGGCACATCTGCCATTGGTCTCCACCTTAGAGAGAAAGAATTGTATCTTCTCCATTCATATAAGGTGCTTTTGCTGGAAGTATGGAGTACTTGTCTTTGATCTGTTGAGAAGGTTCTGTTCTACTTCTAGTCTCCTGATAGCTTTTACCATGAACACCTGTAGAATTTAGTCCAATACTTTTTCTCCAACTAGTGACAGGATCATATGGCTTTTTCCTTTCCTCTGTTAAAATGATGACTTCTGGGGGTGGACCTTCCAATGCTGAACCAACACTGCCATACCTATAATAAAACCACTTTCTACATACTGCCGGATTTGACTTCTAATAGTTTGTTTTATTAAACAAATTTCTATCTATGTTCATACTTTTTTCTTCTATTATCTTTATCCAATTTTAGGATTAGGACAATGTTGATTTCCAAAAATGAGAGGGGAAGTGTTCCTTCTTTTTTCTGCTTTAAATGTTTGATATAATTTATCAGTTAAAATGTATATGAGCCTATTATTGTCAGATAGCTAGGTTATCAAGCTAGGAATATACTTTCTTTAATAGGTGCTATTCAAATTTTATATTTCCTCCAGAGTTAGTTTCATTAATTTGTCTTCCAAGGTACTTCTTAGAAGTTGTCAAATTTATTTCAAAAAAGATTTTTTTAATATGCTTTCTATATCCTTTTAAATTCTGTAAAATCTGTGGTAATGTCTCCTAGATCTTGATATTGTAATTTTTAAAATGTATAATTGATATTGTATAATAGGAAGAAAAGGTCTAAAGGAGCAGGGGAAGTGGGAGGGGTAGTGGAAAGGAAAGAAGGGAAAAGAAAAAATATGAGAAAAGGAAAAAAATGTAAACAAAATCTTTGCAAATAGGAAATTGTGGGAGGGTGAAGGGAGGACAGAGGAAGGGAAAAAATAAGAACCAAGATACTCATGTAATGGTACAAGATCCAGATGATAAATGTAACTGTATTTTATACCTAAAATGTACCAATAAACTTAATGGAAAAAAAAAAACATAGGACCTGATGAATTCACCACTAAATTTTACCGGAACTTCAGGGAAGAACATAAACCAATATTCCTCAAAGTCTCACAAAGTAGAAAGGGAATGGACACACTCAAGTCACTCCTTGAGGCTAGCATAACTCTGATATTAAAACCAGACAAGGACTCAACAACAACAAAAGCAAAACTGTAGGCCAGTCTTCCTAGTGAACTGAAATGTAAAAATCCTCAAAAAAATATTTGTAAACAGAATGCACTAAAATATTTAAAAAGATCACACATTTTGACCAAATCAGGTTCATCCCAGGGATGCATATATTAATAAATGTAATATACAACATAAACAGAAATAATGATAAAAATCACATGGTCATCTCAAAAGATGCAGAAACAGTCTGTGATAAAATGAACCTTCACTTATGATTTAAAAAATCCCTGATGAAAATATATGTAGAAGGGCATTACCTCAAACTGATGAAAAAAGAAAAAGAAAAAAACACACCTCCCTGGCAAAATCATGGTATCAGAAAACTGAAAGTGTTCCTTCTAAAATCAAGAACAAATCAACGGTCTCACTCTAAAGCTCCTGCTCAATTTAGTACTTGAAATGTTAGCCAGAGTAATCAGGCAAACAAAAATAAATAAATATATAGGATATGAATGAGAAAATAAGTAGCCACATATCATTATTTGCAACTCATAGAACTAATAAACAAATTCAGTAAAGAAGCAGTACACAAAATTAACACAAAAATCAATAGTGTTTTTGAACATCAACATCAACCCACTGAGAGTGAATTCAAGTAAACAATCCTATTTGCCATAGCTTAAAAAGGTAAAACCCTCAAATACCTATAAACTAACTTAATCAAGCACTTGAAAGCCTTCTACAATAAAACCATACTACTATGAAAAAAGTGATGGGAGAACACATTTGAAAATGATAAGCTATCCACTCTTTCTGAACAGGCAGAATCAAAATTGTCAAAATGAACATATTACCAATAATGATATATACATGTAATAAAATTCCAATCAAAATATCATCAACGTGCTTCACAGAATTAGGAAAACATCCTAAAATTTCTGTGGAAATGGAAGCCTAAAATAAGCAAAGAAATCCTGAAAAAAACAGCAAAGCAAGAGATACTGTATTATCATATTTCCAGTTAGATTATAAAGATACAGTAAAAATAAAACAGTAATGATACTGGCCCCAAAATAGATATGATGACCAATGCAATATAATTGAAATGCAGAAGCAACTCCATGTACCTTTAGCTATCTGATTTTTGATGAAATGGCCAAATGCATATGCTGGAGAATAAATAGCCTGGGAAGAGTTGCTATTTGCATGCAAAAGAATAAATATACATACAGTTATTTCTGTCACCCAGTACTATAATCAAATCAAAATGGATCAAAGACCTAGATATTAAAACAGAAACATTGAATCTACTGGAAAATAGCATAGATAGAATTCTTGAAAATATAAGCATGGATTTTCTGAATAGAATCTCAATTGCCCAAGAAATAGTGTGAAGAATGGACAGATAGGATTATATCAAATTAAGAAAAGTTCTACATATTAAAGAAAAACTGACAGGGTGAAAAGACAACCCACAGAATTAGAAAGAAAATTTACTGGCTATTAATATTTAAAATATATAAGCAACTCAAAAAACAAGAAATCCAAAAAATAAAAGACACAATCAAAACATGGACAATTGAAAGGAAAAGATACTTCTCAAACAAAGTACATATGGACAATAACTCCATTAAAAATTTCATCATCTTTTGCATGAGAGAAATGCAAATCAAAACAAAACCTTTTTCTATCTTACTCCAGTATCCATGGGTATTATTAAGGACAAAAGAAACAATATATGCTAGTGAGGTTGTGGGGGAAAAGGAAAAAATACATATTTTAATAGCAGTGCAAACTGGTACCACTATCATGTAAATCAGTATGGAGAGTCCTTAGAACTTAAAATTAGAAATCCCATTTGGCCCAGCTATACTCCTGGATATCTTCCTAAAAGACTTAATGCCATCACATTACATTGATGAATGCATACCTGTTTATAGCAGAACATTCCACTATAGCAAATAATGGAACCAGCCAATGTGGGAATTAACAGGTGAATGGATAAAGAAAATTATATATATAATATAAAATTATATTATTATATAAATTATAATATAAAATTAATTATATATAAAATTTATATATATAAAATTATATATATATTCAGTATAACAGGGATACATTTTAGTCATTTGTATGAAAATGGATGTTGTCTTGAGACCGTATTGTTATGTAAAATAACTTAGGGACAAAAGATTAAATGTTACATGGTTTCTTTTATATTAGAACACCCCAAATAAATAATTTAAAGAGCAAAATAAAAGAGAAGTTAGGAAACGAAGAAGTAGACTTTTGTGGATGGGAAAGAGATCTGGAGTATGGGAGGCACAGGGGCATAAGGATAAAAAGGAGTAAAAACAGTAAAGATGTAATATGTGTATGTATCAATTCTTCTAAATGAATGTAATCATTATGTATTACAAACATATACTTATAAAAATAAATTTGAAATGTATTTTTACATGAATTTTGCTTGCAGTTTTACATTAGGTATACATTATTTACTTTTTTCTTTTTATTCATATGTAGTAATAAAACAAAATTAATTCTTCAATAATTAAATTTTTTGCAGCAAATTTTGTTTTTCTTGGGGAGTTTCAAAGCTGAAATCCATTTAAACCATATTGCAAATAAATCACTTTTTATCAATCTGTTTTAAAAAAAGCCATGCTTAAAGAACATTATCTGAGTCCTTTAGTGCCCATATCTCACAAAACATGCAGCTAGCTGATAGTTTATAGGCTAGTATATTTATAAAGACAAGAGGCTTATTTAGCTTATTATTCTGGGTCCCTAAGATCATGTTGACACCACTGTCTCAGATTCTGCTTAGAACTTCCCAGTGGATGACATCACATGGCAGGAGCACTATAACCTGCAGAAGACCCAGACCATCAAAGGCAACCTGCTCTCCTGCTTGTTCATTCAGTCTGGGGATGCTGCAAACTGAGTGAACTGTGGGATTTAATGTTTGCACTACTGGATTTTGGGCTTACTTTGGTCCCTTTCCTTTGTATCCTCATGTTTGTACCTTTTGGAATGGTAATCTCTATCTTGTGCCATTGAATGTTGGAAGAGTTTGACTTTCTTTTCATTTGCACAGAGGCTTGCAGCTTAGAGTTTGTCTTAAATCTCAGAGGAAACTTTGGACTTGGACTTTTCAGCAATACTGAAACTGTTAGGACTTTGGCAATTCATAGAGACGGACTAAATGCCTTCTGTGTAAAGGAATGTACATGAGTCTTTGACAGGGCCAGGGGCGGAATGTTATGGTTTGGGCCTAGACGTCCCCCCAAAGCCTCATGAGGTCAAGGATTAATCTAGTGTGTGAATCTGCAATTGATTCATGATGCAATGCTAGGCTCAAGGGTACTAGGATTAAGGGTGTGAGTGGTACCTGCCCTAAGTAGTCTGAATAAGATAAAAGGGGCGGGGAAACACCAGTAATTCTCTCTTGTTACCTTTGCTGCCTTGTGTGTACCATGTTGTTTCTGCTATGCCATGCTTGTTTTTCATCCCTGCCTTGGAGTTGGCTGATTCTGGACTGAAACCTCTATGAACTGTAAGCCAAATAAACCCCTTCCCCTTTAAAACAACCAAAAAAAAGACTCCAGTCACTCCTCAGAGAGCTAATCCATTTTAAAAGGCCTAGCCCTGTCTCCAAAACAGATTGAATCCATTCATGAGATTAGACCCTAATCACCTAATTAGCTCTTAAAGATCCCGTAAATTATCACCACTGTAACACTGAGAATAACATTTCAGTATGAGTTTCAGTAGAGACAACCTTAGCAGATGCCTTGCAGGAGTCTTTTAAAATGCAAACACTGGTGCTTGATTTACCTTGTCCACACAGTTGGATATTTAAAATTATTTTCTTGCAGGACAGTACATTCTTCTTTGAGTTTTATATTTATATTTAACCTTCTGAAAGAAATACATTCCTGCCAGAGATTTTAAGCTTAATAATAATTTATGCTTTAATTGTTTTGAAAAGTTGAAGTAAAAGTAAATCAAATGACTGCTTCTGAAGATATGATATATTACAAAAAGAAGAAAGTACATTTGGTTTATATCAAAGATCTGTTTGACAGATTAAATTACATTTGCATTTAAATAGGCTGGTTTTTATACTGAATCATTCTCAAGCCCTGGTTATTTTTAATATGATGACCATTATATTAAGACACATAGCTCTGTGATTTTTACAAAAAGCAACCTAAAATGAGACACATTGTACTTCTATAGCTCATTTTCTGACAATATCCCAAACTACTTTTGGAAATTAACAAGGGCAATAAAGTCTGTCTATTGTTACCAAACCCTACATCCATCCTTTCCCAGCAATAAAGTTCGACTACATTTCTCACACATATTTAAGCTCAGGGCAACAACAAGCCAATGTCTTGTGGACAAAGAGGATGGACCTTGTTCTGTAATATTTACACACTCTACCTGCTCTCTTTCTCCTAAATTTGGCCCATGAAGAATTCTCAAGATAGCACTCCATACTTTTTCTTTTCCTTTTGTTTTTTTTCCATGTTCTATATTTTGTGAAGACATTTTTACACAAAATAAGTCATATGTATGATTTACTATAAGAGCAATATCATTCAATCTTGTGGAAAGCTCTTCCATTTCTGAACTCATTACAAGTTACCATGCAGTATTAGGGTTTCCCACCTATGAAGCAAAATGTTTGGTTGCATTCTATTGTACTCTTTTACCCATAAACTTGGTGCTTTCCAGGACTAGATCAAAAGTAAGCTGTTTTGTGCTGGGGATTTAGCTTAGTGGTGCTGCTGCCTGCCTTGTAAACACAAGGACCCGTGTTCGATCCCTGGTACCAAAAAAAGTAAGCTCTTTTCTTTTCAATATACGCTACATCCTCCAACTCATTTTCCAAACTAGACAAGTAACCATTTCTAGTTATAAAAAATTTTTAATTCAAGCTATGTCATGAAAGTATACATATTTTTCTATCCTTAGAACTTTGTAAGTACATTTTTAAAAATCAGTAAATGGATATATCCAAGATAATGAGACAGGCCATAGGCACACTATATTTACTGTTATTGAGTCACTAAATATTATGATTTTACTGTTTTATGTTTGCATTTGAAGTCTAAATTGAAAGTGATTATTGTATTTGCTTAGAAATCTTAGTGATTTTATGACATAAGCCAGTTTTACATTCCAGCACAAGTACTTTCCTTTCCTATACACATAATAGTTAACAACCCTATCTCATTACTTATGATGTGAGCAAGGTATCTTGGGATATGATGACTATACTCTTCACCTGTGTTATCTTGTAGGTTAAGTTCTGATATCTTATTAGTGCACCAACATACCATTCCTATTCCTATTTTCATAGTTTGTTGCTGTTGTTGCTACAATGATCACTTTCTCTTACTTGTTTAACCAAATGTTACCCAATTTTCTGGTCATAAGCCCTCAGGAATTCTTCCATCTCTATTGAAAAACACATCAGAACTATTTTCCTGGGAGTACTACTTAGCTATTTATATTATTGAAATTACTGGTTTATGTCATATATTTTTATGAAACATATCTACAGTAAATATGGTAATATGTAGTTCATCTAGTTAGAGTGTATTGATCTTTTCTATTAAACATAATATCTACTAATTGCAAGTGGAGAAAATATTTTGTCATGTAGCTTAAATTACTTATAGCTCCTGGTACAGAACTATCAACAACAAAAAAAAATTGCTAACATTTCATTGATTTATTGATTGAATTTTTAAAATTACATTTCAGATGGGGGAAGCACCTTAACCTGATGATCACCAATCTTTTGCAAAAAATAAAACATCAAGACATGAAAAATAAATTTATCTAATGTAAAATTATCTTATTTAGAAATAAAAATCTTGAAACAGTTAATCTGAGGAATGTTCTTTGAATAAAAGCTAACTGTTTACATGATTTGTCTCTCTGGTTTTACTTTGTTGAAGCTGGGATTTCTTCCATGTAACATTGGTAACATGGAGATCAGTTAGATCTATATAGATTTAGAAATCTTTATTTCATCAGTGATAGAGACTGTACATTACAAACTGGAAATTGGTCATGACTTAAGGACACAGGAAATTTCCAAGTAAATAGTCTCAGTATAAAATTGTTATTCCTGAGCAAGTTCATCAAAACTCTCATCCACCTCAATGTTCATGAAGATTAATTTTTTTGTATCAGGAATCGAACTCAGGAACTTGCACTTGCCAGGCAAGTTCAGTGTCACTGAGCTACATCTCCGGTCCAGATTAGTTAGTTTTATTTCAAACAATTCTAAAGTTAAAATTAATATAATTTGTACACTAATAACATCTAGTCTTCAATGTAGCCATTAAAAAGGTCTCATTTTAATTAGTTTTTAAATTTAATGTTGGAAAAATCATATGCTGTTATGGCTTATATTTAAATATTCCTCCAAAGCCTCAAGTGGTCATAGGTTTCTCCTCTAAAATGTCCCTCTGCCATGTCACTCTGCCTTGGAGCCAGCCAGCTATGAAATGAAACTTCTACAAACTGTGACCCACAATAAGTCTTTCCTCCTTTAACTTTGGGTGTTGGATATTTTGTCTAAGCAACAAGAAAAGTAACTTAGGCACACAATTTATAATTAATATGTAATTCATGAACAAATATAATATATCCAACATATATGTATATCAGTGTGTAAACTATATATGTATGCATAAAATTATGTTAAAAGTATTGTCTCTCAGGAAATGAAT
The DNA here is from genome assembly GCF_053883595.1 of Heterocephalus glaber. Lineage (NCBI taxonomy): Eukaryota > Metazoa > Chordata > Mammalia > Rodentia > Bathyergidae > Heterocephalus > Heterocephalus glaber. The sequence goes on along the minus strand of NW_028258145.1, from coordinate 24,671,012 downwards.
GCTATGAGTGTTTCAAAAGATCCTACAACACTAAGTGAAAGAAAGGACTGATTTTTTAAAAATAGGTTTTCTAGATATATTTCCAATACTAAAAAGTAATTTCAATAGGTTTAAATTTATTCTTAAGGTATAAAAGGAAACACTGAAATATTGAAATGTTTACTAAGTAAAACATCCAGAAAAATTTACAGGTAATCTATTAAATTCAACAGAAAATTTGGCAACATTGCTTGGGTCAAGGTCAATATTAAAAAATAAATGTGACTTTGTGTTAGTGGGAGTGTAGACTGCTGCAACCAGTGTGGGAATTAATCTGGAGATATCTCAAAGAATTAGGACTGGAAGTTCCAATTGATTCAGCTATTCCCCTGCTGGGCATCTTCCCCAAAGAGTTAAAAGAATCATACCATAGTAATATATGTGAACCCATGTTCATAACAGCACAATTCGTGATAACTAAAACTCGGAAACAACCCAATTGCCCATCAACTGGTGACTGAATAAAGAAAATGTGTTTTTTTATATATAAAATGGAGTATCAGCCACAAAGAACAAGAAACTACAGACATTTATAGCTAAATGGATGCACATTGAGGCCATACAATTAAGTGAAATAAATAGGACACGTGTAAATACCAAATAGTTTCTCTAGTGTGGAAAACTGAAAGTGTAAATAAGAACTAAAAGGTATAACAGATAATGTGAAATAGGAAGAGAAGGTCAAAAGGGAAAGGGGAAATGGGAGGGGGAGGGGAAAAGAAAAAAGGGAATGGAATTAATATGAGAAAATTAAAAATGGAAACAAAGTATTTGTAGATAGGGAGGGGTGGAGGGGTTGAAGGGAGGGCAGGGGAAAGGGGGAATATAAGAACCAAGATGGATTATGTAAAGGTGAAAATTTCCAATGATGAATGTCATTATATTGTATACCTTAAATGTACCAATATAATTAATTTAAAACAAATAAATAAGTGTTCATACTATCATAAAAAATAAAAATAAAAATAAAAATAATGTAGTATTATTAATAAAATAAACAATTTACTGGAAAGTATACAGAACACTTAATTTAAAACATCAAATGTTAAAAAAATTAATTTATAAATTGATGATTTATAAAATGTTCAAAATTGAAAAATGTCAAATTTCCCCAGTTAAATATACAGAATTAAATTTAATTCCAATGAAAAACCCGAGGGAAAAAGCTGACAGAGAGAAGAGAACATTTATTAAATTAATGATATAATTTCAGTATCGGTAAGCATAGCATAACATATATTTATGTTCGATGATACTAAAGATACAAGGTTTAAATATGTGATCTAAAAATGAAAACCTTTGTGTGTGTGTGTGTGTGTGTGTGCACATGTGTATATAGTTGGGAACATATGGAGAGATGAATTGTTGACTATGAATACAAGAGATTGTGCTATGTTATACCATAAAGCATGTATAAATTAATCAACAATATCTAACGTATTTCTTTTTTGAATGTTTTTCATGCATGATGAATTCTTGTACAGATTTTTTTAGCTGTATTTTCCTTTCTCTACTGTAAACTTAGTATAGAATTTCTAAGTCAGAAAGTAAATATTAACTTTTCAAAAAACTGCCAAAATTTTTCTATAAAATGAGCTATTATTTTGTATTCTGATTAACAACATATATTTTTATTATTCTACACTTTCATCAAGCTTTGCTTTGTCTTTTAAATTTTGGCTATTCTTGGAACTGATAAGGGTATATTTTAATTGTTGTCAGATCTAGCTCTTACCCACTGGAACTATGTACTTACAAAGTTCAGAAATATGATGCTTTCTGAGAACATATTCAAAAATACAATAAATTCACAACATTGGGATTCAGACTGGCAGGTATAAAATTTCAGTAGAATATTGAGAAAAAATATTAAAATATTCTCTAAAGAGAAAAAAACATAGCCACTGAGGTGTATCTAAGTTCAAATTCAACTTTTCTTCTTCAAATCAAAATGGAAATTTCTTTCACATTATAATTCAATTCCTGAGAGAGTATCTTACCTGAATGAAGCCCAGATCATTTTACCCCAAAAGTTAGCTTTATAGTCTTTTTTTAGGTGTTTGTCCTGAGGGCTTCTGTCAAAAACTCTGACTATAAGCCTGCTGAGACAAAAAAGATGGAAGAGACAAGTATCACCAGTGAAGCGAGTATGTCTATGAGTTAAATTCTCCAGGGCCCAATTACCAGCTGCAAAATTTAAGAAGTCAGATTCATTTCTGACTTCAGAGATTCTGTTTTCAATTTATCTTGCTGTCACATCACAAATATTAGGAAAAACAAATGTTTTATCTACAATTGAATTAAGAGTTTTAACAAAGATACATTATACATTTTATTCCTTAATTTTTATTATAAGCAGAAAATTATAATTTTAATTCAGTGTTTCCCTTAGATTTTATTGCTAAATTAAACAGGTAATTACAAAATTGATACTTTTAAAAACATTATTAATTGCCTTGACTGTAGTATCTCACAATGTATATATCACAAAACACAATGTTCTACCTTAAATAGATATAACTTTTTAATTTATACATGATAGAGCAAGGAAAAAAGATAATGAAAACAAATATTATTTGAGCATATGAACCAGAACTTACTTGGCAATAAAGTAAAAAAAAGAAAGAAAAAAATGTTTCTCCAGATGAAGTTTGTAGAAATTGTTTTGCTTTCCCATTTAAAACTAGATCTCATTATAATTTGGTAAGAAAAACTCATGGAATCAGTTCCTAGTGAAGAATCACTCAAAATTTAGTTTGGTAGATTATGAGGAACGATTTTATCCTGAGTAAAATGATTAAATGGAACTGCTATTCCATTTGTCTTCTAGACAAAGACATTATTGTTTCTGATTTTAGAACAAAACAAAAAGAAAAAGTTCAAACAGAGTTATTTTTTTCAAATGTGAATCAAGAAGAACATTAAAGGAAAGAGTTTACATTGTTGAAAGAAAAAATACACTATTTAATATACTATCCATCAGAATTTTAGCAAATTTAACAACTATAAAGAGTTTAGAAGACTGAAATCTCTGGGGATTTAACTCAGTGGTACTGCACCTGCCTTGCAAATGCAACATCCTAACTTAGATCCCCAGTCCCAAAAAGAAAAAAAAAAAGGGGGAAGGCTGAAATCTACATAAAAATAAAAATGATAAATTTTAAGTTCATTAAAATTTTGAGTATGCAAAAATATGAACCCTTGAAATAAATTAGGAAAATTCAGTATAAATTTGACATTAAATATTGACCTTTCCCCCATATTCAGGTCTTCTGCTTTCATTCCCATACAGTAATATGCATAACTGTCTCATAGTCGTAAGAGAAGTAGTTTTCCCATACATAAAAAAATCATTAAATGACTATGTGTGTCCAGAATCAATTAAAATAATTTTAAGTATTCTTGGATCTGAGTTCTTTAAAATTAATATTCAGGAGAGATGACAATTCTGACAACTATCAAAACTACTTGGAAGATTTTCCACATCAATATTTAAGGAAATGTGAAATAATAAATATGTGCTTTTATGTATTTATGTATGATTGTTGCTTAATTTTATGATAGGGATCCATAAACTAAAACAGATTCTATAACTAAAACATCTGTGGACACTCTTAAAATGGTATCCTATAATTTAAAAAATAGATCCCTATACATAGGCTGTATGATCCCATTTCATCTTCTAGGTTTAATTCTTTTGTAAAAAAGATAAATTATTAATTCCATGGTTTTGAATAACTTATTTGGTTATATATTTATATATATCCATATATATTCCATAAAATTTATATATATCCCATAAAATTTATGTACATATTCCATTAAAATCATACTTATTTTGAAACAGTATTATTCTTTGAATATTCAGCAGGCCCTTGCTTTTTCATGAGTACATAAATATCAAAAACTAACCAATAAATAATAATAATTTCAAAAACTAAAAATGGTAAAATCAACATTTGGAGAGAATTAATAGTTTTAATGTACAGAGTCAGATTAATAAGAAAACTTTCTAAAGCTTCATTACTGCAAGTGAACCTCACTAAAGAAGCTAAGATGCTAAAGATGTGCCTCACCACCATCTGTCTCCTGACATATAGTCTTCAGGATATTAAAAACCAGGAGATTGGGCATCTGTCCCTTTCTACCATACCAATATTTTTTAAGTCATATAAATGCTATTGTATGGGTAGTGACATTATATAATATAAAAACACTCATTCTAGTCAAATACTATTTTGTTCAAAGATGATTAAATTATGAAGAAATGTGAAAAAATTAACACCATGGAGCCCCTTGAGAAAGAAATGGTGTAGGAGAAGATCATCTGATAATCTGAGGAAAAATCACAACCTCCTAAATAGCAGAAAAATGATGTATACACATTTACATTAGAAGCTAATATAGATTTTTAGGAAATGATAAAGAAATGGTAACAGAAGAAAAATCCCCAAAACTACTCAAATCACTTCACAGAATTCTCAAAATTCTGGAAGTTCCAAGTATCTCAAATTCAGTGTTGAAACAGGTAGAAAGCCTAAAATATATGGACTAATTATAAGCTATGCGTAATTTGATTGATTAATCTCCTCCTCATTTCATATACTGTACAATATTTCTACCTTCCAGACCAATTCCAGGGATTGATATATAACCCTCAAAGGTACTCCTCCAGTGACCTATCACCTTCAATTATGCTCCAACTCCTAATAGCATATTTACCTACAGAACTCATGAATGAATGAATCCATTGATAAGTAAAGTGCCTCTATGTTACAATCACCTTCCAACTTGGGGGGACATTTTAGATATAAGCCATAAATTTCCACCCATGGCCCCTAAAAGTATCAGGTGCAAAATGTACTTAGTCTATCACTAAGGGTCACCAAAGTCTTAACAATTGGAGTCCTAAAGATTCCAAGGCCACAGTCTCTCTTCTGAGACTCAAGGCAAACTCTTAGTTAGAAATCTTATAAAAATAAAAAACAAAGTTAAATGCATTCAGCATATAATGACACAGGGTAAAAAATCCCCTTTAATAAAGGAAGCAATAGACAAATAGCAGTCACATCAAAGCATGACCGATACTCAGCTTAGCAAATGTTAATTCCTATTATTATTAATGCCCAACACTGGGAGAAGTTGTGGTGATATGTGATCTTCAAAGATCTTGTGAAGTTCTGATTCGAAAGCAGTGCCAGTTGCAGCCCACATGGTTTCTCTCTTTGGCTGGCTTTGTTCACTGCCTGCTGCTTTTCTCATAAGAAGATATATATTTCTGGCATCTCCAAATTCCTGAGGTCTCCAAAATATCTTTAGTTTCATTCTCACAGTTTCACCACTCCACTATAAGGGTTTCTTTTTTTTAAATGAAGTTTATTGGTACATTTTAGGTATACAATATGATGACATTCATCACTGGGAATTTGTACCTTTACATGGTGTATCTTCGTTCTTATTTTTTCCCCATTCCCCTGCCCTCCCTTCAACTCCTCAACCCTTCCCTATTTACAAAGATGTTGTTTCTTTTTTTTTCCTTTTCTCATATTTATTCGTTTCCCTTCTTTCCTTTCCCCTACCCCTCCCACTTCCTCTTCTCCTTTAGACCTTTTAAATAGGTAATATGAAATAGGAAGAAAAGGCCCTATCAGTGTTTCTGTGACTGACCTTTCAGACCTTTCTTTGAAATCTGCATTGTAGCCGCCATGACCTCATAATTTTTGCAGTTTGCATGCCTACAAATCCAGCACCAATTAGATGATACCAAGTTTGCCCCCAGCTCAAGTAGTAGCCTGGTACTCTTCCTCAAAACAGTTGCAAAAATTTATAAAAGAGATTAAAAAATCATTTAAGTTACAAACAATGAGAAATTATACTTCATTTAAATTTCTAATTGAGTGCTACATACATAAAACAAGAAAAATACCTTTTAATTCTAAATTAAAATATATCAGAGTATAATTCTTTGTCTAACAAAATAATCAATTCTGTGAATGCAAACTAAAGATAATTTCAGAAATTGGAAGTGTTTAGTAATTTTAGTTTTGCCTACATTTTCTCAGGAAGATAGTGGAAAAAATGCTCAGGTAATGAAATATATCAAGGAAATAGGCAGCTCCAAAGAAAAGAAAGGAAACAGAACTCCCAGAGAGCCAGTTCTTTAGTATTTTATAGTGCACCCAGTTCAGATGGGAGCAAGTTATAAAATTGCTCAGTTCCTAAAAAACCAAGTAAAACAAAGTAAACAAATAAAGAAAAAGAGAGAGGGACTAGAAACTTAATTGTATAATATTTTGTGCTCCATGCAAGATAAAAATTTATGCTAATGGAATTACTGTATGATTTACTATAGACTTATCTGTGAATATCTCCTGTAGTCATGTAAACCTTTCATATTTAGTAATGTATGTTATACTACACTGTTTCTACAGACAAAAATGGAGGAACAGGGAGGATGGGAAGAGAAAGAAGGAGAGATAAAACTTCATCTTTGATAATATATAAACCTTAGCCATCCTAATTTAAGTGTTATGGTAATATACATAAGCAACTAAGAATAGAATACAATAGTAAGTAATCTGAAATATCATATTACCTTAGATACATAATTAAATATCTAAATAATTAGATATAATACCTGCAGACTACAGAATCAGAGGTGGTTTGAGACTGGGTAAGATACATATTTTAAATAAAATTGAAGACATAAATTATTTTAAAATATGTCTATATACATGTTGATATAAAGAAAGCAAGAGAAAAAGAGTGGACAAAAACGCTTCAGATAATAATCAATAATATAAAAGAAAATATCACAGGATAATTTTTAAAAAGAATGAAAAGGATTATGGAATTCAAGCACTTGAATACACAGAAGGTGTTTCTGAAAGAATGGAACATGACATAAGTATACTGAAGGTATTCCTGAAGAAATGGAAGTCATATTAATAAAATTCATACTGAGTAACAATAACAAAAAAGTTCTTTCTCTCCTTGAAATAAAATCTATTAAATGATACAAAAAACTATGATAGGGCCAGGGATTTAGCTCAGTGGCACCACCACCTGCCTCGCAAGTGCAAGGTCCTGAGTTCGATCCCCGGTACAAAATAAAACCCAAAAAAACTGTGATAGAATTTAACAAGAGGATTGAAAAAATACAATACGTTGACACATGTATCACTGATATTCCTGATGAACTATTAACTATAAAGATTATTTATATTAAAGATATAAGTAATATAATTTTATTGAGCTGGAGATTTTTGTGGTGATTCCAATTGACCTCGTGATCAAATCAATGGACTAACGTTTTTTAAATCTTTCTTAAAAGAATAAAATTCTAAGCCATCAAACAGGCTACCCACAAAAGAAAATAGACAATCACTGACTCCAGTAATTAAAATAAAACAAAAGAAGTTGGATATGTGTTGAATTTTAAGGAAAAATACTTAAAACAAATTATTATTTCTTTGTTTTTGAGGCAGTCTCTTGCTATGTAGCCAGAGTGGCCAGGAATTTAAGGTGATCCTCCTGTCTCAGCCTCCAGAGTGCTGGGATTGCAAGTGTGCATGACCATACTTGACCAACTTTTGTGTGCTTTATGCACGTTAGTAAATTAAATACTTCTTTGACATTTGGATTAGGAAATTATGTTGAAATAAGCAATTTATTCATGTATACAGCTAAAACTTTAGATTAGGGGATATGGCTTACGTAAGTAGGAAAAATGGATTTCTTGAGCAAGTCTAAGAATTGAATTTACTAATTCAAGAACTTGCAACCTAAAAAAACTGCAAGCATTCCTCTGTTGGAGCTTGTGTTTGTAAAGTTAAAAACAGAGCAGACCAGAATGCATATTATTTACTGTAGACTGACTCTCAAGAGAAAATGAAAAGAAGAGGCATAGCTAAACAAGCTGCACCTCATACCATATATATTCATAACTTGCATCACTCCACCATCCCTGGAAAAGGTGAGTGAGGAAGTGGATATGGGAGATGTTTAAATTAATGACTGTATCTCTACATTCAAAAGAAAAGCAGCAACTGGCTCCCACCTACAACATGTCTACCTGAGTAGCCCTGTGTGTGTGTGTGTGTGTGTGTGTGCGCACGTGTGTGTGTGAAACCCACAGTTAAATATCCAGTCAATAATACAAATGCAATACTGTCATCCTGTGGTTAGGAGCTTGGGCTAATGAGGTTTAAAACTGGCTTGAAATCTGTCTTAGTCAAACTTCTGTCATGACAAATAGTACAGATAAACAATGTAAAAGGAGAAAGTTTATTTTGGCTCATGGTGCAAGAGATTTCAGACCATGGTCTCTAGACTACATTTGGACCTGTGGTTGTAAAGTTCATAAAGACATATTTTGTAGAGAAGACTTGTTCATTTTATGGCAGGCAGAGAGAGAGAGAGAGAAAGAGAGATGGACAGACACAGAGACAGATACAGACAAAGACAAAGACAGAGAGACAGAGACCCCACTTCCTAAAGATTATACCACTCCTAAACAGTCCACAGGCTGGCAAACAAGTCTTTCTTTAGCCTATAAGCATGTCAGGAACATTTAAGATTCAATCTATAACAAAACCTAAATGTCTCTTTTACATTGTGACTTTGTCAATCTACTTATATGAGTTTCTTCATCATAGTTATCTACTTCATAGGATTAATGAGTAGATTAAGTTTGGAAACATAAGGATTCTTACACATGTCAAGAATACAGAGCAGACCAATTAAATGTTTATTGTTAGAAGACCTTCCAGACACTAGTTTTCAGCAGTGCAGAAGCCAGTCAGAAGCCCTGATGGAAAACAGCTGCATGGGTGCACAGGCCCTATCCAGGGCCCTGCCCACATGCCAGCAGTTTGGGTTCACAGGTCCCAGCTAGAGGCCCACCCAGCCAGAATCCCTCCCAGACAACAGAGCAGTGTGGTGATCCAGAAGGTCATCATTCTGAACTGAGGAATTGACACAGTGGTGAAGAGCAGAGAGAAGGCCTCTCTGAGGCTTCTTGAAAATTGAAACCCACTGGGAGAGCAAAGAGTCACCTCAATGAAGGCCAGGAGACTGCACTGGTTGAAATGAGGAGGCAACTAAACAAGTCTCAAAACTAGACTTCCAGGTTACCAAAGCCAACACCAAGGGTCAAGGAGATGGAACAATCTGAAACACAACCACCTGGTCTCCCTGAACTGGCAATGAAACAGGATCTGCAAAAAATAAAATCAGAAGTAATTTCTCAGATAACAACAGAGATAGTGTCCATAATGAAAGACATGATTAATAACTCTAGAGCAGACACAAATGAAAAAAAAAAGAGCTGAAGAACATGATGAAATTCCATCATAGGAAACAAGGGGAATTCATAAAGCAGTTGCAAACATATCCAGGAAATTTAAAACTCCACTGAAAGTTTATCCAACAGGATGAGCCAATTTGAGGACAGAATATCAGATATAGATGACAGGATGGGAATCAGTGACCAATAAAAGAAAGATGTCTTAAAAATAGCCAGGGATCAAGAGAAATCAATCCAGCAGCTGCTAGATGATGCAAAGAAGAATAACGTAAGACTGAACGGAGTCCATGAAGAAATAGGAGAGAGTGCAAACAACAACAAAAAAAAGCCTGTTCATAGAAGGAATGGCAGAAATTTTTCCAAGCAGGGTAAAAGAATTTGACATACAGATAAGTGAGGCATATAGAATTCCAACAAGCCATTTAAAATAAAATCTACACCTAGGCATATAATAGTCAAGATTCCATAAACCCAACAGAAGAACAAAATACTACAAGCAATAAGAGAAAAGAAACAGATCACATACAAAGAGCCCATCAGAATCACAGCAGACTTCACAACACAAACCCTCAAGGCAAGACGAGCTTGGAGTGAAGTATTTCAAGCCCTGAAAGGAAACAAAGAAAACAGCATCAAACCCAGATTGATGTACCCTGCAAAACTATCTTTCTAAATCATTGGAGAAATAGACTTTCATGACAAAGAACACCTGAGAAACTTCATGAATACCAAACCAGCATTCCAGAAATTTTTAAACAATATTTTAGGAAAAGACAACAAGGTTCACAACCCCCCAAACTGCAACAGAATTAATCCATCAGGCAAGACAAGAAATTAAAAGTAAAGGGGGAAAAATCCAACAACAGGAAAAAATCATGACAAGGATAAGTCAATACATATCAGTTACAATCATCAATGTCAATGGTCTCAATTCACCAATCAAAAGAAATAGACTGGCAGAATGGGTCAAGAAGCAAGATCCAACAATATGCTTCATACAAGAAACACATTTAATTCAAAAAGAAACTCATAGACTGAAAGTTAAAGGGAGAAAAACAATATTCCGTGTGACAGGAACCTGAAAAAAAAAGGAGTAGCTGTCCTATTTCCAGATGAAATGGATTTCAAACCAACACTACTTAAGAGAAAAATAGAAGGGAAACAATCCAAGAGGAAGAGATGACAGTCATCAATATATATGCACCAAATACTAGTGCACCCAACTATATAAATGAAATATTAATAGACACGAAAAATCAGACAAGCACTAATACAATAGTAGTGGGGGACCTCAGTACCACACTGTCACAAATAAATACATCAACTAGACAAAAAATGAACAATGAAATACTAGAACTCAGTCAAACCCTTGAACAAATGAACTTAACATATGTTTACAGAGTGTTCCACGCCACAAAATTAGAATGCACATTCTTTTCAACTGCACATGGTTCATTCTCCAAAATAGACCACATACTCACTCATAGAACATGTTTAAGTAAATGCTAAGGAATTGAAGTTATCCCCTGTATATTATCGGATCATAGTGAGATGAAATTGGAGATCAATAGCAAAAGAAACCACAAATATTTCATAAATGCATGGAAATTGAACAACACATTCATGAACAGCAATGGGTCACAGAGGAAATTAAAGAAATCAGACAGGTTCTACAATTAAATGACAATGCAAATACAATATATCAGAGTCTATGGGACACAATTACAGCAGTCTTACAAGAGATATTCATAGAAGTGAAAACTTATCTTAGTAAAACATAGAGAGCTCAAAAAACAACCTAATACTGAACTTCAAGCTTCTAGAAAAAGAAGAGCAGAGAGCTATAGTTTTCAGAGTAGAGGTCTTTGATTTGTTTTGATAGGTTGACTCCTAGGTATTTCAATTTTTAGATGCTATTTTGAAAGAAACTGATTGACCCATTTCTCTCTCAGTGAGTCTGTTTTTTGTGTACAGAAAAGCTGTTGATTTTTGTGAGTTGACTTTTAATCCAGCTATTTTCCTGAATTTGGTTATTAAGTCTGGAAGACTTTTGGTGGAGTTGTTAGGGTCTTCTATATAGAGTATCATGTCATCAGCAAATACTGACAATCTGACTTCTTCATTTCATATCTTTATTACTTTTCTTTCTCTTTCTTGTCTAATTGCTGTGGCTAATGTTTCCAAAGTTATATTGAACAGGAGTGGTGATAGTGGGCATCCTTGCCTTGTTCCTGATTTTAGTGTGAAGAATTTCAGTTTTTGACCATTTAGTATGATATTGGCTGTGATGGCTTTTATCATACTGAGGTAGAGATCATCTATTACATTTTTTGTAGGATTTTGATCATAAATGCATGTTGAATTTTGTCAAATGCTATTTCAGCATCTATTGAGATCATATGGTTTTTGTCCTTGGCTCTATTGATATAGTGTATTGCATTTATTGATTTGCATATGTTGAACCATCCCTGCATCTCTGGGATGAATCCCACTTGATCAGGTGTATGATCATCTTGATGATCTTCTTCATTCTATTTGTCAGTATCTTATTAACAATTTTTGCATCTATGTTCATTAGTGAAATTGGCCTATCGTTCTCTTTTTTGGTTGTGTCTTTCTCTGCTTTGGGGATCAAGGTGATGCTTGTTTCCAGGAATGAATTCAAGAGCATTGCTTTCCTTTCAATTTCATTGAAGATTTTAAACAATAATGGCAGAAGTTCTTCTCTAAATGTCTTGCAGAATTCAGCAGTGAAACTATCAGGACCAGAGCTTTTCTTAGTTCGTAAGTTATTAATTATGTTTTCAATTTCACTGATTGGTATTTGGTCATTTACAATTTTGGGATCATCTTCATTCAACTTTGGTAATTCACATGTATCTAGAAATCTATCCATTTCTTCTTTATTTTTCATCTTGTTGGTGTATAGTTTCTTGTAGTAAGTATTGATGATCCTATGGATTTCTGCTAGGTCTGTTGTAATTGCACCCTTTTAATTCCTAATTCAAATGTTCAACATCACTGGTCATTTGAGAGATGCAAATGAAAACAATGCTGAGATTCCACTTCACTCCAGAAAGAATGGCTGCTATCATGAAATCAACCAATAACAAATGCTGGTGGGGCTGTGGGGAATGAGGAACTCTACTCCACTGTTGGTGGCAGTGTAGACTGGTGCAACCACAGTGAAAATCAGTATGGGGATACCTCAGAGTACTAGGTTTGGAAGTTCCATTTGAAACAGGTATTCTCCTGCTGGTTATGTTCCCCAAAGAATTAAAAGAATTATACCACAGTGATATATGTGCACCCATGTTCATAGCAGCACAATTAGTGATAACTAAAACTTGGAAGCAACACAGTTGCTCCTCAACTGGAGACTGGAGAGAGAAAATGTGTTTTTTACAAAATAAAATGGAGTATTACTCAGCCATAAAGAACAAGAAACTAGAGACATTTATGGCTAAAGAGATGCACATTGAGGCCATACTCTTAAGTGAAATAAATAGGACACACATATGAAAATATTGAATAGTTTCCTTAGTATGAGAAACTGAAAGTGTAAATAAGGACTAAAAGGTATAATAGATAATGTGAAATAGGAAGAAAATTTGCAAATGGGAAGGGGAAAAGAAAGAAGAGAATGGAATTAATATGAGAAAAAGAAAAAATGGAAACAAAGTCTTTATAGATAGGCAGGAGTTGAGGGGTTGAAGAGAGAGCAGGGGAAAGGGGAAAAATAAGAAAAAAGATGGATTATGTAAAGGTGCAAATTTCCAATGGTGAATGTCATTATATTGTATCAATAAAATTAATTTTTTAATAAAGAAGAGCAAGACAACCCCAATGCCTACACAATGGACTAAATTATAAAGATCAGAGCAGATATCAATGCAATGGATACTAAGAGAATGACAGAAATAATCAATGAAGCAAAGAATTGGTTCTTCAAAAGACTAAATAAAATTGACAAACCCTTAGTCAAGCTGATGAAAAAAAGGAAAGAATAGGCCCAAATCTATGCAATTAGGAAAGAAAGAGGTGAAATTACAATGGACCCAGTGGATGTCCAGAGGATCATCAATACTTATTTTGAGAACCTATATGACAATAAGATGGAAAACACATAAGAAATAGACACATTTCTAGATTCCTATGAATTACCAAAGTTGAATGAAGAAGACCTAAAATTTGTAAACAACTCAATATCAAACAATGAAATTGAAAACATAATTTAAAAATTACCAATGAGGACAAGCCCATGTACTGATGGCTTCACTGTTGGATTCTGTGAGATATTTAGAGAACTATTGCCACTATGATTTACAGTTTTCAATGAAATTGAAAGGGAAGCAATACTCTCAAATTCATTCCTGGAACCAAGCATAACTTTGATCCCCAAATGCAGAGAAAGACCCAATGAAAACCCAATAGGCCAATCTCCCTATTGAAAATAGAGGTAAAAATCCTTAATGAGATACCAACACACAGAATGCAGAAGATCATCAAGAAGACAATACAACCTGAGGAAGTGGGGTTCATCCCAGGGATGCAGGGATGGTTCAATATATGCAAATCAATAAATGTTATACACTCTTTTAATAGAGCCAAGGAAAAAAGCAGTGTGATCATCTCAATAGATGCAGAAAAGGTGTTCAACAAAGCCCAACACCCATTCATGATAAAAGTCCTACAGAAAATTGGTATAGTCTTTATCTCAATCTCATAAAAGCCACCTCTGAAAAACCAACAGCCAATATCATACTAAATGGTCAAAAACTGAAATCCTTCCCACTAAAATCAGGAACAAGACAAGTCTGTTCACTATTACCCTGTCACCACTCCTGTTCCATACAGTTCTGTAAGCATTAGCCACAGTAATTAGACAAGATAAAGAAATTAAAGGAATAAAGATAGGAAATGAAGAAGCTAAATTATCATTATTTGCAGATGGCATGAAACTTTATATAGAAGATCTCAAGAACTCCACTGAAAGTCTTCTAGACTTAATAACCAAATTCAGTAGAGTAGTTGGATACAAGGTCAACACATAAAAATTAATAGCCTTTCTGTACCTGAACAATAGACTCACTGAGAGAGGAACTGGAGAAACAACTCTTTTCACAATAGCATCCAACAAAAACGAAATACCTAGGAATCAACCTAAAAGAAATCAAAGATCTCTACTCCAAAAACAACACCACTCTGAAAAAAGTGATCTAAGAGGATATAAGAAAATGGAAAGACATCCCTTGATCCTGTGTAGAAAGAACCAATATAGTGAAAATGGCCATATTTCCAAAACTTGTATATAGATTCAATGCAATCACAATTGGTATTCCAACAGCGTATTTCACAGAACTTGAGAAAATAATCCAAAAATTAATTTGAAACAAGAAGAGACCTAGAATAGCAAAAGCAATTCCAGGCAACAAAGACAAGGTAAGAGGTATCACATTCCCAAACTTGAAACTATATTACAAAGCTACTGTGAAAAAACCAGCATGGTACTGTCAAAAAAACAGACCTGAGGATCAGTGGAACAGATTAGAAGATGCAGAAACAACTCCAGACATACTCAGCCATCTGATCTTTGACAAAGAAGCCAAACACCCTCACTGGAGGAAAAATAGCTTCTTTAATAAATGGTGCTGGAAAAATTGGGTTTCAACTTGTCCAAGATTAAAAGTAGACCTATATCTGTCACTATGCACTAAACTAAAATCAAAATGGATTAAAGACCAAAATATGAAAACAGAAACACTAAACGAGCCAAAGGAGAGTTTAGGTTGTACTCTTGAAGACACTGGTGTAGGAAAAAATTTCATGAATAAAATCTCAATCTCTCATGAACTAGCACAAAGAATCAACAACTGGGATCTCATATCATTAAAAAGCTTCTGCACAGCAAGAGAAACCACCAACAGCATGAAGATACAACCCACAATGTGGGAAATATTTTTTAACAGCTGTTTCTTAGACAAAGATGTACTATCTGGAATCTATAAAGAACTTTAAAAAAATCAGACCTGCCAATTAAGACTGAATCCCAAATGGATACCTGAAATGAACAGATATTTCTCAGACAAGAAGAAGAAATAGCAAATAAACATATGAAAAAATGTTCAACATCGCTGGTCATTTGAGAGATGCAAATGAAAACAACCCTGAAATTCCACCTCACCCTAGAAAGAATGGCTGCCATCAAGAAATCAACCAATAGCTAAATCTGGTGGGGTTGTAGGGAAAAAGGTACCCTGATCCACTGTTGGTGGGAATGTAGACTGGTCCATTCACTGTGGAAATCAGTATGAAGATACCTTAAAAAATTACTATTAGAGGTCCAATTTGACCTAGCTATTCCCCTTGCTGGAGATCTTCTCAAAAGAATGAAAAGAATCATGCCACAGCTATATATGTGCACCCATGTTTACAGCAGCAGAATTTGTAATAGCTAAAACTTGGAAACAGTCCAATTTCCCATCAACTGGTGTCTAGATAAAGAAGATGTGGTTGTTTTTATAAAATGGAGTACTATTCAGTCATAAAGAATGATAAACTAGAAGCTTTTGTAGCTATGTGGATGCATATTGAGGCCATACTCCTAAGTATAATAAATAAGACACACATGTGTAAATACTGAATAGTTTCTCTGGTGTGAGAAACTGAAAGTGTAAAATAGGGATCAAGATGTATAATAGATAATGTGAAATAGGAAGAAAACATCCAAAGCCGATGTGGAAGTTTGAGGAGTAAGGGGAAAGGAAAGAAGGGAAAGGAATAAATACAAGAAAAGGAAAAAACAAAAACAAAGTTTTGTAAATAGGGAAGGGTGGAGAGGTTGAAGGGAGGGCAGAAGAATTGGGGAAAAAAAAGAAGAACCAAGATATACCATGTAAATGTTCAAATTTCAATAATGAATGTCATATTGTATATCTGAAAGGTACCAATAAAATTAATGATTTTTTAAAATGTATATTGTTATCAATAATAAGGTCTCTCAAATCTCAAAAACTTAAAAAGTAGTAATCTTGATGTAGTGCAAATATGTACTATTGAAAAATTAATTTAAATGAAAGAAAATGGAGAAAGAGGATTTAGAGACAGAGGGTGGGAGTTAGGTAGGGAGGGGAAGAGGATTAAAAAAGAATAAAGATGTAGGGCGCTAGGGATTTAGCTCAGTGGTGCCACCACCTGCCTTACAAGCACAAGGCCCTGAGTTTGATCCCTGGTACCAAAAAAAAAAAAAAAAAAAAAAAAAAGATCAAAAGAATAAAGATGTTTTATTTTCATGTACCTTCTCCCGAGATAAATTAAACTTCATTTACTACAAACATGCACTAATAACATAAATTTTAAAAACAAGTGTAAGACACATTCTTTTTTAAGTCTAAGAATTTAATAAAGAACTTGATTGGAAGAACTGAACAAAGGAAATACAGCTTCCAATGGAGGCTGAGCAATGAAATATTTTAAAATAGCTTTTAAAATTTAAAAAAATTAAAAAACATATAAGGCCTTCATATATATACACATATATATATATGTGTATATATATGTGTATATATATGTGTATATATATGTATATATATATGTATATATATATACATATATATGTTAAAGACATTGACAACAAACTAATAGTTACTTTTATGGGATTTTTTATATGTATATATAAATATATGTATAATATTGCATGGCATTGGTATGTGTACTTTAGATTTTATTATTTAACTTAATTACTATTTCAGTGCTTACTATCTGATATGCATGTACTCAGTTTATTTAATTTTATATTAATTAGTGGGATGATAAATTATTAGTCAATATTACAAAATTACTAATTGGTAAGGCTAGAATTTCAATTTAGAGAGTTCAGTGTTACAGTTCATAGCCTACATTGCTAGAGAAGACAAGTTTATATATTTAAATGATTTTCCCAGGACACTCCATTACATGGGGTTAATATGAAATATTAATGTCTGTGTTTAAACCCAAATCACCTTACAATGTCCAAAAATGAATTATATCCATATTTGGGTGAGGGAGTGCAAAGAAATAATAATTCTTTATAAAGAATTAAAAGATTTCTAAGCAAATGATATAAAGCAAAAGTCATAATACTTTTATGATTTTAGAAAGTATTTTTTATATTTTATAAATGATACTTTTGGATGAAACTTTAAAAAGCTATTACAATGCAATAACAAATTAGCACAGTAAAACCTACAAGGACATGGAAAAGAAGAAAAGAAAAATAGAGGGCAACATCAGGTTGGGAACAGAATGTGCATAGATTCATCATGATTGAAACAACTGGGCTAAGAGAGCTGAAAACCAAACAGAAGAATCAAACCCACTGACAACATAACACATCAGAAAGATGCAGAAATTGAGGCAGTAGGTACCATGAAGGTGGGAATATATTTGGAATTGGACAGAGATCTTGTGAAAGACTCATTCAATTCATGCCTCAGTTTACACAGCTCAATGATTAGTCCAATCTCCTATGCATGGCAATAGATATTTATTGCCTTAAAATTCTGAGACAAAAAAAAAAAATCTGGTTTTGAAGCACCAGATAAACCTGAGAACAAAGATGTCTAAAAACATTATACTGAAATTAAGGACATTAAAATGTCTACCTTCCAAATAGTTGAATTTTAGCTTCCTTATTGTACTTTGCTGTATGAATACTATCAAGTAGGCAACATTTATTGCTGGCCAGGTGTTCTAAGAGTTCCTTTTGGGGGAAACTGACCAAAAGGTAACATTGTTCTATATGTAGGTTTTTGGACCCCATTCACAAGACTTATTTTTATACTCAGTTATTACAATCAAAATTTTATGTTGTTTTATGGAATGCACAGTGAAAGTTATACATCACAGTGAGAAAGTTATTAATATTAAAAATTGAAAATTAAATGGACAAAGGAACTTTAGAGACACACAGAGGCAATGGAAGGAAAGGAATAGCTAGAAAAAACAGAAGCCACTGGTCACATAATTATCCAAAGGAATAAGTTGAAATATTGCGAGTCTAAAATATAACAATGTGGTGAAAATGATATGTACACAAAAAATTGCAAGAGCAAATATTTACATTTTTTTAGAAAAAAGCTAGAAGTATTTTCAGAAATATAAAACTAGAGTAGAGAGAAGAGTATGCTCACCAATGCAACTAGAATTCCACAGTGAGAAAATGGTGCTAGATTCATAAATATTCTCTCCATATTTATAATCTGTATGTATTTTTTTCCTGAATTTTAGAAAAACATATCAAAAATTGACATTGTATATTCCTAAAACTACTGTAATATTTTCAGTATCCATTGTCATCTTCTTAGTATCACATTATTTAAATTGTGAGTCCTATATTTATGATATCTGATTGAGCTATGAATGTTAAGAAAATTCTGTACTAAGAGACATACATGGTAAAATTTGTTATTTTGTAGTCTGAAAACAAAAATCCTAGTTTGGACCTCAAAGGTGCACTTGCTATTCCTAGGTGTTCCGGGGTCTTGAAGTCTGAAAAGAAGCTGTTGACAGGGTTGCTTTTTCTGCAGACTGTCCTGTTATGGTCTGCTCCAGTCCTCTGCTGTTGGCTTGATGGTTGTTTTCATGCTCATGTAGCATTCCCCTTGTGTGAATGTCCTTCTCCAAATTTACATATACATAAGGGCACCAGACATACTGTATTCAGGCCTGTGCTAATAACTTCATTTTTAACTGGATTACATTTATAAAGAGGCTATGTGTCTCCAAGTAAATGTACCTTTTGAAGAGCTCTGAATTAGAACTTTCATATATGAATTTAACAAGGCCACAATTCAACTGGCAACAACTACCAATAGAAATCTGAAAATATTCCTCTTATTGTTTAGTCATACCTACAACATTAATACATAATTTATATGATTTTTCCCATTAATGTATGTATTTATTTTTATTTGAGAATTCATGAATTAGTGAGAAACCACATGGATATATCCGAGTTTGAGAAATTCTAATTTAAGGCCAAACATGTTATTTTATTTTGCATGTCCTATAATGAATTCTTTCTGACAACTCCGGTTTTATTCATCTCTGGAAAGGGTAATCTATTTTCTTTGCCCATTTCTTCTACATTTACTGTGTACTCTCCTCTTAAAATATTATTCTAGCTTCTGACTTTCTGCTTTCTTACCTTACTTGTGATATCTGCTTGAATCTTGTTGGAAGTTAAAAAAAAAAAGTTTTTATTTATTTTTTTTTTTGCAGCAACACTTGTTCAATAGAATGAACATTATGTTTTTCTCACAATAGTCTTTTATATGTGTATTTCTATATTATGCAACTGATGTAGGTAAAGTCTATTATCAACATTCTTTAGCCACATCCAGTTTGGAGGTAGTATGTAACAGTTCTTTACATTGCCCTAAAATCATTTATCCAAGCTTAAGACATCTGCTTTGAATGAATCTTGAGTCTCTGACCTTCTAACTCTTCTTCCCCTCTCCTGGCACAAATGCTTTGGCTTTTAAACCAAGTATCTTTCCTGCATGGTCTGTTCTGCTTCTCCACTCAAATTCTTGTTAAAGTTACAGCTCCTCAGTGCCTGTTTTATTTTTCTTTTTTTAACCTTTAAGCCTGTGCACACAGGGAGCAGGCATAGAGGGAGGGTATTTTAGTTTTCACATATGGGCAATTCAATTCCAAAATTATAGAAGACATCAATGCATGAGTACCCTTTCTTAGGAATCAAAAACAACTCAAAAAGGTTAAAAAAGACTGGAGTAGAAAAAGCACTATGTAAACTGTGAAAATTATGTATTTATTTATTTTATATATTAGTGAAGTTTTGGATTTGCCATCACATGCATTTACACATTTACTCTTTAAATTCTAGACATTTTGTATATTTGTTTTTATCAGTAAAGGTTTTATAATTCTTTTGTAGGAAAATGTTTAATCATGTATATCATAGCTGATGGCTCTTTTATTGTCCTTTTTTATCAATTATGAGAGTAATACAATAATTAGTAGTATTATGGGATAGTCTGTAATAAACTATTCTAAAAGTATCTCATATTTTACCATTTTATATCATTCTCAAATATTAGAGTTATAATAGCTATTTTTGTGTTTTTTTGTATTAGGCATGGTGATAAGTGTAATGTGTATTAATATTAAAACCGTATTACAGAAGAAGACAATAAAGCTGAACAAGGTTAAGTAGCTTACTCAAGTCCTAAAGCTACTTACTAGACATCAGAGTTAGGATTTTAACTGATTAACTCAAAAGCTCCTTCTACAGTAATTTACTATCAATAATTTTTCTAACATTTTAAATGTTATTTTATTTTCCAAGAATTTCAAAATATTTTAGTCATAAATATGATAGCTGATATACTGTTTTAGAGTTTAAAAGGGGTGTCAAACATCACAATTAAATATCTTTATTTTAATGCAATTTTCATTTAATACCTATTTTTAAAAACAAACATTGGGCAGGGGATTTAGCTCAGTGGTTCCACTGACTGCCTCGCAAGCTCAAGGTTCCGAGTTCGATCCCCAGTATCAAAAAAAGAAAAAGAAATCATCTTGATAACGTGAAAAAGGAGTTAGGGTCGGTTTCGGAGTCTCCCATCCTTGCCTGACTATCCTATCTATGGCAGTCTTGAATTTCCTGACTTCGCAGAAGATTGTATTTTCAGCTATTGTGAAAGTTAAGATTCTTGGAAAAATGTCAGTATGCCTCATACATCTGAAAAGCCCAGGTCTAAAGCATATATCTTCTTTCCACATCCTCCTCACTTGTACAAGATGCTCTCCTATACCATGTACAACCTTGGTTTCTGATTCTTCCCAGTGTAAAGTTCTCGAACTTCATTTCTCCCCACAATTAATTACATTTGTTTTCTACCAAGAAACCCACTAAGAAGACAGGAGCTACTTCTCTGTCAAGTTCACAAATAGCCTTTGCAAAAGGACAGAGTTGAATATGAAATGAATTTTTCTTGTAAAATTCTAGACATCTTTCCCAGAAACATCAAGCAACTATCTTTGCTCTTATGAAGATTGAGGTGATTGACTACTATGATGAAATCTACTAAGCCCAGTGGATAGAGCATGGTTAGATTTTAATGAAGTATTGGGTTGTCTCATATTTGATTTTTTTTTGACACCAAATAAAAAACAAATCTACAAGCAAAATTCAATAAAGTAAGATATAACTTATAAGAGTTAATGCTTATTAGTAACAAAAGGTAGATGCTAGTTAAATCTAAGTAACTCTTGATTTTTAATATATTGTATGGGAATTCTTTTAGCAAATCACCCATTATAATCTGTAAATTTCTTAACTGCACTAATTCTAAGATAGGCAGTTATAATTAAGAGGAAACATCATATTGGGGGTAAAGATGATATAGGTTAAAAAGACATTGATACTTGATATTATTTGTTATTTATTAATATTTATCATTCAGTCTCGGGCAGGAAGCCCCAAAGATTAACCTATCATTTTTTTATTAAGAAATATTTCATATTTGATATAATAAAGCAAGAAACTGAATGTTATATTCATAGAGGTCAAATGATTTTTTTCCTAGTTGTGTGCTTACTTCTAACACAGAGCTAATGAGTTTTCAACCTTAACTCCAATTCTACATTCTGAATAGGTTATCCCTTCTCCAGAAAGCCAAAAACATTGAATAACATGCCAACCCTTCATTCACCAAGGGACCACCAATTCAACACAATAATGTGTAGCAAATTTAGGAAAGATGTTTGAGGAAAAGTGGTAAGATCAATAGCAGAAAAAATTTAAAATTACTGTTGGGAATTTGTGTTATAAGATAATTTACTGTTTAATTCTTTAAAATTATGCTAAAACCTTTATCATGTTGGTTTTTCTTTTTTTCTTAGCCAAGCATTTATATCCCCTTTCTTCTCTTTTTCTACTTTCTCTAATTTCCTTATTGTTAATACTCAATGTGTATAATGATTAATCTGTGACACTTCTATTCATACTCATATACATAAAAATATTTTATGATGATTTTCACATCCTGAAATAAAAGTAAATTTGTCTCCTTAAAGGAAATATCTTCTCAAACCTGTAGGACTACGTTTTATTTTTCCAATAGTAATATATGTTGAAATTTTAAAGGAAATTCCAGAATAAGAAAAAGATGTAGATTATTCAAGTTACTGTAGTAGAGAGATAACATATGTTCTTTAAAGGTAAAACGTGAACATATAAGCAAAGATTGATAACTTTAATATCACATGTACAAAGTACAAAGGCAAAAATGTGAAATATGGGAAGGGTGCATATTATACATATACATGTAAGATTTACCTTCAGATAATATGAGTCCAAAATGAAACAATGTAAGGGACAGAGTTTGAGAATTGAGTACAAAAATAAATTAAACAAAGCCAAAAAATGATTTGAGCTTCATTGAATGAAAATATCATTAAATATCATTAAATGTAGAACATAGCATAAAACATTCAAATACTGTTTTATGTATAATTACACTTTTATTTTAATAAGTAGTCAAAATGTAGAGGACTAAGACTTTGATCATCTTTTCTTTGGCTAATAACACTATATTTGTAATGAAGGTTGGTTATAACCTGAAAAATTAAAGAATAAATTCTTCAGCTTGTAATTGGCATTTCAGAGGTAAAGTAGGGACAGGCAAAATAGGAGGGAAATAAGAACAGAAAAAGAAAAAATAAAGGCTGAAATCATTTATACAGAAACTTTTATGTATTTTATTAGAAGTTTTCAGAAACAGTGACTTATGTTTAGAAATTAATATATTTTATGCAAATTAATCTATAATTAAAGAATATGTACTTCATTAACCTCTCTTACATCTTTGGATATGGAACTGTGTCCTTCCAATTTTTTTTTTTTTTTTTTTTTTGGTACTGAGGATCGAACTCAGGACCTTGTGCTTGCGAGGCAAGCAGCGGCAACACTGAGCTATATCCCTTGCCCTGTCCTTCCGATTTTTGGACATTGTGTCTCACATTATTTTTTAGTTCAGGACTCTTGTTAATGTAGTCTGTGTATCCTTGCCAGCTAGATTCTAGCCTGTGGGTAGTCTCAAGAAGTCCCACAAAAATGATGTGTGATTTTGAAGACTTTCTGCCCACTCATTTGCTCTACTTAAAGTCCTTTTTTCATGAAATCAAGTTGACAGCACCAATCCGTCGAACAATGGATCACAAACATGACCTTTCAGAATTCTTAGCAAATGATCAAAACAAATCTCACATGTTATGATTAAATACACTCTTTTGCATAATATTAGCTGTCACATGCTCTATCATGAATGGTTAGTGAAATAGGTATATAAGTACACGAAAATTACTTTAGCACCTATGTACATAAGTGTTACCACATTTTACATTTTAAGTATCTGACCACCTGTCTGTCTGTTCCCCCTTTTTCTGTGCTTGTCTCAATGTTTGAGAAACTGATAAAATCTCTACATAAGTTCATGTATAAATCATTTGGGGCCAAAATGAAGAGGCAAAAGACAACTCAATATTTAAAAATGAAAGAAAACAAAATGTTTTTAGAGTTTTGAGGATAAATCCTTTTAGAAAGGAATTAAGTTGAATATATTCTTAAAATATATACCATATGCACTTTTCAGAACACATTGTCTTTTCTCTATTTGTCTCAAATAACTTCTTAATCCTCCCCTTACTTGATAAAACTTAAATACCCTTATTTCATAAGGAGAAATTTGAGTGAAAATAAGTACAATACAGTTGTTTGCACTCTGTAGCTCTGAGTAAACATCTATAAAAATGTCTTTTCCAGTCCAAAGCAGAGGAAAGAAAAAGAAAAAAGTAATTGATGAATTTGTTATACAGTCAAATCCATTCATTTTTTAAAATGTGTTTTTATTCAAAGATGGTGGTCTTTTATTTTTCTACTATTGTGGATTTTTCCTCATAAAACAATTATAATAGGGATCAGAGTTTTAAATTTTTTTAAATGAACACACTTGAATAAATAACTTTTGTATTCCCATATTCATTCCCTTTTTTACCCATTCTTATTTTATTCAGTCTGTTAATGCTTTCCATTCTGACTTATTTTACCAATCTTTCTAGTCCCACATCATAAAATAAATTTACTACATCAAACAACATATCATTGGTGAAGTTGATTTTAAAAGTGAAGTTGTTTTAATTCTAATGAAGAATGCAGTCATTTATTTCTAATATATTTCCAACACAAAGTGTTCACTTAATTAACAAAAATTGAATTTTTACTTTATTCTTATATACTTATATGATCAATGCAGTGAAAAATATTTAAAATGCCTGAGTACAATATATTTTCATTATAATTGTGATGTATATTAGTCATATAAAATATAAATATGATAGCCATAGAAGCACTTCAGCACCCTTAAAGTTTAAAGGTTGAATCAATTAATATATTGGCTACACAGAAATCCAAACAATAGATAATTACAAAACATTTTATGATATTATTTTTGTGTTTTGGAACTAATAAATTGTGTTCCCTGAAAACTACGTGGGATACTATTATTGAGCAGGGTAATTCTCTGACTTAAGATGCATTATCTAAAAACAAAATTCAAATTATTTTCAGTCTGAAACAGCTGTTGGAATGATTTAAGTGCTATTCTTTAAGCACATGACACCTGGATATACTTATAGTAAAATCACAATTGCAGTTCCTTAAGGCTTATCTTCTTAAAAAACAATGGTCAAGAAATGCTGATTTGTGCACAACTTTCAAAATAGAATTTTATGTGTCCTGCTGTAATATTTTCAGCAGTTAAGGCTATTAATCCTGTACATGAGAGAGTCATTATTGATAAATTAACCATTTATAGTTTTTAACCTGAAGTCTCATCCAATTTGGAATTTTGTTATGAATTTTCCTCCCTATGAAACTTAGTTTTCAGGGTAAGTCTATGTATTACTTCCTTACATCTAGGCACTGAAAATTATCTGTATTTTCCCACATCTTTTATAATTTTAAGCCTCACATTTAAGCCTATGTTTTTGGAGTTATTATTTCTCATATATAATATTGTGTCATATATTTTTAAGTCAAGCTTTTTAAGGGTTTTATCTTGTCATTTTGCCCAAAGGACTCCAACTGCTCCAATAACTCCTAATTAAAAGCTATTCTTTAGGTAATGAATTACTTTCTTACTGTTCTCAAAAACCAGTTTTTCAGGAGTATTTGTTTGTTTCTCATTCTGTTGTCTATTTTCTGTTCCAGTCACCTATCTGTCAGTCAGTACCATAATAGTGGTTTCTGGTAGCCATATGAAAAACCTTAATATAAGATTAAATGATTTCTTGTATTGTATTTTTCTTTTCCAATATTGGTTTTGATAATGTAAGCTCTGTGTCTTTACTTAAAAATTTTAGAATAAAAGTGTAGAATAAGTTTTTCTGTGTAAAAATAATTAAAATTTTAATAAATTTTATAGTTAACTATCATTTGGGAAGAATTGACATCTTTATATTGAGCATTACAATTTATAAACTTGGTATGTTTCTCTAGTTACCTAGATTTTCTTTTTATTCCATAAGATTTTTTCAATCATTAAAGATAATTGTACTTATTAAATTCATATTTTACTTTTGCATTTTCTTTGAATTTACTGTAAATGATATTATATTGAACCTTTGGCTTTCACATATCATTGTTACTGTTTTAAAATGTGATTAATTTTTCTGTGTTGTATGTATTCTGTAAACATCTTGAACAACGTCTTAGATCTGGGAGTTATTTTCTTCTTTTTTTAATTTGGATTTATTGAAATTATGTATATTATTTACAAAAGTGAAGATCTTATTTCTTTCTTTGCTATCTATTCTATATATGCTTCCTCTATTTGCCTCATATTTGCAATGGCTAGAACTTATGATGAATAAAGATTATGAGAGTCCTTTCCTTCATTGTCAAATTAAAGGCAAAACATTTTATTTAATCTTTCACTGTTAAATATGGTTTTGGCTTTAGTTGTTTTGAGATTTTTTAAATTTATGTTGAAGGGGTTCTTCTATTTTCCTAACTTTCTGAGAAACATTCTATTATATTTTATCAGAAAGGAATATCAGTGTGATAGAACATTCTGAGCATCATTTGATATAATCACATTATTTGTAACCACCAGATCTTGTAGTTTATATTGATTGATTTTGGAATGCTTTAGAGAGATATATTTCTGACATGTATCTCACATGTATACTTTTTTATTTTTGATTAATTTATAAATATTTTATTCAGGATTTTCATCTATATTCATGGTCTGTCTTTTTCTTTGGTCCATTATTGGTCATTTTAGGCTTTTGCTATCAGGATAGCATTGGTCTCATAAAATAAAGTAAAAGCTATTTTCTCCTTTTCTATATTCTAGAAGACATCATGTAAAATTTCCTAATTAAAAATATATTTGATAGAATTTTCCAGTGAAAATCTAGGCCTGTGTGATACTTAATTTTTAATGTTTTTTAATTTTTTAATTTTAACTTTTGTGTGATTTTTAATTAAGAATTTAAATTACTTCATGTTTATAGGATTAATTGGATTTTCTACTTCATCCTTTTGTTTGGTTGGTGGTTGTTTGTTTGTTTGTTTGAGACAGAATCTTGCTGTGTTTTTCAGACTGGTCTGGAACTCACTGTATAATCCAGGCTGGCCTGGAACTCTCAGCCATCTTTCCACCTCAGGTATTCCCCTATCCTCCTGCCTGTAATCCCAAGGACACACCTGTCTTCTACTTCATTCTGATTAAGTAGCTGTGTATGCCTTGTTTTTGCTTTGTTTCGTTCTTTTCAACAAATTTATCCATTTCATCTGTTTTCAAATTTGTTAGTATGAACTATATTAGGCTGTTTTCTGAAGGTATAATAGAATACAGAGATTCAGAAAATTATAAACAATAGAAGTTAATTTGATTCATGCTTCTGGAGGCTGGGAAGTCTAAGTTGAAAGGCCATATCTGGTTAGAGATTTCTTAGTGTCTTCTGAACACATAGTAGACAGAGAAGAACCAGGGCTACATTTATTCATTTTATACAAGATCCACCCTTACAACAAGACACCAACTCATTTATGATATTAAAGCCTCACAGTTTTTTCATATTATACACTTTCTTATTAATTTGTGTTTTGGTTTAATTTTTTTTTATAGCTTCTTGAGAGAAATAAGGGTTTAGTCCTGTGAACACTTTCACACTTAGATTTCTTCATAATATCATGAAAAATGCAAGGAAATTATTTCACCACTGCTAGTCAACATTATACTGGAAATTGTACCTAATGAAATCTATAAATATATATATATATATATATATATATATATATATAGCATTTGAATTACAAGCAGACCTCATATTATAAACATTCATAGATGGGAACAAATCGCAGAAGTAGCTTACATGTCTGCTGGACATTGTCAGTTGTGCTGCTGTGTACTTACCATATAATATGGTATTCTACAATAGTACAGTGCTCACTCAGACCTCGGGACATCTTTAAGAAAGAAGAAATATAGTGGTGATATGGAAGGGACTGCTAGGAAGTGCAAAGCAATATACATTATACATTTAGGTCAAAATTGTATAAGACTCATTTTGTGGGACTAACAAATGAATTTAACTTATCATTGTTCTCCCAGAATGGAACTCATTCATAAGTCAGGGAATATATATGTATATTAAATAAATATATATATATATATATACCTTCCTTCCTTGGGAAGCAAAAATAAAACTCAGTTTGCAAATGACACGATTATTTATATAGAAAATCCAAACTTGTCAATAATAACAATAATAACTAAAAACTACTCAAAGTAACAAGCAATTTTGGAAAGGTTTCAAAATTGAAGGTTGACATAAAAACATCAAATATTCTTCTATATACTAGTGTTGAATAATTGGAATTTAAAATTTAAAACAATACCATGTAAATTGACACCAAAATATGAAACATTTAGGCATAAACATAATACATATACTATCTGTATGAGGAAATCCACAAAACTGTGGCAAGAAATCAAAAAATTATTGATAAATGAATTGAGATTTGATGATCACATATGAGAAGTCTAATTATTATGAAGATATGAGCTCTTTCCTACTTGATCTACTGATTCAACACAATCCTAAAAAAAAATCTCCTAACATATTATTTTCTATATATTGGCTTAAATAACATAATCTTATTTTCTTATGGTTCTGAAAGCTAGGAGACCAAGATTTGCTTCCCAGCATAGTCAAAGACTTCTTTATGTAGCTTGCTGATAACCAATTTCTTTTTCTGTGTTGCATGGCCTTTTCTTGAGAGATTTCTTTTTCTCTAATATTACCAGTTCTATTATATTAGAATTCCACCCATATGTCTTCCTTTAACTTATTTTCTAAAAGCTTTATTTCAAAAAAATAACATTAGTGATTACTATTTTAGTATTTAAACATATGAATTTGCAAATGCATAAAATACATGTCTTTCTCAAATGCAAAATATATCCATTCCATCAGAACAATTACAAAATTTTAACTTATTCTAAAATCAACAATAATGTCTGAGGTTTAAAATCTTTTTAAATATCCTCTCTTCCGATTTAGTTGAGACTTGAGGGATGATGCATCCTAAAACAAAATACCTATTCAGTTGTAAAAAGAAAAATGTGAAACCACAGAAATTGTGTGCTCCCAGAATTATTCCTCTTTCTCTCTCCCTCTCTCTCTCCCTCTCTCTCTCTCTCTCTCTCTCTCTCTCTCTCTCTCTCTCTCTCTCTGCCTGCATTAAGGATTGAATCTAGGGCCTTTGGCCTTGGCACTAAGCTATTTTTCCATCTCCCTTCTTAAAATTATTTGGAGATGGGCCGGGGATTTAGCTCAGCAATACTGGGGCCTGACACGCAAAAGCAAGGTCCTGAGTTCAATCCCTGGTACCAAAAAAAAACAAATAAAAAAATACATGGAGATGGAGTCTTACTACATCACGAAGTTGTCCAGTTCCAGAATTCAATAATAGGACAAGTAGAAGACAGACATTCCTTTGACAAAAGAGAGGTTATCCAGTTCTAAAAGTAACTAAACTATGAAAAAACACAGAGAAATAATTAATGCATATTTCTATATAACAGAAACAAGTCTGAAAATGATGCCTACTGGAGTATATGAGTTGAACTATATGACATTCTGGAAAAGGCAAAATTGTACAGAATTTAATAGCAGAAGTTTCTAGGAGTTCAGCAGTAGAGCATAGCATCAATGGGTAAAGCAGGGGGGGATATTTAAAGAAGTAAATCCATTCTGCATGATACTGTAATGGTGGCTAAGGGACATTACATATTTTTCAAAACATAGAGCTGCACAACACAGACTTAGGTAATGTACAGACTTAGGTAATGATAACATATCAATAGAGATTAGGAAGAGTAATGCACCACACATAAAAATATTCACAAGAACAGAGATGTATGGGCAGAGAAGGTATATGAAATTCTTTGTGTTTTGCACTGAACTTTTTTCTCTGCCTCTAAGATGGGACTAAAATAATATCTGTTAATGAAAATTTTTTATTATTTATTCCAATAAAAGTAAAATAACTATCCAAATTAAAACAAACAGAAAACCATAAAAGACAATTTGAAAGTACTGAGGATTACCAATGGAGGCAGGCACAAGAGGGACTACTCTCTTTGAAAGATGAAAGTGCACAAAGTGAACCCTCCATATTACTGCAGAACTTCTGTGAGTATTTGTTCCAGTTTGATGTAGCAAAAGAGGTGAGCTCAAGCAGAAAATTGGAATCTTTCTTGGCTGCAGAATCATAGTTTGAATTCCAAAGCTGCTAGGATAGCAGGAAATTGAGGGGCAAAATTGGAGAGCATATACAACTGAAAACAAGGGAGCTTTTAATCCACATGCAAATATCCTGCATGACTTAGTTGATACTTAATATGTGTATACACCATATAACATCCCAAATAACTCTGGAGACAACAGTTACATAAAGCTAAACAGATCTTTCAGGGTTTTTTTTTTTCCAATTGATATAAAACTAGTGGGTTTTTTTTACCAGGTTAAAGGGGCTTTAGCAAATATCATAGTTCCTTGCTGAGAACTGAGAAAGCATGCTTTGTAAATGTGTAGTGCTTTCTTTAAAAGTATTATCTAAGTCCTAAGAGAAAATAAAACAATGAAAGTAGCCATCTGTAAAAAATGTCTAAAACCAATTTTTGGCAGGATCAAGAAGGCCAGCTGATACATGTTCCACTTAAAAATGTAATCTTCTTTATAAGAAGATACTATTATATAGAGGTTCTTAAATTATTTCTTCTGTGATTTATTTAATTCTAAATAAACAAACCATAGGGAGAATATGAAAAAATAAGCAATAAAAATTAAAAAAATAAAACCAAGTAAATGATATCAGTAAGAATCACCTGCTCATATGGTTCTAAAGCAAGAATTCTGAAATCATCCATAGGTTAAAAACTCTCTGTGTTTGAAAGACAGGACAGGAGGGGATGGAATCTCAATGGAGCCCAAAGCATAGAAGGGTCATTTTGAGAGTCTAAATCTGCTCTCACATGGAGGAGCCACCCACTTTGTTCCTGGTCTCATGCCTGAAAGTGATTCTATTCCCCAGTGCTTAAATACAGTCCCATCTGACTTTGGGCATACAACCCAAAACATCTGCTAAGGTATCTTGGAAAAACCATTCATACTCCTTAGTCCCTTGGCAGATAGAATAACCTACTTTCCAATACCATCTTTGGCTATAGACCTGTGTACCTGGGTTCCACTTCTCATTACCTGTGATTCCAGCTTAGTAATTTTTGCACAAGGACACAGAAAAAGATTTGCCCAA
This sequence comes from Heterocephalus glaber, assembly GCF_053883595.1. Taxonomy (NCBI): domain Eukaryota; kingdom Metazoa; phylum Chordata; class Mammalia; order Rodentia; family Bathyergidae; genus Heterocephalus; species Heterocephalus glaber. The sequence goes on along the minus strand of NW_028258145.1, from coordinate 24,639,768 downwards.
TCTAGCCCAGGAGTTACTCTTCATCTAAGTCTCCATCTCACAACAGATCTTGAGAACAGCCATTTTCAGCTCTGGGCCTTCTTTCTCTACTCAACAAGCTACCATTTGTGTTCCAGGAAATTCTGAGAGCTGTGTGTCCATCTAGGCCACTTTGGTAAGCTCACTGGCTCCCTTCTTTAACAGATCTTGAAAGGAATCCAGTCTTGCTTAAGTCCCTCTCATTGCACTTTATGTAGTATCATCTGTTCAGGGAATTGTTGGGAGATTTCCGCCAGCTTCTATTTCTCAGCAGGTCCTACGGAGGCCCACTCTCAGCTACACCTCCTCTTACTGCAGTAGGGAACTGAATGCCTGTGCAAGTTACTGCTGAAAGGCATGCCTTCTGCACCACCGACATAGATTTTCTAGTCTTAATTCCATGGTCAGTTTTCCCAAACACCTTAGATAACCTCCTTGCATACTTGCAGATCCATCCTAGTCTAGGCACTGCACCAATCCTGAAATGTTTGGGAGACCTGTGATCAACTTGGGCTTAGGCATTCTCTAGAGCTTAAAGACCTGTAGCAGTTATTGGCAAAAGGAACACAAAACAGTCTGCAAAGAACTTCAAAAATCTACTAAAAAAGGATGGCACAAACAATGGCAGACTGCAAAGACTGTAGTAACACCTAGCTCTTCATTGAGCAAACATCAACACACATCCACAAACATTAGTAATGAACAAGAAAATGCAACATCAAAAAATAAGATACAAGTGACTGAAAGTATGGAGATGTGTGATCTATCAAGCAAAATAACTTGAAATAGCTGTTTTAAAGAAGTTCTAAAACTATAAAGAAAATGGAAAAAAGATTTAGGAATTTATCAGATAAGTTCAACTGAAGTACTGAAATAATCTTAAGAAAAATTCTGGAACTGAAAATAAAATTAGTGAAATGAAATATGCAATGGAGAGCATAAACATAATTGAAACAGAAGAAGAATCTATGGACTCAAAGCATGTTTACTGAAAATAAATAGAGCAGAAAAATAATGAGTAAGAAGGAAGAAAAGTTATGGGATTTATGAGATAATATCAAAAGAACATATGTAGGAGTCATTAGAGGTTAAGGGAAAAAGACAAAAACAAAGGGATAAGAAGATTATAGTGAATAAAGAGAAGAAAAAAAAAGTTAAGACTTCACAGACCTGGAGAAAGATATAAATTTCAGGAACAGGAAGTTTAATGTTTACAACAGATCAAGGATTGCTGAAGACTCCAAAATCAATGTCTCCTTTGAGTCTCAAAGCAAACTCTTAACTGTTATTACATATAAAGATCAAAAATAAAGTCCAATACTTATGTCCCAGGGTAAACTTTCCCATTCTAAAAGGAAAAATAGAAGAATAAAAAGGAATTGGAGCAAAACAAGATCAGAATTTGTCAGGGCAATCAGTAAATCCTGTAGCCCATGCCCAATTTGCAGGGCAGTTGACATTGAGATAAGAGCTGCAAAGGCTTGGGCAACTCTACCCCTATGGCCTTGGCAGTTGCAGCTCATGTGGCCTTTCTCTTCAGCTTCTTCCATTCACTTGCCACTGCTCTCCTTGGCACACATTGCATGTTCCTGCAATCCCATGCTTCCTGGGGTCTCTGATGCACCTTTCACTTCACTCTTGCAGCTTCACACACTGCTCTTTCAGTGACTAATTGCCTGGACTCCCAGACTATCTTTTGAAATTTGGTTAGAATCCTTAATGATGCCACAACTGTTACATTCTTACTCTCTGAAAAAACAACTTCTCAGGAAACAGTTTTCAAACCTTTCACAACTTCTCCCAGAAACCTGATTAAAAGGCTTTAGGTCAATGAAGCTAGTACTCAATTATCCAGTCACACTCCAAAAGCCTCACTTCTTTTATCACAGTAGCTTTGTAGTATAGTTTCAAGTTGGGGAATGTGATACCCCCAGCTATGTCTCTGTTGCCTAGAATTGCTTTTGCTATTCTAGTTCTCTTCTGGTTCCAAATGAATTTTTGGATTGTTTTCTCAAGTTCTGTGAAGTATATTGCTGGAATTTCAATCAGCATTGCATTAAATTTATATAGTTTTGGAAATATGGCCATTTTCACTATATTAGTTCTTCCTACCCAGGAACATGGGATGTCTTTCCATTTTCTTATATCTTCCTCGATCTCCTTTTTCAAAGTGCTGTAGTTTTCAGTGTAGTGGTCTTTTGCTTCCCTTGTTAGGTTGATTCCTAGATATTTTATTTTTTGGATGCTATTGTAAAAGGAATTGCTTCCCTAAATTCTCTCTTGATGAGTCTACTATTTGTGTATAAAAAGGCTATTGTTTTTTGAGTGTTGGCCTTATATCCAGCTACTCTACTGAACCTCTCAATTAAATATAAAAGTCTGTTACAGAATTTTTTGTGTCCTCTATGTAAAGTATCATATCAGCAAATAATGACAGTTTAACTTCTTCCTTTAGTATCTTCATTCCTTTTATTTCTTTCCCTTTTCTAATTGCTGTGGCTAATGTTTACAAAACTATATTGACCAGGAGTAGTGATAGTGGGCATCCTTGTCTTTTTCCTGATTTTAGCATGAAAGTTTTCAGTTTTTGACCATTTAGTATGATGTTGGCTGTTGGTTTTTAATAAATAGCCTTAATCAGGTTGAGATAAAGACCTTCTATTCCAATTTTCTGTAGCATTTTTATCATGAATGGGTGTTGGATTTTGTCAAATGCCTTTTCTGCATCTATTGAGATGATCATACGGTTTTTGTCCTTGACTCTGTTAATATAGTGTATTACATTTATTGAGTTTCAAATGTTGAACCATCCTTGCATCACTGGGATAAATCCAACTTGGTAGGGGTGTATGACCTTCTTGATGACTCTCTGTATTCTGTTTGCCAGTATCTTGTGGAGGATTTTTGCATCTATGTTCATTAGGAAGATTGGTCTGTAATTCTGTTTTTGGGTTGGGTCTTTCTCTGGTTTTGGAATCAAAGTAACACTTGCTTCTAGGAATGAATTTAGGTGCCTTGCTTACCTTTCAATTTCCTTGATGAGTTTAAAGAGTAATGGTGATAGTTCTTATTTAAATGTCTTGTAGAATTCAGCATTGAAACCATGGTATTGACACAGAAACAGACCCAAGGATCAGTGGAATAGATTAAAAGATGCAGAAACAACTCCAGATATACTCAGTCACCTCATCTTTGACAAAGGGGCCAACCATCCTCATTGGAGGAAAGATAGCCTATTTAATAAATGGTGTTGAAAAAACTTGACTTCAACCTGCCAAAGATTAAAACTAGACCCATACCTATCACCATGCACTAAACTAAGATCAAAGTGGATTAAAGATATAAATATTAAGACAGAAACACTAAATTTTCTGGAAGATAAGTTAGGTAGAACTCTTGAAGACATTGGCATAGGAAAAGACTTTATGAATGAAACCTCAGTAGCACGGGAACTAGCACAAAAAAATCAACAACTGGGATCTTATCTTATTAAAAAGCTTCTGCACTGCAAGGGAAACCATCAACAGAGCTAACAGACAACCTACAATCTGGGAAAAAAATTTTAGCAGCTGTACCTCAGACAAAGGTCTACTATCTAGAATATATAAAGAATTGAAAAAAATCAGAACCCCCAAATTCAAAGACCCATTTCAAAAATGGGTATCTGAAATGAACAGACATTTCTCAAAGAAGTACAAGCAGCAAAAAAATATATGAAAAAATGTCCAAGAGATACAGATTTTACCTCATCCCACAAAGAATGGTTGCTATCCAGAAATCAACCAATAACAAATGCTGGCAGGGGTGTGGAGAGAAAGGAACCCTTCTCCAATGTTGGTGGGAGTGTAGACTGTTGCAACCACTGTGGAAATCAATATAGAGATACCTCAAAGAACTAGGGCTAGAGGTCCCATTTGACCCAGCTATTCCCCTGCTGGATACCTTCCCCAAATAATTAAAAGAATCATACCACAGGGATATATGTGCATCCATGTTTATAGCGGCATAGTTTGTAATAAATAAAGCTTGGAAACAGCCCAAGTGCCCATAACTAGAAACTGGATAAAGAAGATTTTTTTTTTATAAAATGGAGTACTACTTAGCCATAAAGAAGGAGAAACTAGAGACATTTGTAGCTAAATGGATGCATATTGAGGCCATACTCTTCAGTGAAATAAATTGAACACATGTGTGTAAATACCAAATAGTTTCTCAAGTGTGAGAAACTGAAAGTGTAAATAAGGATTAAAATGGTTAAAATGAATAATTCATAATTTGAAATAGGAAAAGTTCCAAATGTATATGGGTGATGAGAAGGGAAGGGGAAAGGGAAGAAGGGAAAGAAAAAATTATGGGAAAAGAAAAAAATGGAACCAAAATCTATGTAAATAGGGAAGGGTGGAGGGGATGAAGGGTGCACAGGTAATGGGGGAAAAAATAAGAACTAAGATATATCATGTACAGATACAAGTACCCAATGATAAATGTAAATGTATTGTATACCTAATATGTACCAATAAAAGAATTTTTTTAAAAGCCTCACTTCTGAAGAAATTAGAGATTTGCTGGCCATTTTAGATCTAAACTATAACAAATGGACATATAATTCAGGCAGAAATTATTTTAGAAATATTGAGTTGAAAATGCATTCAAGAAATATAGCTTTAACAGATATTTACAGAACAGCCCAGCCAGTGGCTGAAGAGGACACATTCTTCTCACAGAACATGGAAGTTTACCTGAGATATATCATATGTTAGATCCAAAAAAGGTTTACTATATATAGGGCCAAAATATTTTCAACTATTTTTGACAATATTGTTAGAAAACTGGAAATCAATAACAAGAGGTACTTGGGAAACTTTTAAATTATGTCAAAATGAAAACATGCTCTTGACCAACAACATAGAATGGAGAAATAAAAAGGCACACTAAAAAAGTGTCTTAAGGTAAAGGGAAACAGAGAAACAATATACCAAATCCTATGAGTAAAGCCAATGCTCTTCTAAGAGGGAAGTTTATAGGAATATATGTCTACATCATAAAGGAGGAAAGATCATAAGGGATGAACTGCCAATGTACCTCGAGGAATTAGAAAATAAAGAAGAAACTAAGCCCAGTAGAAAAAAAGAAAATAATAAGAATCAGAGCTGAAATAATTGAAATATAGATTTCTTAAAATTTAAAATTATCAGAGGGCTGAAAAGATAAAATTGACAAATCTTTTGATAGAAAAAATAAATTAAATCAAAATGATAATGGAGATATTATAACTCTTGCTCCAAGAATGCAAAGGATTATGGTAGTCAATTATGAACAATAAAAACAAATAAACTGCAATTTTGAAGAAATGGATAAATATTTGGACACATAAATCTTAATAATTTTGAGTTAGAAGAAATCAAAACAACGAACAGACCAATGACAAGTGATTCAGCCATTAACAAAATATATTAGCCATAAATGAAAATCTGAATATCTAATACCTTGAGTTCTCAAATCAAACATTTAAGGAATTTTACCCAATCCTCTCAAATTGTTTCAAAAACTTGAAGAGGTAATTCTTTGAAAGATATTCTACATGACCAACATTACTCTGATAGCAGTACTGGACATACGGGGGGGGGGGGGGAGAAGAATAAGGAGGAGGAGGAGGAAGATGTGGAGGAGGAGGTAAAGAGGAGGGGAGAGGAGAAGAGAGGAGCAGAGAGGGAGGAAGAAAAGGAGGGAGAGAGAGAGAGAGGAAGAAGAAAGAAGAAGAGGAGGAGACTAGAAAAGAAAGAAGAAAGCAAACTACAAGTCCAAATCCCTAAGGAACCTGAATTCATCAATCCTCCACAAAATAATAGCCAACTGAGTTAATGATATATTAAAAAAAATTAATAACCATGGCCAAATAGAATTCATTCCAGGAATGCAATCATGATTCAACATATGGAAATCAAGAAAGGCAATAAATCACATTAATAGAAATAGACAAAACCATGTGATCATTTCAGTAGATAAAGAATTTCACAAAATACAACATCCTTTCAATTCTTGTATAGTAAAAAAGTCAACAAAGTAGATATAGAAGGAATATACTACAACACAAACATAGACTATAGATGACAGTCTTAAAAGTAACATATTGAATGGGGAAGTTTTGAAATTTTTCTCTTTAGGATTTGGAACATCATCTTCAACTTTCTGATCAACATAGTACTATTTCCAGTCAGAAAAATTAAGCGAGAGAAAGAAATAAATGAGATTCAAATGTGAAAAGTAAAGGTTAAGTTGTACATTTTTGCAGATTGCCAACATTGTCAAATTATAGGAAAGCAGGGACAGTGCAGTCTGTGTAATCAAAGCTCATATGCTTATTGTGGAATAATCAGGGTAGCCTAACTCTCACACCTTTTAACTTCCAAACCCGGAGTCAAAGTCTCCCTACTTCGTTCACCTCTACCAGCCACACAGGGTGACAAATTCACAAGTGTGTCCAAAATCATATTAAATATGTCTTCCCTATTTAGACTGTATGAGAAGTACAAATATGGGGAAGGACCAGATTACACCCAGGATCTTGAAGATGGCTACTTCTTCTTGTGTCCTTAAATAATATAGAAGGTCAAAGAGAAGAGAGAGAGAAAAAAAAAGAGTGTGAGGGAGAAGGTAAAACAACAAGAAGAATCAGAAGAAGGAGGAAGTGAAGAGTAAGCACTACTTTTTATCTCTTGTTATTAGTATACTCACGCTCGTTATGAGATCCCTACTCTCATGACCTCATATAACTTAATTATCCCCCAGAGACCCCATCTCAAATACCTTCCCATTGGAAGTTAACCTTTTAACACATGAATTTAGTTGAGGAGGACATATTTAGTTCACATCATCCACATTAGAAGACAATTTGGTGGCTATTTTATAAATTTAAACAAATTATTAGAACAAAATCCAGCCATTTTGCGCCTTAGTATGTCCCTAAATGAGTTGAAAAGTTATCCTCACACAGCCCTGTATACACAGAACACTGAAGCAAGCAAGGTATCTTTTTGTAGATAAATATGTAAACTGTGGTGTTTTCAGACAATGAAAGAGTCTTCAGGGCCAAAAAGAACTGAGTTATGAGGCCATGAAAAGACATGGAGGAAAGTTAAGTGAATATTGCTATGTGAAAGAAGTAATCTGAGTCTATTTGATTTATAGATTTTAATAATGGTTGTTTATGCTTCCAATGTGAATGTAATTATAGTTTATGGAAACATATAGAATCAAAATTATCAGTTGTAATTGTACTAAAGATAAAATTGTTTCTTTAATTGCTGATTTTTTGATTCCCAAAGTTCTATTAATTACGCGAGAATGGCTTGGGGTCTTGAATAGAAATCTATTGATCCAGTAATTATGTTCAGAGCTGTTATAAACTGTGGTTAACCATCAAATATGTGCTTGATAACAATGTTTCTCATATCTCCCAAAGATTTTATCATTTATATATATGACATGAGGATGGCAGCAACATCTACTTTACTGTCAATGTGAAGATAAAAAATATTAGGTAGGAATCACATACAGCTCTATGTAGAATGGTTAGTAGTTCAATTACTTTTATCTGTATTTACCACTATAGTTTTACTTGCTTTTCAGTTAATAGGTATATTTTTGGAACATAGAAAATATTGTTGAGATATATATATATATATATATATATATATATGTATATCCATGTTAAGATCAACTTATTGCATCTGATATACATGTTGAGATATATATGTTAAGATATATATATACATTAAGACTGAATTATTGCATCTGTCTGTGTTCTATAGCTTCTCTTTATGAAATACAAGATAAACCTTCTGAATATGGACACTGAACTAATTTTTTAAATATGCATAAAATCTGCACATTCTAGAATCTATTTTCACACTTAAAATTACATTTCCCAATAAAAATCCCACTGTCTTTTATGTGACAGAAAAGGTTTTCAAATACACATCAGAATGGAACATAGACAGTTATAGAATATTATAGTGTATGAAAAATGCTAAGGGACTTTCTATAATGCATTGTTTTTATGTTAGTTTTATAGTTCAAAATTAAAATTTACCTCTCTTTTCAAAAATGACATCAGTATATCAATTCATGATGCAAAAGCATTCTATCCTGCTAAGATATATTACATCTTTGTAAAAAGGAAAGACCAAAACATATTTGTTCTTCTAAATAAAAATTAAACAAATATTACCAAAAGTTACAATAAACAAGAAAAGTCAAATATTATCCCTGCCAACTCTACAAAAATCCTTCACCCAGTTGATGGGCTGAGTTTGCAGAGGAGTGACTGTCAAGTGGTAAACATATTCACATTGATTGCATTGATGTCAGAATTGCAAGACAAAGATAAGGTTTGCTGATAACAGTTACAAAAGTTACATATTTAATTCTATCTAAATATTTATATATTTTCTCTGGTGTTTTCTCATGGCCAAACACTCTCCAATCTGGTGCCCTTCCAGCAATTTTGGATCTCTGTGCTGTTAAAGGCCACTGTATATGACTGGAAGCAAGGGACTAGATTACTGGCCAAACAGACGGTGAGGAATACTTAATTGACTCACTTGAGAAGATGATGAGTTAGAGACTATGGCTTTATCAAGGGATATGAATAATAAATTACATCTGTTTTAATGAATCAAAAAATGAAAGAGTTTCCTAATTGCTTATTTCAAATAATGTAATAAGATATTTATTTAAGGTACTAGGCAACTTGCATATATTAATCCCACAATTTTGATGACAATTTTATGAAGTTGTAGTACTAGTATTCTCATTTTTTAGGCAGGGAATCTGAGGCACTGAATAATTAAGAAGTTCACCAAGGTTCACTCAACCTATGAACTAAGTCAATAATCAAAACTAGGCAGATTTTCTCCGGCATTCCCAAATAATTAACTACATTACAACTTTGCTTGGAATCCTGGAGAGTTGCAAAACACAGTTGTAATTATACAATGAAAATTAGCTTACTGAACACAATTTGAGAAATATAGAATAAAAAGGAAAGACAACCAACTATAACCCTTCCATCCAAAGGAGAGTATTTAAAACAATGTAACAGAATTAAAAAAATTTCTATATATTCCACGTTACATCTGTTTTCTTTAAAAAAGTTTTTTAAAGCATATTGCAAGCATTAGACTTTTAACTAAGTAAAGCTCCAATTTGCAAGGATCCTCATTGACAATTCCTCTTTATACACAAGAAAAAGCAGAAGAACATAACTATCAGTGACATTTTTAGGGCCCATCAGAGAAACAAAGTAGCAAGGAAAACGGTACCTGAAATTCTAAGACACTGGCAAATAAGGAGGAGCCCAGCTGAGATCAGCTTTCTGGAAAAGATACTGACTCACTTTTTATTTTTGTATTAAATTATTTTATTGGTACATTGTAGGTATACAACACAATTACATTTCTCATTGGGAATTGTACCTTTACATAATGCATCTTGGTTCTTATTTTTACCCCATTCCTAGCCCTCCCTTCACCCCCTCCACCCTTCCCTATTTTACAAAGACTTTGTTTCCATTTTTTCCATTTCTCATCATTTTTCCTTTCCCTTCTTTCCTTTCCCCTGCCCCTCCCACTACCCCTACCTCTTTGGACCTTTTCTTCCCATTTTACATTATTGATTATTCATTCTAATCATTGGTACATTTTAGGTATACAATATAATGACATTCATCATTGGAAATTTACAACTTCAAATATTCTCTCTTGGTTATTTTTCACCCTTGCCCAGCCCTCCCTTCAACCACTCCAGTCCTCCCTATTTACAAAGATTTTGTTCCTGTCTTTCCATTTTCTCATATTAATCCCATTCCCTTCTATCCTTTCCCCTAGCCCTCCCACTTCCTTCCCCTTTGCCCCTTTTCTTCCTATTTCACATTACCTATTATACATTCAGTGTTTATTTACACTTTCAGTTTCTCACACCAGAGAAACTATTCGGTATTTACACATCTGTGTCCTATTTATTTCAATTAAGAGTATCACCTCAATGTGCATACACTTAGCTATAAATTTCTCTAATTTCTCATTTTTTATGGCGGAGTAGTACTCCATTTTATATAAAAAAACACATTTTCTTTATCCAGTCACCAGTTGATGGGCATTTGGGCTGTTTCCAAGTTTTAACTATAACAAACTATGCTGCTATGAACATGGGTGCATATATATCACAGTGGTATGATTCTTTTAATTCTTTGGGGAAGATCCCCAGAAGTGGAATATCGGGGTCAAATGAGAATTCCAGTCCTAGTTCTTTGAGGTATCTCCATACTGATTTCCACAGTGGTTGCACCAGTCTACATTCCCACCAGCAGTGGATCAGGGTTCCTCTTTCCCCACAGCCCCACCAGCATTTGTTATTGGTTGATTTCATGATAGCAGGCATTCTTTCTGGAGTGAAGTGGAATCTCAGTGTTGTTTTCATTTGCATCTCTCGAATGACCAGTGATGTTGAACATTTTTTCATGTATTTATTTGCTATTTCTACTTCTTTATCTGAGAAATGTCTGTTCATTTCAGATGCCCATTTTTGGATTGGGTCTTTAAATTTGGGAGGTCTGATTTTTTTAAGTTCTTAATAAATTTGAGATAGTAGGCCTTTATCTGAGGAAGAGCAGGTGAAGATTTTTTCCCACATTGTGGGTTGTCTCTTCACACTGATGGTGGTTTCTCTTGCTGTGAAAAAGCCTTTTAATAAGAAGAGATCCCACTTGTTGACTGTTTGTGCTAGTTCATGGGCAACTGAGGTTTTGTTCATAAAATCTTTTCCTACACTGATGTCTTCAAGGGTTCTAGCTAACCTCTGTTCCAAATGGTTCAGAGTTTCTATTTTAATATTTAGATCTTTAATCCATTTTAATTTTAGTTTAGTGCATGGTGAGAGATACAGGTCTAGTTTTAATCTTTGGCAAGTTGAAGCCCAATTTTTCCAGCACCATTTATTAAAGAGGCTATCTTTCCTCCACTGAGGGTGTTTGGCTCCTTTGTCGAAGATGAGATGGCTGACTGTGTCTGGCATTGTTTCTGCATCTTCTAATCTGTTCCACTGGTCCTCAAGCCTGTTTCTTTGCCAGTACCATGCTGTTTTTATCACAGTAGCTTTGTAGTAGAGTTGCAGGTTGGGGATTGTGATACCCCCTGCCATGTCTCTGTTACCTAGAATTGCTTTTGCTATTCTGGGTCTCTTCTTGTTCCAAATGAATTTTTGGATTGTTTTCTTGAGGTCTATGAAGTATGCTGCTGGGATCTCAATTGGAATTGCATTAAATCTATATAGCAGTTTTGGAAGTATGACCATTTTCACTATATTAATCCTTCCTACCGAGGAGCAGGTGATGTCTGTCCATTTTCTGATATTATCTTCAATCTCTCTTTTCAGACTGCCATAGTTTTCAGAAAAGAGATCTTTGGTTTCTTTCATTAGGATGATTTCTAAGTATTTCAGTTTTTTGGATGCTATTGTGAAAGGAATTATTTGCCCTATTTCTCTCTCAGTGAGTCTGTCATTGGTGTAGAGGAAAGCTATTGACTTTTGTGTGTTGACCTTGTAACCAGCTACTTGCCTGAATTTAGTTATTAAGTCCAGAAGACTTTTGCAGGAGTTCTTGGGGTCTTCTATATAGAGTATCATGCCATCTGCAAATAATGACAATTTGACTTCTTCATTACCTATCTCTATTCCATTTATTTCTTTCTCTTGTCTAATTGCTGTGGCTAATGTTTCCAGAACTCTATTGAACAAGAGTGGTGATAGTGGACATCCTTGTCTTGTTCCTGATTTTAGTGTGAAGGATTTCAGTTTTTGACCATTTAGTATGATATTGGCTGTTGGTTTTTCATAGATGATTTCTATCAGTTTGAGGTAGAGACCATCTATTCCAATTTTTTGTAGGGTTTTTATCATAAATGCATGTTGGATTTTGTCAAATGCTTTTTCTGCATCTATGGAGATAATCATATGGTTTTTGTCCTTGGCTCTATTAATATGGTGTATTACATTGATTGATTTGCATATGTTGAACCATCCCTGCATCCCTGGGATGAATCCCACTTGATCAGGGTGTATGATCTTCTTGATGATCTTCTGCATTCTGTTTGCCATTTTTTTATTAAGGATTTTTGCATCTGTGTTCATTAGTGAGATTGGCCTATAGTTCTCTTTTTCAGTTGGGTCTTTCTCTGCTTTGGGGATCAAGGTGATGCTTGCTTCCAGGAATGAATTTGGGAGTATTGCTTCACTTTCAACTTCACTGAAGAGTTTAAACAGTAATGGCAGCAGTTCCTCTCTAAATGTCTTGTAGAATTCAGCAGTGAAGCCATCAGGGCCCAGGCTTTTCTTATTTGATAAGTTTTTAATTACATTTTCAATTTCATTGGTTGATATTGGGTTGTTCAGGATTTTTAGGTCTTCTTCGTTCAACTTTGGTCATTCATATGCATCTAGGAATCTGTCCATTTCTTCTGTGTTGTCCATCTTATTGGCCTATAGGTTCTGGAAGTAGGTATTAATGATCCTCTGGATTTCTGCTGGGTCTGTTGTCATTTCATCCTTTTCATTCCTAATTGCATGGATTTGGGCCTTTTCTTTCCTTTTTCTGACAAGGTTGGCTAAGGGTTTGTCAATTTTGTTGATTCTTTCAAAGAACCAACTCTTGGCTTCATTGATTTTTTGTATCATTCTCTTAGTCTCCATTGCATTGATATCTCCTCTGATCATTATAATTCCTTTCCTTATATGAGCTTTGGGGTTGTCCTGATCTTCTTTTTCTAGAAGCTTGAGGTTCAGCATCAGGTTGTTTAATTGGGCTTGTTCTGTTTTCCTAATATGCGTATTCACTGCTTTGAATTTCCCTTGTAAGGCAGATTTCATTGTGTCCCATAGATTCTGATATGTTGTATTGTCATGGTCATTTAATTGAAGGAACTGTCTGATTTCTTCTTTAATTTCCTCTGTGACCCATTGGTTATTCAGAAGTGTGTTGTTCAATTTCCTCGTGTTTATGAAATTTTTTGAGTTTCTTTTGATATGGATCTCCAATTTCATTACACTATGGTTGATAATATACAGGGGATAACTTCAATTCCTTTGCACTTACTTAAACATGTTCTATGTGTGAGTATGTGGTCTATTTTGGAGAATGACCCATGTGCAGCTGAGAAGAATGTGTATTCTGATTTTGTGGGATGGAAGACTCTGTAAACACCTGGTAAGTTCATTTGTTCAAGAGTTCGATTGAGTTCTAGTATTTCATTACTTATTTTTATTCTAGTTGATCTATTTGTGACAGTTGGGTGTTGAGGTTCCCCACTACAATTGTATTAGTGCATATATGACTTTTCATGTCCATTAGTATTTGTTTCATATAGTTGGGTGCACTAGTGTTTGATGCATAGATATTCATGATTGTTATCTCTTCCTCTCAGATTCTTCCGTTTACAAGGATGTAGTGTCCTTCTTCATCTCTCTTAATTAGTGTTGGTTTGAAATCTACTTGATCTGCAAAGAGGATAGTTCCTCTTGCTTTTTTTCAGCTTCCTGTCGCATGCGGTATTGTTTTCCACCCTTTAACTTTCAGTCTATGAATTGCCTTTTGAATTAAGTGTGTTTCTTGTATGCAGCATATTGTTGGATTTTGCTTCTTGACCCATTCTGCTAGTCTATTTCTTTTGATTGGTGAACTGAGACCATTAACATTGATGATTATAACTGAAACATATTGACTTGTCATTGCCATGACTTTTTCTTTTTGTTGGGTTCTCCCCATCTACATTTAATTTTTTGTCATGTCAGATGCGTTCATTCTGCTTTGCTTCCTGGGGTTGTGATCCTCAATATCTGTTTCTAGGATATTGTGTAAAATTATTTGGAGTGCTGGTTTGGTATTCACGAAGTTCCTAAGGTGCTCTCTGTCATGAAAGTATCTTATTTCTCCATCCATTTTGAAAGATAGTTTTGCAGGGTTCATGAATCTGGGTTGGAGGCTGTTTTCTTTTAAGGATTGGAATATGTCACTCCAAGCTCTTCTTGCCTTGATGGTTTGTGTTGAGAAGTCTGCTGTCATTCTGATGGGCTTTCCTTTGTATGTGATTTGTTTCTTTTCTCTGACTGCTTGGAGAAGCTTGTTCTTCTCTTGTGTTTCTGGAATCTTAACAATTATGTGCCTATGTGTAGATTTTTTTTGATCAAGCCTATTTGGAGTCCTATATGCCTCACTTATCTGTATGTCAGGCTCTTTTCCCCTGCTTGGGAAGTTTTCTGCCATTATTTTTGTGAAGAGATTTTTTTATGTCATCTCCACACTCTCCTGTTTCTTCATTGAGCCCAATCAGTTTTATGCTATTCTTCTTTGCATCATCTAGCAGCTGCTGGATTGATTTCTCATGTTCCCTTATAATTTTGAAGCAATTTTTCTTTTCCTGGTCACTAATTGGAGTCTTATCTTCTATATCTGAAATTCTGTCCTCACATTGGCTCATTTTTGTTGTGCAGACTTTCAGTGGAGTTTTTCATGTCCTGGAAATCTATTTGCATCTGTTTTATGGATTCCATTTGTTTCTTATGTTGGGATTCCATCATGTTCCTGAGCTCCTCTCTAGATTTATTTATCATGTCTTGTACTTGGGGCACAATTTCTCCTGTTATCTGAGAAATTATTTCTCATTTCATTTTTTCCAGATCCCCTTTTGTTGCCAGTTCAGTGGGTCCAGGTGGTTGAGTATCACAATGTTCCATCTCATTTCCCTTTGGGGTTGCTGTAGGTGATCTGGAAGTTTGGTTTTGAGACTTATTTACATATTTTCTCATTTCAACTGTGGTGGGGAGCTGTCAGTGCCTGCACGGATTACCTCCTCTGAGCTGGGTGAGGTGGGACAGGGGCCGGGAACAGGGGTAGGGATTGTGACCCAAAAGCCCTTTACTGTTGGCTGGGAGCAGCTGGAGGGATGGTGGCTGGGAAACCCCTTCCTCAGGGCCAGGAGCAGTAGGATGGTGGCTCAGAAACCCCTCCCTCTGGGCCGGGAGTGGTGGGAGGGATGGTGTCCCGGAAGCCCCTTCCTCTGGGCCAGGAGCAGTGGGACAGAAGGTGGCCCAAAAGCCCTTTTCTCTGGGCTGGAGCAGAGCGAGGGTTGGTGACCAGGAAGCCCCATCCTCTGGACCAGGAGCAGTGGGACGCCGGCTCAGAAACCCCTACCTCTGGGCCAGGAACAGCGGGAATCAGTGCCTTGGTCTGGTGGTCTGGTGTCCTCTGTGTCTTTGTAGTGTGGAATCAGGTGGCTGCCTGTCTGCCACGGGGTGATTACGTGTCTTCCTTGCAACTCAGGACCTTGGTAGGATGTGCACAGACCTTCTTGTGTTCAGCGGGCTGATTTGGTGTGTTCTGTGGGACTCAGGACCTGGGTAGGGCATACATAGACCTGCCTGTCTGCAGCGGGCTGATTCGGTGTGTTCTGTCCTGTCTCACTTTTGAGTAGTGATGAGGTGAAGTGTGGAATAGTAGTAGAATAAGAAACTCCTGAGGGGTTCCTAGTGTGCCCGGATTGTATGAGTCATTGCTTTTATTCACAATGGAAATTAAAACTGAAGCAGAAAGTTACAGAAAAGACTTTATTTATAAAGTAAAATAAAGTAGAAGGAACTTTTTCTTGAAGAATTGATAAAGATTAAGCCAGCCCTTTACAAATGAGAGTAAAAACAATAGGAAAGGACTCTAGTTTAAGCAGCTTGAGGTGGCACACTTTGATGAAAGGAATCAGATCAATCCAAAGGCGGAGACCATGTTTAAGGAGGAGGTGTTATGGTGGGGTGAGTTGATCATTATCTCAGGCCTGATTTAATAGCTCTATAATCCTCATGGCTTGAAGGGTGGTTCTACTCTGATGATAAGATTGTCTCTGTTCTTGGTGGTTTTAGTCATGGTGACCTTTGCTATTCCTGGAATCCAGGTGATCACAGGTTTAGGACAATGGCTGAAAACTTTTGGACTTGGTTGGTTGTCCTTGTAAAATCACTTATTTTGACACCTTCAGTCATGGGGTGTGGTATATGAATTCAAGGTTAAGCAATCTCGTTTTGCAAATGTTTAGATGGATACTAAATAATTAACACACCTATATGGAGAGCTGAGAAGGGGTATGACCCAAAAGTTTTTAATAACAAAAGAAATAAAATGAAGGTCATGTTTTGTCTGCCACTAGTTACCTTTTGGACATTTTATGTCCAATGAAGAGCTGTGGATTTTACTAAAAATGATTTGTAAGTCCCTGATTGTCTTAGAAAAAAAACACAAATCATGCTTTTTATGTGTAGCAGGCTAAGGGCACAGGGGTCTCCCTACCCTGGTCCTCTGTAAGAGTCACTATGTCATGACTGCATCACTTGAGGTACACAAAATGTTTGTAGATTTTATCTGAAGCACAGTAAGTTCTCACAGTGAAGAGAAAGTGTGTGTGGGGGAGACTGAGCATCTGGGAAAAGGGAGGAAAAGAAAGTAATTTCAAATATACCAAGAGCATTCCTTGTAACAAGCCTAATTTTAAAGGCAAAAGCATAAAAGACTTTACCAGACTATTGCCACATCTGGGAGAGGACTGTTACCAAATTGTACCTTTCTCTAGCAGTTTTGACTTATCCAGATGATGAAGAAAATGAAGAAACAAGAAATGTTTGTGAGGGTCACAGCTCAGGAACACAAGACCCCGGAAAGCCTGAAATTTCATCATAAGACTAGCATTCTCTCCTCAAAATATAATCACCACAATCAACAAAACTCTGTTATGGTAACCATGAATTACAGGTGAAAGAATTGCAAGCTCAGACTCTGTTGAAGAAGGAACTCATAGGGAAACACATTAAGAGAGTATAGAAAGACATTAAACAAATTTGAAACTGCTGGCCAGTAAAGCTAGAGAAAATATTCCGTACTAAATAATTTATGGCCACATTAATACAAATTTCATAGTGAAGACCTGTTTGTATCATTTCTTTTTGTTTGATAGAATGTGTCCACCATTCAATTAAAAAAAACTATTTTATTTTGAAAATGCAAGAAATTCTAATATGAAGATAAATCAAGCATCTGAACCTGGGTCAGATATGACACCTATTAGATTATTCTTAGAAATACAACTATTATTATGTTAGTATAGTATTAGTTAGCTTTTCTGTTACTGAGATACAATAAATACAATTGGCTGACTTGAAAGCAGAAATGGCATCGTGGAAGGGCACAACAGAGGAAAGTTGCTCAGCTTGAACATAGCAGCCAGGAAGCAGAGAGACGGGAAGAAGAATATACTCTTCCAGGTCATGCCCCAAGCATCCACCTCCAATCAGCCCCAGCCCCTAACAGCACAATCAGCCATATGATTAATACACTGGTAAGTATAGTGCCCCATTATTTAACCACCTTCCAAAAGCCCATTCCCTGAATACATGAAACTTTTGAGAGACATTTATGGATCTAAATCATGTTTGTAATATGAGCAGAGTGATGGAAACTGTATGAAAAAATCAAAAGATGCAAAACTAATTTAAAAAAAAAATCTATGAATATCATTCATGGATTCATCAGTAGACAGAACATGGTTAATGAAATAACTCATGTATTTGAAGATATATTAATAGCTACTTCCCAAAATGAATGAGAAAAAGAGGGAAAAAGAGACAGAAGGCGGGGGGGAAGGAGAGGGACTTAACAATTGAAAACTATGGGCAATTTCAAAATACATAGTATATTTATAATTGGAATTCCTGAAGGATAAGAAAGAGAATGGACCAGAAGGAATACTTGAAGTAATACTCTAAAAACTTTACCAAATAAATTACAGATATCAAGCCACTGTCTGGAAAACTCAGAGAACACAATGCACAATGCATTCTTAAACATATCGTATTTGAATTTTAGAAAACCAAATAGTAAGAAAATGTTTAAAGGAGATAGGGATGTTAAATTTTTCTCATTTGTTAAAATCTAAGTAACATTAAAGAAAATATTTTGCATTTATAAAACTAAGGAATTTCTGATTGTAAGTTACAAATAGTGAAAAATAGATTGGATAAAATTTGTAGATTTTATATCATTAAAAAAGGATTTCTAAGAACACACAATTTATACTCTAATCAACTCTATGTGAAATTGTATTACTCTACATCAAAGTAATGTTCACACTTTAAAAAATCTTAACAAATCTAAGAGATAACATAATGATAAAATTACATGTTTCTATTTTCATTTTAACATTACTACTAATATACATTGATTCTTAATATTTGCTAATCTATTCCAAGCCTCTAGTACTATTAGCTCATTTAGTTCTCATATAGCTATAAGGTATACTGTTAATATGTTATTTTATGGATGCAATAATAGTCACACAGAGTAATCAAGAAAATTCTCTTCATATTCAGTAACCATCAGATTTGATAATTTAATTCAATAATAATTGCTGCAGAATTAATAGTATTAACCCCACTGTTTGCCTACTTCTCCATTTTAGATTAAATATATTGTTTTGCGCAGTTATATCTTAGAAAAATGCTTCAAAATGACATGGATGAGTAAAAATATCATATTTGGATAAGCAATTGTTATTCTTAATGATATAAAGCTATATACGCAATTTTATGGTGAATAGATTTTTTGTTTGTTTACATAGATAAATGTAACTCTAATTTCCTCAATTGCCTGACTGTAATGTTGGTCTTTGAAAATGTGACCCATATCTACTGATACAGAGATAAAAATAGATACTTTTTTAATAAACAAGAACTCTTTAAGTTTCTCATTAGTATTTCTTCACTTTATCTTAGAAATATCTTCAGAATATTACTAAATGTCTCATTGAATATATTATTGTTATCCAGAGAAATAAAACTAATAGGATATGTGTATTGTCTTCAATAACATTTACTATGGGAATTGGCTCTTACAGTCATGGACCTTAACATGTCCCACAGTCTGTCATCTGCCAGTGGAAAAAACAGAAAAATTGGCCTATAAGGAAATTCAGTGGTGCAGTTAAATCCTAGCCAGAAGTCATGTGAAGAACAGTCCTTGAGTATGAGGGCCAGAGAACAAAGGTCTCTGATGTCTCAGAGCAGAAGATGCATGTTCTAGTTTAAGAAGCACAAATAAAACGTACCTTTCCTCTGCTTTTTCATCCCTTCAGGGTCTCAATGGATGGGAAGATGCCCACACACACTGCTGATGGTAGATCTTCCTTACTTAGATTCTTTGTTGTAATACTAATTTTTTGAAGAAATGCATACCCAGAAATGTTTTACCAGCTGTCCAAGCATGGCACATTTATATGATAATGTCACCTGTCCTTTTCTGGTTCTTGGTGACCTGAGGAGAAGAATTCAACCTGACCGCTTCACCACTGGTAAGAGTTCATGCACATGCAAGGAAGCAGTTCCAAAGCAGAAGAATTTATTGCAAATTAAGACACACCTTACAAACAGGCAAGTACAACACCAAAATGTGAGCAATGAGGAGTTTCTTTTATTTTACCATACTTCTTGTTTTAGGATGTTCCACGCCCTATCCCTGTATATTCATAATTCATTTTTGCCCACTTCAATTTTGAATTATGCATTGGTTTTCCCATCACTCTTCCATAAGTAATGGCATGCATGAGATGCAGAGCATACAGATGAGGCCTTAAGCATATGATAATGAGGACAGATCAACCCAAGGACTCAGAGGGCAGTCAGTGCTCATGCCTTGCTTGGTGAAAGTCCCTGGTTCTACTTTGTATTTAGTGGTTACTTCTTTAGTTACCATCCCTTTTCACTTGGTTGAGGTGCTCACACCTTGGTCCACCTCCCCTAATCAGAAAAACACAGCTGGGACAGTTGAGCTTTCCTGGACCCCTGCAGAAAGAATGGCTTGTACCAGCTCAGCAGTTCTAAACCATTCCCACTGCTCGTGTCTCACTACTACCTACACTAAGACACATATAGTCCAATTGTGTCCTTCTGTTGGACAATAACTCTGAGCATTTGCTTTCAACAAATAATAACTTCTCTTCTCTAATTCTTGTTTACTGTGAACTGATCAAACTCATTGAAAACCACAATCCCTAGCACCTACAATTGCTAATGATTTACATCCATGTATGTGTCTGGTCCTTCCTGTGCTACTGAATTTCTCAGCTTCATGCATACTGAAGTATCATTTGTGTTTTTATTGTACAAATATTAACAGAGAGCTTACTCTTTAGTAAGGGAGTCAGATCACTTTCTCTATATAGAGAATGATATAAAGGCTTTGTGGTTCACGTACTGTACATTTTCTCCCCCAATAGCATCCTGTCCTTTTCTTCCTCCTGTCTACCTTCTTCCTTCTCCTTCAATTCCTCTTCTCTCTTCTCCTCTTATTCTTTCTCCATCTACTTTTGTCCTTATAACACTTCAAAAAGGCAAAACTATTCTTAGCTCACAGGCATACATATACTCTTTATTGACTTCTGTTTGTATCAGAGTTATTGTGGTAAGTGATGATGAATGATGCCTACACATTTACAGAGCTCATGTATATCATAGTTGATTAAAAAGAATCCCCAAAGGAATGCAAGATACTATGATACTAGGGCAATATTTATTAATTGGAAGATTCAGAGAAGACAATTCATTGAAATTGGACTGAGACTCCAAGGCACCTTTCTGAGTTACAGTTTCATTTTTTTAGTTTTAAATTTCCAGTGTGTTTGAAACTAAAATGCATGAAGACAAAATCCACATGAATTATATCACCACTGTGTTTTCAGATTCTAGTGTTATGCCATACAGGGCTGCATAAATATTTATTGCATAGATGAAGATTGAAGATTGGAGTCTAAATAAACCTAGGGTGGAATGGATATTTCTTAATCCCTTCAAAGTTCTCACTTGCTTTTTTGGTGGGAAGAGAACATATTTCTGAGACTCTGAAGGATATCTGATCACTAATATTTTGTTGGTGTGGGCCTATTTCAAAAGGAGAAGTAATATTAAAATTTAAGATAAAGAATTAATAGTTATTTACCAATCAGCTCACATATTTTAATTGGAATTTTTCTACACAAATGTTGCTATTAAAGTAAAGTAATGTGTGAGGGTCCAGAAACTCTAATTCAAATTCTAAAACCCCTCTCTGGATTTTCCTATGTCTTGGTCCCTTAAGCAACTATGTTTTCCTTCCAGGATTCATTGATGTCAAGTTATGTGTGTGTGTGTGTGTGTGTGTGAGCATGTGTGTGTTCTTATAGGCATATATTAATTTTAGGTAAAATTTAAAACTTGAAGTCTCCCCTGCATAACTAATTTTCAACCACTGATACTTTACCTGAGTAGTGTGTTCAGTAACTGATATCCATTTCTAATGCTATAACTCTAGTCTCAACTATCATCTCTGCTCACTGGGTTTTTTGCATTGTTTTCCCACCACATTTTTCTCTCAATGCAGTATACTGGTTTAAATTTTGAAAATTCAAATCTGATCATGCCCAGACCTTGCTTGCTTTCAGCTACTTTCATTAGTTAAGAAGACTTTCTTTGGCAAGAGGCATCCAGTAATAGCTGCTTGAGCAAACTGCTGCTTAGTGAACCAGCTTCCTTATAAACTAGCTTTTCTTGCCAACTACATTGGCCTTCTTTTCATTCCTAAATCATGTTCTTTCACCCAACTTCCCAGCTCTAACTAATTCTGAATCTTCTTTTTGTTTCCAAGCATTAATTACTTAATTCTGATTTCCTTTTTTTCTGTAGTCCACTTTTTTATAATTATCATTTTTATTCATATACATTTGTAGTATATAATGATTCCATTCATCACAGGGAGTTGGTTCATGTACATAACACATCTTAATTCTTTTTGTGCCCTACCCCTCTCTCTCCTACCCTCTCCCTTCACTTGATCCTCTTTTCATTTGTAAAATGTAGATTTCCCTCTTTTCTATTGTGTCTTTTATTCTGCTTTGCAATTTGTTTTCCAGTCCATGTGAAATGTTCTTTTCTTCAAGGAGAAGCTCGTGAGAGTCTCTTATACATTAGATTTCCCCATTGGACAGCTCTCCTAAAATCTTTCTCAAATTCTTTTATTGGTACATTTTAGGTATACAACACATTTACATGATGCATCTTGGCTCTTATTATTTCCCCATTCCTAGCCCTCCCTTCACCCACTCTACCCTTCCCTATTTACAAAGACTTTGTTTCCATTTTTTCCATTTCTCATAATTTTTCCATTCCCTTCTTTCATTTCCTCTGACCCTCCCCTCCCCTTTGGACCTTTTCTTCCTATTTTGCATTATCGATTATTCATTCTAATCATTGGTACATTTTAGGTATACAATATAATGGCACTCATCATTGGAAATTTGCACCTTTACATAATCTCTCTTGGTTCTTATTTTTCACCCTTGCCCAGCCCTCACTTCAACCCCTCCATTCCTCCCTATTTACAAAGATTTTGTTCCTGTTTTTCCATTTTTTCATATTAATTTTATTCCCTTCTTTCCTTTCCCCTACCACTGCCACTTCTTTCCCTTTTGCCCTTTTTCTTCCTATCTCACATTACCTCTTATAAGTTTTAGTCCTTATTTATGCTTTCAGTTTCTCACACCAGAGAAACTATTTGGTATTTATACATGTGTGTCCTGTTTATCTCACTTACGAGTTTTGCCTCAATGTGCATCCATTTAGCTATAAATGTCTCTAATTTCTCATTTTGTGTGGCTGAGTTGTACTCCATTTTATAAAAAAACCACACATTTTCTTTATCTAGTCTCCAGTTGATGGGCATTTGGGCTGTTTCCAAGTTTTAGCTATCACAAACTGTGCTGCTATAAACATGGGTGCACATATATCACTGTGGTATGATTCTTTTAATTCTTTGGGGAAGATCCCCAGCAAGGGAATAGCAGGGTCAAATGTGACTTTCAGTCCTATTTCTTTGAGGTATCTCCATAATGATTTCCACAGTGGTTGAACCAGTCTACACTTCCACCAGCAGTGGAGCAGGGTTCCTCTTTCCCCACAGCCCCGTCGGCATTAGTTATTGGTTGATTTCATGATAGCAGCCATTCTTTCTGGAGTGAGATGGAATCTCACTATTGTTTCCAATTGCATCTCTCAAATGACCAGTGATGTTGAACATTTTTTCATGTATTTATTTGCTATTTCTACTTCTTTGTCTGAGAAATGTCTGTTCATTTCAGATGCCTATTTTTGGATTTAGTCTTTAAATTTTGGAGGTCCGAATTTTTTAAGTTCTTTATGGATTTGAGATAGTAGAACTTTGAAGAAAACCAGGTGAAGATTTTTCCCACATTGTAGGTTGTCTCTTCACACTGCTGGTGGTTTCTCTTGCTGTGCAGAAGCCTTTTGATAAGAAGAGGTCCCGTTTGTTGATTGTTTGTGCTAGTTCACATGCAACTGAAGTTTTGTTCATAAAATCTTATGCTACACCACTGTCTTTAAGAGTCCTACCTAACCTCTGTTCCAACTGCTTCAGGGTTTCTATTTTAATATGTAGATCTTTAATCCATTTCGATTTTCATTTAGTGCATGGTGAGAGATATAGGTCTAATTTTAATCTTTGGCAAGTTGAAACCAAATTTTTCCAGCACCATTTATTAAAGAGGCTATCTTTCCTCCAGTAAGTATGTTTGGCTCCTTTATCAAAGATGAGATGGCTGAGTGTGTCTGGCATTCTTTCTGCATCTTCTAATCTGTTCCACTGGTCCTCAGGTCTGTTTTTTTACAGTACCATACTGTTTTTATCTCAGTAGCTTTGTAGTATTGTTGGAAGTTGGGGATTGTGATACCCCCTGCCATGTCTCTGTTACTTAGAATTGCTTTTGCTAATCTGGGTCTCTTCTTGCTCCAAATGAATTTTTGGATTGTTTTCTCAAGGTCCATGAAGTATGCTGCTGGGATCTCAATTGGAATTGCATTCAATCCATATAGCAGTTTCGGAAGTGTGACCATTTTCACTGTATTAATCCTTCCTGCCCAGGAGCAGGGGATGTCTGTCCATTTTCTGATATCATCTTCAATCTCTCTTTTCAGAGTCCTATAATTTTCAGAGAAGAGGTCTTTGATCTCTTTCGTTAGGTTGATTCCTAGGTATTTCAGGTTTTTGTATGCTATTGTGAAAGGAATTATTTGCCTTATTTCTCTCTCAGTGAATCTGTCATTCATGTAAAGGAAAGCTATTGATTTTTGTGTGTTGACCTTGTAACCAGCTACTTGACTGAATTTGGTTATTAAGTCTTGGAGTCTTTTATTGGAGTTATTGGGGTCTTCTATATAGAGTATCATGTCATATGCAAGTAATGACAATTTGACTTCTTCATTTCCTATCTTCATTCCTTTTATTTCTTTCTCTTGTCTAAATGCCATGTCTAATGTTTCCAAAACTATATT
This sequence comes from Heterocephalus glaber, assembly GCF_053883595.1. NCBI lineage: Eukaryota > Metazoa > Chordata > Mammalia > Rodentia > Bathyergidae > Heterocephalus > Heterocephalus glaber. The sequence goes on along the minus strand of NW_028258145.1, from coordinate 24,615,288 downwards.
GAAATAGAGTGGTGATAGTGGACATCCTTGTCTTGTTCCTGATTTTAGTGTGAAGAATTTCAGTTTTTGAGCATTTAGTAGGCTACTGGCTGTTGGTTTTTCATAGATGGCTTTTGTCAGTTTGAGGTAGAAACCATCTATTCCACTTTTTTGTAAAGTTTTCATCAAAAGTGCATGTTGGATTTTGTCAAATGCTTTTTCTGTGTCTATGCAGATAATCATATGGTTTTTGTCCTTGGCTCTATTGATATAGTGTATTACATTGATTGATTTGCATATGTTGAACCATCCCTGCATCCCTGGCATGAATCCCACCTGATCAGGGTGTATGATCTTCTTCATGATCTTCAGCATTCTATTTGCCAATATCTTATTAAGGATTTTTGTATCCATGTTCATTAGTGAGATTGGCCTAAAGTTCTCCTTTTTGGTTGGGTCTTTCTCTGCTTTGGGGAACAAGGTGATGCTTGCTTCCAGGAATGAATTTGGGAATATTGCTTCCTCTTCAACTTCATTGAAGAGTTTAAACAGTAGTGGCAGTAGTTCCTCTCTAAATGTCTTGTAGAATTCAGCAGTGAAGCCATCAGGGCCCAGGCTTTTCTTAGATGATAAGTTTTTTTATTGCATTTTCAATTTCATTGGTTGATATTGGGTTGTTCAGAATTTTTAGGTTTTCTTCATTCAACTTTGGTAATCCATATGTATCTAGGAATCTTTCCATTCCTTCTGTGTTTTCCATCTTATTAATATATAGGTTTTGGAAGTAGATATTGATGATCCTCAGATTTCTGCTTGGTCTGTTGTCATTTCACCCTTTTCATTCCTAATTGCATGGATTTGGGCCTTTTCTTTCCTTTTTCTGATAAGGTTGGCTAAGAGTTTGTCAATTTTGTTGATTCTTTCAAAGAACCAACTCTTGGCTTCATTGATTTTTTTTGTATCATTCTCTTAGTCTCCATTGCATTGATTTCTCCTCTGATCTTTATAATTTTGTTCCTTGTATGAGCTTTGGTTTTGTCCTGTGCTTCTTTTTCTAGAAGCTTGAGGTTCAGCATCAAGTTTTTTAATTGAGCTCGCTCTGGTTTCCTAATATGCATGTTCACTGCTATAAATTTCCCTCGTGAAACTGCTTTCATTGTGTCCCATAGATTCTGATATGTTGTATTGTCATTGTCATTTAATTGATGGAAATGTCTGATTTCTTCTTTAATTTTCTCTGTGACCCATTGATTACTCAGAAGTGTGTTGTTCAATTTCCACGTGTTTATGAAATTTTTGCAGTTTCTTTTTCTATGGATCCCCAATTTCGTTGCATTCTGGTCTGATAATATACAGGGGATAACTTCAATTCCTTTGCACTTACTTAAACATGTTCTATGTGTGAGTATGTGGTCTATTTTTGAGAATGACCCATGTGCAGCTGAGAAGAATGTGTATTCTGATTATGCGGGGTGGAAGACTCTGTCAACATCTGTTAAATTCATTTGTTCAAGAGTTTGATTGAGTTCTAGTATTTCATTACTTATTTTTATTCTAGTTGATCTATTTGTGACAGCGGGGTGTTGAGGTCCCCCACTACAATTGTATTAGTGTATATATGACTTTTCATGTCTATTAGTATTTGTTTTATACAGTTGGGTGCTCTAGTGTTTGGTGCATAGATATTTATGATTGTCAACTCTTCCTCTTGGATTCTTACCTTTATAAGGATGTAGTGTCCTTCTTCATCTCTCTTAATCATTGTTGGTTTGAAATCTACTTGATCTGCAAAGAGGATAGCTGCTACTGCTTTTTTACGGGTTCCCATCACATGGAGTTTTGTTTTCCAACCTTTAACTTTCAGTCTATGAGTTACCTTTAGAACAAACTGTGTTTCTTTTATGCAGCATATTGTTGGATTTTGCTTCTTGACCCATTCTGCTAGTCTATTTCTTTTGATTGGTGAATTGAGACCATTAACATTGATGGTTATAAATGAAACGTATTGACTTATCATTGCCATGACTTTTTCTTTTGGTTGGGTTCTCCCCCTTTACATTTTAATTTCTTGTCGTGCCAGATGGGTTCATTCTCCTTTGCTTCCTGGGGTTGAGATCTTCACTGTCTGTTCCTAGGATATTGTATAAAAAATTTTTGGAGTGTTGATTTGGTATTCACAAAGTTCCTAAGGTGCTCTTTATCATGAAAGTATCTTATTTCTCCATCAATTTTGAAAGATCGTTTTGCAGGGTCCATCAATCTGGGTTGGAAGCTGTGTTCTTTTAGGGCTTGGAATATGTCACTCCAAGCTCTTTTTGCCTTGATGGTTTGTGTTGAGAAGTCTGCTGTGATTCTGATGGGCTTCCCATTGTATGTGATTTGTTTCTTTTCTCTCGCTGCTTGTAGAACTTTGTTCTTCTGTTGAGTTTCTGGAATCTTAACAATTTTATACCTATGTGTAGATTTTTTTTGATCAAGGCTATTTGGAGTCCTATATGCCTCACTTATCTGTATGTCAAGTTCTTTTCTCATGCTTGGGAAATTTTCTGCCATTACTTCTGTGAAGAGTTTTTTTATGTCATCTGCACTGTCTCCTGTTTCTTCATTGAGTCCAATCAGTCTTATGTTATTCTTCTTTGCATCATCTATCAGCTGCTGGTTTTATTTCTCATGTTGCCATACAATTTTGAAGCCATTTTTCTTTTCCTGGCCACTAATTGCAATCTTATCTTCTATATCTGAAATTATTTCCTCACATTGGCTCATTCTGCTGTGTAGGCTTTCAGTGGAGTTTTTCTTCTCCTGGAAATCTAATTGCATCTGTTTTATGGATTCCATTTGTTTCCTGTATTGGGATTCCATCATGTTCCTGAGCTCCTCTCTAGATTTATTAATCATGTCTTGCAGTAGGAGCACAATTTCTCCTGTTATCTGAGAAATTATTTCTGATTTCATTTTTTCCAGATCCTCTTTTGTTGCCAGTTCAGTGGGTCCAGGTGGTTGAGTATCAGAGTGTTCTATCACATTTCTATTTGGAGTTGCTGTAGGTTATCTGGAAGTCTGGTTTTGAGACTTATTTACATGTCTTCTCATTTCAGGCAGGGGTGGGGGGCAGTGCTGTTGGTTCCTGTGCTGCTCACCTCCTCTGAGCTGGGAGAGATGGGACAGGGGGCAGGAGGGGTGGGAGGGATGGTGGCCTGGAAGCCCATTCCTCTGGACCCGGAAGCTCTCCTACAATCTTGTCAGTGTCTTTTATGCTACTTGTTCAAAAATACAAAACTAGGGCTGGGAATTTAGTTCAGTAGTTTTGCCACCTGCTGCACAAGCACAAGGACTTGAGTTCAATCCCCACTATCAAAAACAACAACACCAAAAAAAAAAAAACTAAAAGGCTAGAATTCATGCTAGATATGGGGAGAAAGAAAGAAAAATGGTGGAGCTATACTAATAATTAAAATTAGCTCAATACATTAAGTAATTAGTTTAAAGAATTAGAATCTAGACATAGGCCTGAGTTTGTACCTAGCGTAAGGTTGTGTATGCATGCACTTTTACACTCTTAAAATACTTTGCCTATACTTTTTTGATTTCTCATGTAAGATTTTTAAATTTGAAGAATAATAATGGTTTTGCCTGTGCCATCTCTAAGAAGGTATACTTAAAAAGTCTAAAATCTGCTGTTTTTATTTGAAAGGCACAAGGAATTATAAGTCAATGTGTTGAACCGTGTTTTCACTTTTTATATATTTGGTAAATATAATAATCAAGTAAGAAATTAGAGAAAATTATTAAATAATTAATAAAATTAATAGCATCTTCATGCCTTCACTGTAGCTAAATTAAATTTTTTTTCTTTAGTTCTGCAGGGTCTCATTTCACTGTGATAACTCAGTCTGAAATATTTTCTAAATGTGATTTTCAAGTATTATGTCTTTAGTAGTTGCCTTCTGCAGATATGGCCTTAAGAAGTGGCAACCAGAGTAGTGATAAAATAGGAGTAACAACACTTGATATGTGAGAGTAAACTGTGTAACTCATTTCACACCATTGAAACATGATCTTATTCTGCTACAATTGTTAACAAAGTTGTCTCAGGTTCTCAGAGTCAAAGGAATATGAATGACTATTTACCCAAAGACTTTGAATTTCAAGCATTATTTCTCAGGCTAGGGAAAAGAAATCTCTCAGTGGACATTTTCTCCTCTGTAATTATATAATTACATTGAATGAGTGGGTGTCAAAAATAAAATATATCTGTAACTAGGACTGTTGTTTACTAGGGACTTAATAATCTACCTAAAGCACACAGAGCAATATCTGGATTATTTGTATTCTATTGGTTTTGATTCCAAATAGCATTTCTGTTGCTAAGTAATCACCTGTGCATTTTCTTACAACTCTATGGATTGCACTGAGAAATAGTGCTAACCTTATTAAGGAAATACTTAGATTTAAGTCACTATGAAATATTAATTTCTTCATAATCTAGCTAAATTTTTGCTGCTGTTGTCATCATTTTTATTGTAGAAGGTAGATGCAGACATAACATTGTGAATTAGAGTCAAATTACAGAATTTTTTGAAAATAGGCAGTTTTGGGTTTTGATGATAAACCATTTGATAGTCTCATTGTCTAAATTTCATCAAATAGTCATATACTGTGAAACTTTCAGGTAGCATTTTCCTGTAAAGACCCTGAATATTAGTCTCTGTAATTCCATTGGTACAAAGTGTAGTCCAGATAATATGGAAAATTCTTAAGCAAATTTGAACTTCTTGTAAGTGCAGTGTACAAATAACCATGCTAAAGCAATGCTTTGAAAAGAGTTTCTCTACATACAATTTTAAAATAATTTTTATCATTTTCGTTTTTGACAAAATTCTCTAACCATTCATGGGACAATCTGAAAATATATATATGAATGAGCCAAGAAAAAATGGGATTTTAAAATTTATGTTTAATCTTAGACCTGTGGTCTTTAACGTGAAAGGAATTACAGACATTTCTCAACATCTGATAAAATACGTGAGTGCTTTTCACAGTAAAAACTCTAATATTAACCCTGTAAACATAAATAGTGCACATAAATTTCTGCTCTATCTTTTAGCTTCTCCTAATCTGTGTTTCCACAATATTCCAGACCCATTCTTCCATCTAGACCAAGGGCTGCAGCGGACTTTGCCTTACAATATGGAGCCTCAGTGACTCAGAGAGCCAATGTCATACACATATAAAGTACATTATGAAGAGATAAAGTAGTAAAGCTAACAAAAAAAACACACAAAAACTAACCAACCAAACAAAAATCTCTAGTAAACAATAGGATTAAATTAAGTGTAGCAAAAGTATTAGTATACTGAAGCCAACGTCTGTACTGTCTAATTAAAGATAATTTTGGTAATTTGCAAAGATTAGGAAGAAGTGAAGGACAGATGCTACTCCAAGGGTACAAATTAAAATACAAAAATAAGATTTTTTAATTGCCATCTTTCTGTTCTTCATTTATATCATTAAAATCCAAAATAAAGACATACAACTTATTTTCTGATTTATAATTTAAAATTAATACACATTTTGATTTTTTTTCTGTTTTTTGAAGTGCATGGTAGAATGGCTTTTCTTCTTTCTACTTTTATACAGTAATACAAACAATACACTATGAATTCTTTTGGGACAGAAACAAAGTCTCCTTGTTCTTTTATAATTCACACTTTGAAAAGGGTCTCACATTTTCAAGAAATCAGTATTTGTAGAAGAAATGATGAAGAGAATAAAGCAAAAAAGAAAGGAAGTAATTTGAAGAAGTATGGAAGAAACACAGGAATAAAAAAATAGAAGTGAAAGAAATTAGGTTAGCTAAGTACCAAATTATTTATTGATATGACCCCAACATCTCTTCTTGCTCACTTTTAATTTTCTTACTAGCATGAATATGTTAAAAGTTTTTCAGAGAATTCAGGAATTCATACAAAAGAAGTCCCTCAAATTCACTGGGGTTTCCTATTTGACTGGTACTAAGAACTGAAGCTGCTACTGGGCATTAGAATAACATACTGAAAATGTCCAAGTTTGTGCTTTCCTGTCTCTTTTCTGTCTGCTGATTTCATAACTTCCCATATTCATACACTTCACTACAGTAGTTAAAATCATCTCTTTCTGCTTCTTGGTCCATTAACTTTACTTCCTTTCCTTCACAATTGATCCTTATTTATCATTCAAATGGAGCTTCTTGCTCGCATTATCTATAATTGAGCTATAAAGAAGGTAAAGCTTTTTCACTGTAAAAGAAATGCGGCTAAATCAAAGGGATTTACCTTTAGTGATAAGATGAGATGTCGCAGTGTGATACCTAAAGTATTTTTCCCTCAGAAATCTTGTCCCAAAAGTACAGTGCTCATAAAATCACATAGTTTAAGTAACAGTCTATACTTTCTCCAGTCTGGCAACCTTATTTATCTTCATTTGTCTGGACCTGCAATGAAAGAAACCAAAAACAAGTTGGGAATGTCTGAAGATTTTAGCCTCAAATTTCAAACCCTTAACTTCAAAGACAACAGAGAAGGATTAAGTATTCTCAGGTCTGTTTCTGGATTAGACTATTTGTATGTCAGACTGGTATACCATTCTGTCAGTAGGAAAACAAAAACAAAACCAAAGCTATCACCTGGTTCATGGGTTTCTCTAATGGAAAAATAGATTTGAATGCCAGAAAAACTCAGGTTTGAACAATAGAACTCTTTCTTCTAGAATGGGTTGGTTTCTGAATTTGTGAATACCTAAAGTTTTTCTGATAGAAATAACAACAATATCATGAGGAAAAAGTCAAGTGATTGGGGATTATAAAGTACAGGCAGTCATAAACACCTTCTAACTGCTAAACCATTTTAAGTTTCCATCTCCTTTTTCTGACTTGTTTTCATTAGTAATATACTACTTAGGATAAAAAGGCAAAGATATGATTTACTTGTTAAAGTCAGATAAATATGTATAATATTATATTATATATATCTAATATATATTATATATTATATAGGTATTATATATAGGTCTTGTGTAGGATGTGTGTATGTATGTATGAATGTATGTATGTATATGTACCTGTATAGTAGGTAAAGTGCTTGTCTAGTATATACAAAGCCCTGGGTAGGATCACCATCATGGGAAACAAAAGATTGAACTCTACTGTTATATAGTTTCTGAGGTTTTTTCCCTCAGTATTTTTTTCAAAATTTGCTATATCTTCTTGAATGTTATTTACTGACCAATGTTTAAAAGCTAATATTTTATTTTAGCAATAAAACAAACTCTTCTGTCTTGTATTTTTAATTTACATACTTAGCTTGATATTTTTAAAATTATGAGCAAATATTAATATATGTAGAACTTTTATTTAATGTTACAATGCATTACTTGAGTAGATGTTGAGACAATAGTAGAAATACATATCTTTAGTGTTCTTTAATCAAGATGTAAAGAAAAATTTTCACTGAGAAATATCACAGTGATATGGGATCTTATTAATATTTGTATTTCAATTACTTTATCAAAGTAGAATTATCAACTATTAATAGTCCATGTTCTTAATTATTAGTATATTTTCTTATTGGCTTATAAGATTAGTTTGCCATGTGAATATTTTCACATTAAATATTTTCTCTATATCAGCATATAGTATGAATTCTTTAAAATATAAATAATTCTTACCAGTATTTTTACTTTGTTTTAGAATTTGTAGTAATTATTATGAAACTATAATTTTACTTGCAATTAGAAAAAATATTAACGTTTAAATTTTTTTAGGTATACTAAAAGATATACTTTAAGGTCACATTCATCATATGGAATTCATACCTGTACATGATATATCTTAATTCTTCTTTTCCCATTCCCCTCCCCTCACTTCAATCCTTCTTCGCCTCATTTACAAAAGCTTTGTTTCTATTTTGTCTTTCTTTTGTCATTGTTTTCCTTTTCCCTTTCTTCTTTTCTCCTTTCCCCCTCCATTGCCCCTTCTCATTTGAATTTTTTCTTCCTATTTAAAATTATCTCTTATACTCTTTGGTCCTTTTTTGCACTTTCAGTTTCTTACACCAGAGAAACAGTGCAATATTTACAAATGTGTGTCCAATTTATTTCACTTAAGAGTATCATCTCTAGGTGCATCCATTTAGGTATAAATGCCTGAAATTTATCCTTCTTTATGGTTGAGTAATACTCCATTGTATTAAAAAAAAACAAAAAAACAAAAAAAACTACAACTTCTTTATCCATTCATGGGTTGTGCATTTGAGTTGTTTCCAAGATTTAGCTATTACAAACCGTGGTGCTATGAACAAGGGTGTGCATATATCACTGTGGTATGATGCTTTTAATTCTTTTGGAAAGATACTGAGAAGAGGACTAGCTGGGCCAAATGGAGTTTCTAGTTCTCATTTTATTGAGAAATCTCCACACTGATTTCCACAGTGGTTTCACCAGTCTACACTCCTACCAACAGTGGAAAAGAGTTCCTTTTTTTCCCCACAGCCCCACCGGCATTTGTTATTGGTTGATTTCTTGATAATAGCCCTATTTTTATTGGTTGTCTTTTTGCTTTTTTGGTGGTTTCTTTTGCTGTGTTGGCGCTTTTTTTTTAATAAGAAGTGGTCCAAGTTGTTGATTCTTTATAATGTTTCCAGTGCAATCGGGGTTTTGTTCATAAATTCTTTGCCTATATCTATATCTTCAAGTGTTCTATCTATTCTATCTTCCAACAGATTTACTGTTTTTGTTTTAATATTTAGATCTTTGACCCATTTTGATTTTAGTTTAGTGCATGGTGAGAGACATGTGTTAGATTTAGTCTTCGGCACATGGAAAGCCAGCTTTTCCAGCACCATTTATTATAAAGGCTATCTTTCCACCAGTGAAGGTGTTTGGTCCCTTTTATATATCTTTATATTTAGAATGTTTAAATTCACTAGTGTTCTATTTGTGATTTGTATAATGTACTTCTTGCTTTGGGGACAAAAAGATGTAAGGTAATATTTTGTTTTTCAACATTAGGTTTTGGATAGTCTGTCTTTTCCTCAGCAATTATATTTAATTATATAACATAATGATATTATAATTAATTCACTTTTGCTTTATTTATATTACAACTTTATTAAAGTCCTAGGTACCAAAAGAAATATTTCATACATGTATTCACACAATTTAATTTACACACATATTTATATAACTTGTTGATATGTCTCATTTATTATATATCTTGGTAATATATCCTAAAGATTTGGTCAAGTACATTATTAGTTTTTAAAGTAATAAATCTAGTTACCTCCAAAATTTTAACCATACAGAGAAGTAAGTAATTAAGTCATAGGGAAGCAATATAGTGAAATGTAGCAGTTACAATGTATAAAGATACATAGTGTGAGAGCAAAAACTGAGATGGACAGTAGTTTATGTGATAAAATCAGATTTTATTTATGAATATTGTCTTAGTTACTTTTCTTGTTGCTGAGACAAAATACTTGACACCCAAAGTTAAAAGAGAAAAGGTTTATTTGGCTCACAGTCTGTAGAGGTTTCAGTCTACAGTTGGCTGGCTCCATGGCAGAGGGACATTTCAGGGGAGAAATAGTTCATGACAGGCAAAAGACAGAAAAACAAGTGACCAGTAACAAATGAAAGTGATAGCTTCCTTCTGCCCCTTTTATATTCTATCTAGGACACCTGGCCTAGGGTAAGTGCCAAACCAATCAGTGGAATAATTCAATAATCACTCACCCTTAATCCTATTGCCCTTAATTCTAGCATTACATCATGAATCAATCACATACTGTAGTTCCAACCACCTCTGAAAAAATGACCTATGACCACATAAGGCTTTGAGGGGACATCTAGACACAAGCCGTAACAAATATTGAAATAGGAAAAAAGATATTGTGCTATAGGGCTAGGCTCAATTACAAACATAGAATAGGTAAATGAGAATTTAGAAACTAAGAACATAGTTGGGATGAGTGGATGTAAAACTACTAAGAGAAAACATTAGAATAGGGAGAATTATGGCTAAATCTAACAAGATTCAGGCTGAAGACAGACAGGAGTGATTGGAAATCATTTACCAGGTGGCCAAGGGTATTAACAACAATAAGATACAGAGAATAGAGAGTTCTTGCTAGCTAAGCCTAGGAAAAGATTCACAGCTTGAAAAAAGTTTTGGAGGCAAAAATATCTTCATTAGCACCTATTGTTATACTTGTCCATGTTAATGCTGATACTATATTTTTTATTAACAAGTGTTCCATTCATCACATAATCTTATTTGTGATTTTTTTTCTTTGTACTTTAATTTTTCTTGTGCCACTAGTATTATAAATTCTACTCTTGTATACATTTTGCTTTCTTCTTTTCTGATGCATTCAGATTCAATTTACCTTTTATGCATTGCATATTATAATCTCTGATTTTTCTACTGAGTGTGGGAGACTACTGATTTACAACATTGTACAGAAATGGGTCAAATATTAGTGTTACAACTGTAATATTTGACTTTGCTTCTTTTATATAACCTTTACAAAATATTTTTTTAGTTTTAATTTTTTTGTGTTCTTGTAACTTTCTTTGTGGATAATACTTGTAATTTTCCTTTGTATAATTTAAAATTTAAACATTCTTTTAAATTTCTGTTTCCAAGGATTGTCAGTGGTTCAAAGTGCATATATACATGTATGTCTGATTATTATTATTATTTTATAATTATGTATGTCTAATTTTTATACATGTATGTCTGATTTCTAAAATTTTCAAACAAAAAATGTTCAAGTTGATGATTCCTGAAAACTAAGTTAGTATTCATTTTTCTTTTGCTAATGATTTGTTTTTAGTGTTTAGAGTCCTATCTCCTTATTAGGTATAACAGAATGCATATTTTTTATTTCTTGTCTTAATTCTCCAGCTTTACCTTCCCCCTACTCCTCTCATTGATTTTAACAAAGTAACACCATTGTGGCAATGCAGATACTATAGCCTTCTGAAATAAAATCAAAAGATGTAAGCATCAAGAACGTGACTGTAGTTTGATACCAGAGTACTTACTCTTTATGACTGCATTTATGAATTTTCAAATATGACCATACCCCTTACCAGAAAAATGTCAATAGTACCTGGGCCTTCAGAAAATAGACTTCTCTGAGGCCACCAGCAAGTTTCAGAGACACAAGATATTCAACTTTAAATGTCCATCACTATTAAGGATTTATCAGACTTTTGAACTATCGCGAGCAGTCAGCTATTGATTATCCCTTACAGTGTTAAGTTTTACAGTGACTTTCCCTTCTGGTAAAAGAGTAATGAGGTCTTTTACTATATATACTAATTATAGATGCTGATTTTCTACAGTATCTAATTCTGGCTCAAATAGTGTAGGTCATCAATTTCTTTCTCTGAGACAAGAACTTTTGTAAAAATAAGATATTATAGAGCTTTTCTAAAAATCTATCGTGCATGTTTCCACTATCATGATACATTTTTTAATTTATAGGAAAGACAAATAGCTGTATCTATTGTTAATGTTTCATAATCCTAGTTCTAGGTGGAGAATACATTGGGGTTTGTTTCCTATTGATACAAATAGGCACTTTTCAAAAGGCATTAGTGCTATTTACAGTGATTTATAAGTGGAAACTTCTCTAGAAATAGTTTCCAGGACACTTATCCTAAAATCAATGTGATAAAGAAGAGAACAAAGCATACTCAGATATATACTCAGATACTTATTTAAAATACAAATTTTATTTTTCAAGAGAACCAAACCACAATTAGCCAAGTGATATTTATTTCCTCTTTCTTTTCATTATACTATTTGGCAAGTATTTGGAAAATATTTTAAGTATTCCTTTTGTGTCAGGCTAATATTTAGTTGATAATCAGAAACTTTTAAATAATTATCTCCTACAATGTTTCAGGCAGGCATTTTTAATTAATATTTATAGCTATACAAAATTTAAAAATACTCATGCTTCTCTACAGATTTTTCTATGAGTCGTGAGAAAATATATTTTATGATAAGGATCTCTTTCAATTTTAGACTTCATCATGAATATCCAAGTTATTCTTTCCACAACTAGTGACTTTTCATTTTACATGCAATGTGTGTGCATTTTAGGTATAGATTTTCTCAGAATCACATTCAAGTATTTGAATAAGTGGTTTAGTAAAAACAGCTCCTGGAGAAACTAGTAGGGTGTAATTCTAGGCAATATGCCAGACTGCATCTGGTCCATTAGAGAACTATAAAATATGAACAAAATTAGAGACTAATAAAACAAAAAAGGCTTTACTTTTGTCCTTTCCACTGGTCCATCATTGGCCACAGGTTGTTTAAAAAGTCATGCAATTCCCAGGACTTTCTGGGTTTCCTTGAACACTTAGTAGCCCCAGCAGCAAGAGCATCCTTGGTGGCTGCCCATGAGCTAGTAAGAGGAAACCATGTATCAGATCATGACCAAGAGAACTTGTAAAAAGAATATAGAGGTTTAAACTGAGCACTCAGAATGTTTCTACCATGTGGTTATTTTTTTGCTATTAATTAGCTGTCCTACATTTTTAATTCATTGCTTCCTTCTGTTCTTATTTTATAACAGGAAGATCAGCAAAGTAGAATGAATGATTACACTTTTTTTTCAGAGACAACTCTGACAAATCCCCTACTCAAAAATGACAAATCTCTCTCTCTCCTCTAACATTACTATATCCCATTTAACTTCACAATGTTCCTTCTGTACCTCACTAATCATTTTTGTTTGTTCCAAATCTAGGAGAAACTCATGACCTGAAAATTGTTCCACAAAGACGCCCCATGGTCTGACATTAAATAAGTCAATTACTTACAAATTTTAAAAAAGCCTTTCTTTTCCATGCATACTATTTCCAATGGCTTGTAAACATTACTAAGGAACATTTTTCCCATTTTTTAATCTTTTTTGCAAACTAGCTGCTTCATATCTGAAAGAAGCTCAAAAATTTAATTTAATATAAAAGGCTATGTTAAACCAATTCAGATTATATCCATGGAAAATCATAAATACAAGAAAAAACAACATATTATTTATATTTGTGATACTTGACATTTAATAATTTTAACATTGACCAACTTGCATACACAAAAACATAAGGCAATGGGCAGGAAATTCCATTTGGGAAAGATTTTTCAATGAAACCCTGAAACTAGCAATCAAATTAGTCTCTCTATTAAACTCCTGGAAGGAGGCACTAAGATGATCTATAATTAAATTTTTGGCATCTAATTTACACTAGTTGCTCCTAGAATAAACATCATTAAACTGCACAGTGCTCATCAAAGAAATGGATAAAAGCTTTTTAGATTACTGGAAAGGCAAAAGCCAAGGACCAAATTATAGATACAATTTGGATTCCTTAGTAGTGAGAAGAAGAATACAGGACAAAAAGAAGTTATAAGTTTACTGCCTCTTGGAACTTGATGTATAATAAATAGCAAAATTCTGCTTTTTGAGATAGGGTCTCCTATGCAGTGCAGGTCAGCTTTGAACTCATGGTGTAGTTCAGGTTAACCTTGAACTTCTGATTCTCCTACCTCAGCCTCCCAATATTTGTCTTTCAACTATTAGACCATTAAATTTCCACTTTGCATAGCCCCTCACTCTTTTTTGCAAATATGAATGTCCAAAACCAATATGTACCTGAATAGTTCACCTTCACATTTTTAACATAAATTATTTCTACATTTAAAAATAAAATTGATATATAATTTAAGTGTCTTTTATATTCCATCATATAGCACAGTGCAAATTACTAAATTATTAATCTCCAGTAAATAAAGACAAGTCAAAACATGAAAAAAATTTCCTTCATTTAGAGGAAAAACATAAAAACAAGTATTTCCCCATATATATTTGTGGCTTACTCAAGAAAACACAGACAAATGATAAATCTATAAGTCTTGTGTTTAAAGGCCACAATGAATAGTCTTATTTCAAAGAAGCAAATATACTCTTTTAAAAATTTGTTTCCATGTGCTCTCATTGGTAAGTTATTTTTGAAGGGAGTTAGTAATTAGAACTACCATGAACCATTTGATATTTGAAAGATTGGGAAGATTATCCTCCAGCGATGTTTCTGTATGAGAGTGTTTTTGGCTACAGGCCAGTAACAACCTTGGATTATTTAACCTGAAAACTTTGCCAAATATTACTACTAGCAAAGTGTTAATTAAGCATCTCAATCTTACAAAGTAGACAAACAACTAAAAAGCACATACACATAGCATTCTCTGCTAAATTCACTTTTAAAATTTCAAATACCATTATCTGAATTACTTTTAAAATACAATAATCAAAATGACATATCTTTATATTTATTCTGCAGGCATAGTGATAAATATTTTAAAAGATTAATATGATAGAAACTCAATGAAACACATAATGATGTTTTAAAATTAATTTATAGTTATTAGTCGATATAGAATTATAATAATGTAAAATGTCTTCAATTAGATTCAGGAAATATGAAAAAATCAGGAAAAGCACAAAAATAATCTCAGAAATTACCCAAAATGGAGATTGACAATTTTTTACCATAAAAGGCTAAATAAAAAATATGCTAGAATTTTGAACAAGTTTGCCTCTTGAACTCTGTGATTATAATGAAATTGGGTAGAGACAATATGCAAATGAATGATCATGTCCATATTCCAATTAAACTTTACCTAAGGATATTGAAATATGGATATCATATAACATCCATGGGTCACAAAACAATGTTTTTCTTTAGCCTTTTTGCAACCATTTAATTTTTAAAACTTTATTTAGCTGATATAAAAACGAGTCAATAATAATAGATGGTTAATTGGCTTTGTCTGGTGGTTTTTAGTGTGCTGATCCTTGATTAGAATAAGCTTCTAAAAATTGGCAGAATTAATCTAATGACAGTTGCTTTTTTCTCTTTTACTTATATAACAATATACATACATATGTATACACTACAGTTTGCATACATATCTATTAATCTCCTTTGTAAAAAAACATAATTAACTTACAGTCATATTAAGTGATTTTATACATTGCAGTAATTAATTCATACTATTGTCATCATTATGCTTAGAAACACTTTTTCCTGTGATATACTTAAGACAACAGGGTTCTAAGGAAAATCTTAAGTTCAAGATCTGGCATGCTGATTTGAAGGTATAGAGACTGAAGTAGGAAAGTAAATATTTAAATATAATGGCACACACAGACCCTGACCGTCAGGTCAGGAATACCTGTCCAAGTAAAAAGAAAACCTGCAAAGACTAGAGAAAAACTGAGTAATAGCAAGTAAAATTTTGTACATGGTATGAGAATATTGATGAATAACACATTTTATTTAGGAGAAAATAAAAAGTATAGCTTCCTAGAGGTTCAATATTGATGATTATTGTCTGGATTCAGAGTTTATCTGAAGAGTGCTGAATAAATGCTGCCAACCTTTATCTCTTTTTTATTTATGTTTCTTAATTTAAGTTAACCAGCAAACTTTCCTTAGCAAATATTTTCCATTGACCACAATAAGGAGAATCTGATTTTCTTGTATTACAAGTTTTCCGATCTGAGTTTAGAAGCTTATCATCTTGATTGGATGTGATTCATTGTGGTCAGAACGCTGAGGTTTTCCATTACACACAATCCACTTAATAGATTTTGCTAGTAGAATATTAATATATCATATACAGTACTATTATAATATACTATTAATGTAATTAGACTGGCAGAAAACCATGTTATCCCACATCTTCGTGTTTTCTAACTCCTTCAGAGATATCTTTACATCTCCGTAAGTGCTTTCCACTTCACATAGTCATATAAACTAAACTAAATGAAGTTTGACTCAGGGTAGCTACTAAAATTCTTTCTCCTCTCACTTAATGTAGTACGGCAGATAAAAAGCTCCGTTTTTTAGCTTATGTGTTCAAAGTAAAGTTAATTTCTTTCTTTTTAATTTCATTATGCAAATTATTTAATGCAGCCAAAAATTACAGCCTGGTGCTCAATCATGGTGTTAAATTCTTCAACATTTGCCATTTTTCTGCACATTTTCTCTGAGTTCTTCATTTCAAAATCTCATTTTGCAGAACGAAAATGCTTACTCTATTCTCACAAAAATGAATATTAGTTACTTTTTCAGAAAGTTTTAAAACATTGACCTAAATATATTTTAAATTTTGCTTAGAACAAACTATTATTGTTCTTTTGGGAAATTCTACCCATAACAATTGTGAAGTGATGGCATCATAGAAGAAGGGATACATTAGAAGCTTTTAAAATGTGACTGCAAATTGGCATTCATGTTAGCAATACATGAAAGTGACATTATTAAAAACTGTTGATTTGTGACTGTTTTGACATTTTACCACCAAATTGTCAAAACAATATCAAGAGCACATTCAGCTCCATATTTTCAAAAGTATTAACTGACAGCTATTAAGTGCCTTACTTGGTGCCAGACAGCAAATCAATGGTATAACCAGTATCATGATCCACAGGCTCTGAATCAGCTAGAAAATAAGTGAGCAAATAAGTAGAATTTGTTCAAATATTAAGGTTCATGCAGAAACAATCATGAAGGTCATTAGTAAAATCATTTGTAGTCATTAATGCTATCTCATCTTTCAGATTGCTTCTGGTGTGTGTTTCCCATTTCCCTGCCCTCCCTTTACCCGCTCCACCCTTCCCTATTTACAAAGACTTTGTTTCCATTTTTTCCTTTTCTGTTATACAAACATTTGTCTTAAATTTTGGAGAAAGCCTGCATTAAAAATATTTAAATAAATAATATATATTTTTGCAATATATTCTGAATATTATATATATTCAGAAGAACTTCAAATAAATATTTTGATACTAGGAATTGGAAGCAAAATTCATAAAATCTCATGCCAATCTTACTTATTCTATTAAAATCAAGATGCTTTAAAAGAACAAAAAAGGAGGCAAGCTCAAAACATGGGAAGGAACTGAGAAGAATTAGGGTGAGAATGTGAATTAGTACAATTAAAGTATATATAGAAAATGTATTTATCTATGTGGTAAGATAGGTAGAATTCTGATTACTAGAACTTTAGGCTTGTGGGTTCTAGGAAGGTGGAAGGTAGGTCCTTGTTTCTAGAAGTATCCAGTATGTTAGATCTGTTAAGACAGTCCTTGATCACAAGGAACCTTGAACATAATTCTGGTGCAAACAAGGACATATAAAATCAGGATCACTAAAACTTTCCTACACAACAGCATAAAAACTGAAGGTCTGGCAAGCTTGCTTTCTTGTTTTCTTTCTTTCTTTCTTTCTTTCTTTCTTTCTTTCTTTCTTTCTTTCTTTCTTTCTTTCTTTCTCTCTCTCTCTCTCTCTCTCTCTCTCTCGCTCTCTCTCTCTCTCTCTCCTTTGCTTGCTTCTTTGCATTCTTGTACTCTTGCTTTCTTGCTTTTGGTAAGCTTTAAATATAATATTTATAGTTATGATATTTATTACTATAGTATAATATTTAGATTCCACCAAGCTAAAATCAATTTAGAAAGCAATGAGAAAAAAAAAAAAAAAGAAAGCAATCAGCTCTAGATTCAATTGACTACTTAATCAATAACAATTGGTTAATTTTATACAAATCTTTCATGGAAAATTTTTAATTCTTTGCTAATAAAATGTATTTACTAATCATTTGTATTCAACAAATTATTTTTTACTTTAATCTATGTTTGCTGCTTCTTTGTAACTCACAAAATTTGCTCATCAAGAGGGACACACATACTTTTCTATTCATCTGACATAACACTTTAGGATCTTTGCAAAGCTTTGCAGACACTTCATATATATGCATTGCTTTAACAATACATATTTTAAAACATTATATTAACTAACTTTAATCATTCTTTTCAGTATATCTCTATATATGTAAGTGTATCAATGTCATGTATGAAATAGAAATCTCCAAAGGTGATCAAACACTACACATCTTCTATATATGTATTTCCTTTTAATTACTAAAAATGATTTAGCAATACTAGGTAACATGTATGAGGTTTTATCTAAAACTATGGTTTAAAAATTTAACTAGAAATTTTATCAGGGAAATATATACATCACTGTGGTAAAGTTCAATGCAAAGATTCTTATTAGTCTTCATTTCAATATCAAAATTAAGAATACTACAATTATTTAGATAGATATTTGTTTAGATATATGATAATATAATTAAATATAAATAGTAAATAATTACCTGAAAAGATTTATTGTAGGATGTATTAATAGATTAAATAAGATAAAAATGGATGTGTATTTGAACTCATATTTAAGAGTACAGACACAATCTAAAGTGCTGAAAGTAATGAAAATATATTTTACAGATTATATCTTGATATGTAGAGGATAAAATACATACCAGTTAACTGCATTTTATAACTTGTCAGTTAATTAGATAATCAGTATACCTTTAAAATGTACACATTTATTTCTGAGAAAATATTAAATATTGTCATTTTGAATGGTGTAAAAGTCAATTTATTTTTTCATTTTTTAAAAGTAATTTTATTGCTACATTTTAGGTATACAATATAATGACATTCATTATTGGAAATTTGCAACTTTACATAATCTCTCTTGGTTCTTATTTTTCCCCCATCCCTCTGCCCTACATTCAACCCCTCCATTCCTCCCTATTCACAGACTTTGTTTCTATTTTTCTTTTTCTTATATTAATTTCATTCCTTTCTTTCCTTTCAGCTACCCCTCCCACTTCCCCTTCCCCTTTGCAACTTTTCTTCCTTTTTCATATTATCTATTATACCTTTTAGTCCTTATTTACAATTTCAATTTCTCACACTAGAGAAAATATTTGGTATTTACATGTATGTGTCCTATTTATTTCACTTAAGAGTATGGCATCAAAGTGCATTCATTTAGCTATAAATGTTTCTATTTTCTCATTTTTTGTGGTAATTATAAATTGTGCTGCTATGAACATGAGTGCACATATTTCTCTGAGGTATGATTCTTTTAATTCATCGAGGAAGATACCCAACAGGGAAAGAGCTGGGTCAAGTGGGACTTCCAGTCCTAGTTTTTTAAGGTATCTCCATTCTGATTTCAACAGTGGTTGCACTAGTCTACTCTCCCACCAACAGTGGAGAAGGATTCCTTTTTCTCCACAGCCCTGCCAGCATTTCTTATTTATTTCTTGATAGCAGCCATTCTTTCTGGGGAGAAGTAGAATCTCAGCATTGTTTTCATTTGCATTTTTTCATATGTCTTTTTGCTCTTTCTACTTCTCTGTCTGAGAAATGCCTATTCATTTCAGATGCCCATTGTTGGATTGATTCTTTAAATTTGGGAGGTCTGATTTTTTAAGATCTTTATATATTCTAGATAGTAGAATTTGTCTGAGGAGCAGCAGATGAAATTTTTTTCCAAATTGTGGGTTGTCTTCATACTGTTGGTGGTTTCTCTTGCTTTGCAGAAGCTTTTTAATAAGAAGAGATCCCGCATGTGGATTTTTTTTTTGTGCTAGTTCACAGGCAACTGAGGTTTTGTTCTTAAAATCTTTTCCTACACCAATCTCTTCATGACTTCTACCTAACCTCTGTTCCAGCTGGTCCAGCCTTTCTGTTTTAATATTTAGACCTTTAATCCATTTCAATTTTAATTTAGTCTATGGTAAGACATATAGGTCTAGTTTCAATCTTTGGCAAGTTTAAATCCAACTTTTCCAGCACCATTTATTAAAGAGGCTATCTTTCCTCCAATGAGGGTGTTTGGCTCCTTTGTCAAAGATGAGGGGACTGAATCTTTCTGGAGTTGTTTCTTCACCTTCTAATCTGTTCCACTGGTCCTCAGGTTTGTTTCTTTGCCTGGACTATGCTGTTTTTATCACAGTAGCTTTGTAATATAGTTTCAAGTTGGGGGTTGTGATAACCCATACTTGTCTTTATTGCCTAGAATTGCTTTTGCTATTATAGGTCTCTTGTTGTTCCAAATGAATTTTTGGATTGTTTTCTCAAGGTCCATGAAGTATGCTGCTAGGATTTCAATTGAGATTACATTGAATCTATATAGCATTTTTGTAAGTATGGCCTTTTTTGCTATGTCGATTCTGCCTACCCAAGAGCAATTGATGTTTTTCCATTTTCTGATACCTTCTTCAATCTCTCTTTTCATAGTGCTATAGTTTTCAGAAAAGAGGTCTTTGGTTTCTTTTGTTAGGTTGATTCCTAGGTATTTCAGTTTTTTGGATGCTATTGCAAAAAGAATTGTTAGCCCTATTTCTCTCTCCGTGAGTCTGTTGTTCATGTAGAGGAAAGCTATTGATTTTTGTGTGTTGACCTTACTACCCTACTGAATTTGGTTATTAAGTCTAGAAGACTTTTGGTGGAGTTCTTGGGGTCTTCTATATAGAGTATCATGTCATCTGCAAATAATGACAATAGACTTATTAATTCCTATCTTTATTCCTTTTACTACTTTCTCTTGTCTAATTGCTTTGGCTAATGTTTCCAAAATGATATTTAACAGGAGTGGTGATACTGCATATCTTTGTCTTGTTCCTGATTTTAGTGTGAAGGATTTCAGTTTCTGAGCATTTAGCATGATATTGGCTGTTGGTTTTTCATAGACGGTTTATATCAGATTGAGGTAGAGATCATCTATTCCATTTTTTGTAGGGTTTTATCATAAATGTTTGTTGGGTTTTGTAAAATGCTTTTTCTGCATCTATTGAGAAGATCATATGGTTTTTGTTCTTGGCTCCATTTATATAGTGTATTACATTTATTGATTTCCATATGTTGAGCCATTCCTGCATCCCTAGGATGAATCCCACTTGGTCAGGTGTATGATCTTCCTGAGATCTTCTGCATTCTGTTTGGCAGTATCTTATTAAGGATTTTTGCATCTATGTTCATTAGTGGGTTTGGCATATAGTTCTCTTTTCTGATTGGCTATTTCTCTGCTTTGGGGATCAAGGTGATGCTTGCTTCCAGGAATGAATTTGGGAGTACTGCTTCCCTTTCAATTTCATTGAAGAGTTTAAACAGTATTGGCAGTAGTTCCTCTCTAAATTTCTTGTAGAATTCAGCATTGAAGTCATCAGGATCCAGACTTTTCTTATTTGGAAAGTTTTTAATTATGTTTTCAGTTCATTGATTGATATTGGGTCTTTTGGAATTTTTAGGTCTTCTTCATTCAACTTTGGTAATTCATATGTATCTAGGAAATTGTCCATTTCTTCTGTGTTTTCCATCTTATTGACGTAGAGGTTCTGGAAGTAGGTATTGATGATCATCTGGATTTTTGCTGGGTCCTTGGTAATTTCATCCTTTTCATTCCTAATTGCATGGATTTGGTCAATTTCTTTCCTTTTTCTGATAAGGTTGGCTAAGGGTTTGTCAATTTTGTTTATTCTTTTGAAGAATGAACTCTTGGCTTCATTGATTTTTGGTATTGTTCTCTTAGTCTCCATTGAGTTGATTTCTGCTTTGATCTTCATAATTTCCTCCCTTGTATGTGCTTTGCATTTGTTATGCTCTTCTTTTTTCTAGAAGCTTGAGATTCAGCATCAGTTTGTTTAATTGGGCTAGCTCTTTTTTCCTAATATGAGTATTCAATGCTATGAGCTTCCCTTGTAAGACTGCTTTCATTGTGTCCCATTGATTCTGATATGTTGTATTGTCATTGTCAATTAATTGTAGAAACTGTCTGATTTCTTCTTTGATTTCCTCTGTGACCCATTGGTTATTCAGAAGTGTATTGTTCAATTTCCATGTGTTTATGAACTTCTTGCCGTTTCTTTTGCTATTGATCTCCAATTTCATCACAATATGGTCTGATATATACAGGGGATAACTTCAATTCTGTTGCATCTATTTAAACATGTTCTATGAACCACTATGTGATCTCCTTTGGACAATGACCCATGTGCAGATGCCAACGATATGTATTCTGATTTTGTCGGGTGGAAGTCTCTGTAAACATCTGTTAAATTCATTTGTTCAAGAGTTTGATTGAGTTCTACTATTTTGTTGCTTAGTTTTTGTCTATTGATCTATTTGTTACTGTGGAGTATTGAGGTCCCCCACTACTGGAGTATTAGTATTCATTTGACTTTTTAATGTTTGTAAGTATTTGTTTTATATACTTGGGTGCACTAGTGTTTGGTGCATATATATTTATGATTGTCATCTCTTCCTCTTGGATTGTTCCCTTTATATGGATATAGTGTCCTTCTTTGTCTCTCTTAATCAGTGTTGGTTTGAAATCCACTTGATCTGCACAGAGGATAGGTACTACTGCTTTTTTTCAGGTTCCTGTCACATGGAGTATTGTTTTCTACCCTTTAAATTTCAGTCTATGTGTTTCTTTTTCAATTAAGTGTGTTTATTGTATGCAGTATATTGTTGGATCTTGCTTCTTGACCTAGTCTGCCGGTCTATTTCTTTTGATTGGTGAATTGAGACCATTATCATTGAGGGTTATAACTGATACATACTAAATTAACATTGTCATGACTTTTTCTTTTTGTTGGATTCTCCCCCTTTGCATTTAATTTCTAGATTTTTCCTGATGGATTCCTTCTGCTGTGCTTCCTGTGGTTATGATTCTCATAGTATTTTCCTAGGATATTGTCTAAAATTTTTTGGAGTGATGGTTTGATATTCATAAAGAAAGGTGCTCTTTGTCATGAAAGTATCTTATTTCTCCATCCATTTTGAAAGATAGTTTTTCAGGGTACCTCAATCTAGGTTGGAGGCTCTTTTCATTTAGGGCTTGAAATACATCACTCCAAGCTCTTCTTGACCTGAGGGTTTGCATTGAGAAGTCTGCTGTGATTCTGACAGGCTTTTCTTTGTATATGATTTGTTTCTTTCTCTAACTGCTTGTAGAATTTTGTTCTTCTGTTGGGTTTCTGGAATCTTAACTATTATATGCATATATGTAGCTTTTTTTTCTTTTTGATCAAGGCTTGTTGGAGTCCTATATGCTTCGCTTATCTGTATGTCATGTTCTTTTCTCCTTCTTGTGAAGTTTCCTGCCATCACTTCTGTGAACAGTTTTTTATCTGCACTCTCTCCTGTTTCTTCATTTACTCTGATCAGTCTTATATTATTTTTCTTTGCATCATCTAGCAGCTGCTGAATTGATTTCTTGTCATCCCTTACTATTTTAAAGCAATTTTTCTTTTCCTGGTCCCTAATTGCAATCTTATCTTCTATATCTGAAATTCTGCCCTCACAATGGTTCATTCTGCTTCGTGAGCTTTCAGTGAAGTTTTTAATGTCTTGGAAATATGTTTGCATCTGTTTTATGGATTCCATTTGTTTCCTATGTTGGGATTCCATCATGTTCCTCAGCTCCTCCATTTTTTTTTTTGTCAGTGTCCCCTCTAGATTTATTAATCATGTCTTGCACTATGGGCACAATCTCTGCTATTATCTGAGAAATTATTTCCTATTTCATTTTCTCCAGATCCTCTTTTGTTACCATTTCAGGGAGTCCAGTTGGTTGAGTATCAGATTGCTCCATCTCATTTCTCTTTGGGGTTGCTTTAGGTGAACTGCAAGTCTGATTTTGAGACTTGTTCCTGTGTGTCTTCTCATTTTAAAGGGGGAGGGGTGCTGCTGGCACCTGTGCAGCTCACCTCCTTCTTACTGGGGGCAGCTCTGTTCCTTAGCTCTGGGGGTCATGGTACTGGGTCCTCCTGGGAACTGGGTGGCAGGCATCCTCCTGAGTGCTGGGGACACCTGTGCTCCTTGGTGTTCTCAGGAGGCAATGGTTATGTATTGTGGACAGGGCACCAGAGGATGCAGGATCTGTAGGAGGAAGAGCCAATGATCTGGTCTGCTCAAGGTAGGACTTAGGAAGGGATCAGCTCTTTAGGGACCTTCTTTTTCATTTTTTTCTGGACTATAATTTAAAAGCAAAACTATATAGCCCTTTAGTTGAATAGTTTATACATAATATATTTGGAAAAATTGAACAGTCAACAAATATCAAGGAGAAAACAAATCACTTTGGTAACAACTGCTTAGTGAAATATTACTTTGGGATGTTTGGTATTTTGATATGATCCTTGATATTTGTGATAATCTCAGTAAATTTGCAATCTAAGTGCAAATAATGTGACATAGAATGTTCATTATCCAAATTAAGTGGATTTAGTCTTCACATGTAGCTAATGTGTTTGTGCCCAAGTTGAAGTCATTTATTTTCTTCCCACTTAGCAGAAGCCAATAGCACACACTTCTAATTGTCTACCTATTGAGAAATCTATTCATATTGCTTGACAAACAAACACACAAATGAAACACAAATGTGATAATTTTAGTTCTAATTTCTAAGAGGAACAGTAGGAGAAAAAGGTTTGAAGATAAAAGAATTTACACGTAAGTGTAGCATATGAATTAGACTTAATAAGATCTAATGTTTGTAATGAGAAAACTGAAAGCTAAAGTAACAGAATTTCTCACTTAAAACTTTACAATCAGTGGACTAACTTTAGTATAATTTTAGAGTAATCATAGATTACCAGCACATTGAAATTTTGTGAAAAGAAAATGTATTTCTTCCATTTCTTTCCTGCTGATTTTGTCTTTCTTACTCTCTGCTTGGGGGCCTGAGAGAGAGCATGGGGTGGCTGCCATAATGGTCATTCCAGTGATTGATGCCCAAATTTGAAACCTTCAGCTTTGGTGCATTCTGTTTCTTCTTGATTAAATTTTATTATCAGAATGAACATGATCCATTTTGATGTGTCAATGAGTATATGAAAAAGAGATATAGCTAAAATGACCTCATCTAGTTGAAAAGATGAAGCTCTTCTATACACATTGTGTCTGCTGAATATTCTATGAGATCTGCACTACATTGTTGATCTGCTTCTCCTCTGAGGATTACGATCAGTAGGAGTAAATGGACTTAATCTGACTTTAATAAGTTGATAATAATTTGGAATTCAGTGGTGGAGTCTATGATGATAGGTGTGGGTCATAATTTATTCTACCCAAGATGTTCTAATGTAACACCTTGTTGAATTCCCAATGGATTATGCACACATTTTGAAACAGTTTCAATTATCTTGAAAAACCAAATATGAAAAGAATAGAAAATGAAATGTAACCATAATACATATATATAACATAGCTTAAATATAAACAATATGCATAATGTCATAATAAGTCCATATTAATTAAGTTTTCTGTTATTGGGATAAATGTCTAGCATTCACAACTAAAAGTAAGAAATGGTTTGGCTCATGGTTTCACAGGCTTCAGTCCAGGTTAGACTGGTTCTGCAGCTTAGGCTGAGGCATCATAGTGGAAAGATGTGGTAGAGAAAACTACTCACTTCATGCCAGTCCAGAAGCACAGTGGATTGGAAGGAACAGAGAGGTTAGGTGTAGGAACTAGATATAATCCCCAAGGTAGCACCCCTGTGACACATCCAGAATTGTGTTTTAATAATCTGTTGGATAACTCTTAACATAGTCAAGTTTACAACTTTGATTAATGGGTTTTGGAGTTCTCAGGCTCATCTACCCATGTTATTACCATTGTTATGTCAGGAAATAAACTCTTTTTAGCTTGTTCCTCATAGTGAAGAATACTGGCACTCACATACCTCCTTGGATACATCCACAACCTTTTCTGAGTTACAGTTGTGGGGATAATAGTTCCTATTGAAGCTAAATAGATCTGTAAGCTTGCCTTCTGATCATGGAGGCTTAAGTGGTCAGAGTTTTGAATAGTTAAGTTGTTTTGTTTTGTTTAGTTTTTCACATTAATGAGTTGGGCAGACCAGGCTTATAATTTCTTTATATATATTATGCTAGCAGAATTTTTAAAAATTTTCCTATTTGTCTATATTTCAGGGTCTCTAGTTCAAATTTACAGCTCTTAGTAAATTTACTTTACTTCTTTCCCTTCTCAGCATTAAGCTTCTCCCTGTCAACATAATAGTAATTATCCTAAGCCTAACAGTATTTCAAATGTAACATAAAAATTATTAAGGAAGATCTTTCTCAGAAGGCTATCACAACACAATGAGCAAGAAAAAAATACAAAAGGAACTTCCTCTCAGAGAGTAGAATGCAATTTTAATTATAAATCGCTGCCTCCCTCCATCAGGGCAGCTTTGCAGTATCTGCTCAGATAAACATTCTGACTTGAAAATAGTACTGAAGGAAACTTATTTACACTTTTAGTTTTTCACACCAGAGAAACTATTTGGTATTTATGTGTGTCCTATTTATTTCACTTAACAGTATCGCCTCAATATACATCCATTTAGCTATAAATGTCTCTAGCTTCTTGTTCTTTTTTTATATATGTAAGTTGGTACATTTCAGGTATACAATACATTTACATTTATCATTGGATGAATGTAGCTGTATTGTATACCTAAAATGTACCAATAAACTAAATGGAAAAAGAAAAGATACACCATGTAAAGGCACAAGATCCCAACGAGGAATGTAACTGTATTTTATACCTAAAATGTACCAATAAACTTAATGAAAATATTTAAAAAATAGTACTGATTGCTGTGCATTTCTGACTTTTTCTTTTTATAAAATAAGACATATGATTTGAGTTACCTTGTCTCTAATAAATCTATGTGTAATGGGATTGACTATGGAAGTGGAGTATAATATTTATTTTTAGCTTAATAGTTCCCATGGGATGAAAAATATAAGGTTTCTTTTTGTGGTTTAGGTGTTGTTATAAAATTTCAAAAAATATAATGGAGACAAATTGAATATTATCTAGGAATAATATCTTTGCTTGTTTATAGTGACTGTATGTCTTTTACAGAAGTAAATTTGTTCTATGTACAAGAGAAAGAATAAAATAGCTACTGGATGTTCATGAAGGTGAATGATGGCAGAAGATAGATGTCCACCAGTGTCATTTATTTTTACTCTGTGTGTATTAAACTATGTGTCATAGACTCTTTTGGAATGGAATACACAGAGAATTAATATATTCCATTTCCAAACTTTCTCATAAATTTCTACCATGATAATTCAGAATAGTTTTGCCTTTCTATAGAGACATCTGAATTACACATTTAAAGTATAAGAAATCAGTAATGCCTAGAGAAGAGTGGGCAAGGAAAATTTGTGTTGAATTACAGTTATAGGAAGTAAGTATTGTCTTTATTCATTTCCTACTGATGTAACAAATTTCTATAAGTGTTGGGTCAAATCAACACAAGTTTACTATCTCACAATTTTGCAGGACAAAATTTGGAAATGAATCTTAGGGTCAAAATCAAGTGAAAGGAAGTGTTCTATTCCTCCTGAAACATTTTAGGTACATTTTAAGTATACAATATGATGACATTCATCACTGGGAATTTGTACATTTATGTAATATATCCTGGTTCTTATTTTTTCCACAGCCCCCTGCCCTCTCTTCACCCCCTCCACCCCTCCCTATTTACAAAGACTTTGTTTTCATTTTTTCTCTTTCTCATATTTATTCCTTTCCCTTCTTTCCTATTCATTCTTGTAAGAATCCGTGTGATTACTTTGGGCTCACAAAGACAATCCAAAATAATCTTCTCATCTCAAAATTCATACTGTAAACACTTTTTCTATGTAAGGTAACATATTCACGATTGCAGAAGTTATGACATGACATCTTTGGGCAAGCTTTATTCAACCTAACCTAATGTTAGACTTCATTGTGGAATATCTGGGCATTGTTTTTAACTAACATTTATTTTCCTGGTTTATATAGGGTAATGATAGGTGGTGATGATTTTGGCATTTCACAAGTTGAGTTTGAAATATCAGGGGCAATAGGAATAAAAATTGTAATGTGTGGACCTAGAGTTTAGAATCAAGACATAAGCCAATAGCCCCTTGGTGACAACTCATTTAATCTGTACATGTTCTCCATTAATATATTTCATGGTTCTTGGTACCTCGGAGGGGCTTTCCCTCATTAGAAATAAGCAAGGACCAAACAAGCACAAAGTATCCCTTACATTCAACTATTAGTAATATGAAAGTACCCAATTGCCTGACAGAAAAAGATTAACATATGAAAATACTACTCAGAAAATATACATATGTACTAAGAGCAAAAGTTCAAAAGGCAAAATATCTGAATTATTAATGTTTAAGTAATCAGTGACAAAAGACAACGAACAACGATTGTGAGAAACCACTTTTAGATCATTTGGAAGATAATGAGAAGAATATAGCACTCCAAGTACCAACAGGAAAAGTGCATTTTATTAAGATTTTTGGTTCATTTGTTTTGTTTGTTTTGTATTTTTTTTTGAAAATTACATTTTAATAACTACTTTGAAGATAACAATATCAAATGATCTAAAGTATTCAAGGGTGATATATTCTAAGAAATATTCACAGGAATAGAAAGTGTATGTGCCTTTAATGATGAGACAGGTTTCCATGGAAAGATAGTTCATCTTACTTATTGTAGCAATGCAGAGAATTTAAAATTTTAAAAAAGTATGTAAAATTATTTTCAGTAGCTTATTTAAGAAAGTGAAAATTGTTCTAGTTTGCTTATTGGAAAAAAGCATAATGTAAATGAACATATTTTTAAATGAGTGAGATCTTTAACCACGTCTAAAAAAGTTGAGAACAAGAAATGATATAGGAGAGAAAGGCAATAGTTATTTATTGGTGTCACCAGGGGATAATAGTCTTTTATGCTGTGTTTGTCAAATGTTAATAATGTTCTTAGAAAAGTCTCTGTCATGGTTCTTTGCCTATCGTGCAGATATGGTAAGAGAAATTATTTGAGGAAATTAGACTATTTCAGATACTGTGAGTAGGTAAATAGAGAATGATTCATGGGCACTATGATGCCACCTGTCTGCCTAAGAAGTGATTTTCTCCAGATGCATTTAAAAACTGAGAGAAAAAGCTGAGAAACCAATATTTAGACTTTCACAAAATTCCAATTTTACTGGCAGTATGTAATAGAAATGCAAATAAGAAAAAGAATTTGAGCATGTTGTCAAGAGAAAGATAAAATGACATACCACAGAGGGTTTTTTAAATAACAAAGATAGAAAATATAGTAGTGAGATGAGAAGAAACTAATCAATGTGGAGGTTTTATTTCACTAATAGAATTTGAGGGCTAGGAGAGAAATTGCAAGACAGGTGTAATGGGCAGTCACATGTGAGATGTACAAGAACAGGTTTGGAGGAATGAGTGCGAGGGTTGATTTCAAGAGTCCAGAATTGATATAAGATCCAAGTAAGCAGAATAAAGTGAGCAGAAAAACACACACAAAAAGAGCAAAAAGCAAAAACCTCAAGTAAATATCCACTTTATTCTTAAGGCTTATATAAATTAAATACCATAACAATTCTCTTAAAATCTGTAGGACTACAGAAATTTTCTATCACAGCTTGATTATAAAATAATTAGTTGACAAGTTTATCAAATTAATACCTGAACCTGAGGAATGCAATTTATTGTCTGTAGAACCCAGACATCTAAACAGATTTTCTGCAAATAGATGGCTGACAATATACTTAATCTAATAAAAAATGACTACCATGTAATCATAAGTGTAAGGTAAAATTACAGACAACTTAATATATATTAACTAACAATAGAACCAGCTCAATTAAGGGAGATTTTTATGAATATTTATCAGTGTGTCCTGAGCTTTTCCCAGAGATCTTGTGCTATGACAACACTGAATATTTTGAATTAGATAGCAAGTATATCTTTATTTTTTTCTTTTTGGAGACAAGGTCTTGCTACATAGTTCAGGCTGGCCTTGAACTTGCTGTGATCCTTCTGCCTCAGCCTCCTAAGTGCTAGGGTTACAGGAGTGTAGCACCATGCCTGGCAGCAAATAGATCTTTATAACACTGATGAGCATCAATGGGCCTCAGCTTGTTCTCATCAAGAATATTTAGGCAAATTTCATTATTGTGAATCTGTATAGAAATGAACAAATTCTCATTTATAAATCAATTCTTTTGAAAACTTGATGAAAATAAGCATGGGAAAATTCATATACTTGAAATTAAGGGTCATCTATATTTAACAAAAAACTGGAAAAGAGGAGTTCAGGCTCTCCAACACAAGAAAAAGATAAATGTTTAAGGAGATGGAAATGCTAATTACATTGATTTGGTCACTAGTTATTGTACATGTGTATCAAATTGTCACACTCTATCCTAAAAATATCTAGAAGTATTATATCCCAATTTAAAACAAAACTATTAAGGATCAGATTATTCCCTTCAGGTTTTTATTTGCCTAAGTACCTTCTTCATTCTTTATATTTTTTATGAAATCAACTTCAACATTTATGGAAAAATGAGTTTCAAACTGACATGAAAATATAACAAACATATATGAATATATATTTATTTATTTATTTATTTATTTATTTATTTAATCTCTACAGTCTTTGGAGGCATGGACAAGGTCAAATCCTGAAGTTGTAAAGAAAAATTTATGAATTAGTGTATGGGATGATAAAAAGCAGTATGGTGATTCACCTGTGAGATATGACCAATATATGCAGTTAATATTTTTCAATATGCCATTATTATCCTTAGAAAATGCATGTAATTAAAAACACAATGACTGCTGCTACCCAGTGCCTTCCAGAAAGAAACCAGGCTAGTGAGAACATTAAGGTGCCTCTTCATCTACTGTGTTCACAGTATCTGGAAACTTGAGACTTCTGGGTCTTCCCAAAGTCAAAATAACAAGAAAGTAAATGATTTAAATCAATTCAGGACATCAAGGCAACCATGACACACAACTAAAGATAATTACTATAAAAGATACTGGCAAGACTATGGGGTAAATAAGTTCAAAGAAAGGTTTTTGAAGGAGTTTAATGGCAAAATGTCTTTTAGTGTAAATTTTTTTAAAAAATGTAAACATTCATCATATTTTGCATCACACATCCTACTGATACAATCAAAGTGTATTGACTGTGATGTGCCTGAAGGTGGAGGTCTATTTTCTTCCTATGTTCCATACCACTGTCAAGCTGTGACATGGGATGAGAAACAGGCATGTTTCCAAAGCGCTCCATTCTGCCTGGCACACGTGCCAGCCAAGCATAATGGGTCCTGAAGTGTGCCCCCTGTTCTGTGTGAGGCCCAGCTGCCTCCTTTGTTTTCCTTTCTCCCATCTGAGAGCCAGCAGGAATTCTAACCGGCAGCCTTGGAACAAGCAAAATCAAAGCATCTCTAGGAATATGAGACAAGGCTAAGTCCTCATCCCTTTGGTTACCTTTCTGTCTCTGACAGTGCTCCTCTATAATTATTAAGTGTATTGTTTAATGAGAAATTATTTTATCCAAAATAGCTTCTGAAAACCACATTGCTACATGTAATCCAATTCAGCTTTCCCAATTTAAGGATTTGGACATTAAAATAGATTTTTAAAACAGTGTTTCTCTCCTTTCATTTTTCATTCCATTTGCCATTTGTGGCTCTATCACCTTAGAAACTTGAAGGAAGGAATACAGAAAATCAAGGTTTAGAGAACTGTCTTGTTTAAAATGTTTAACAAGGCAATGGTCTGACAGGGAGGAGGGTGGTGCAGTCTCGGGGGTGCTGTGGAGACTTCCACCCAGGACAGTTCTCCCTCCTTGGGCCTCTCCCCTCCTGCCTTCCAGTGTCCTAGCCTCTGAGGCCTCTCGTAGCCAATACTGTGGGGCAAGGTGAGATCAGGCCCGGGGAGGGTGATCACGCTGAGGAGCCACAGTCTCTAGCAAGATGACAGAAGTCCTGACAATAACTGACTCCCAGAAACTGCTACACCAGCTGAATACCCTGTTGGAACAGGAGGCTAGATGTCAGCCTAAGGTCTGTAGCTTGAGACTAACTGAATCTGCACATGCTAATGACCTTAGAATGACTGCAAGACTGACGGACTTTGAAGTGAAAGATCTTCTTAGTCTAACTCAGTCTTTGGCTTTGATATGGAGACATTTTCTCTAGCTGTGAATTTACTGGACAGATTCCTGTCTAATATGAAGGTACAGCCCAAGCACCTTGGGTGTGTTGGACTCAGCTGCTTTTATTTGGCTGTAAAATCAATAGAAGAGGAAAGAAATGTCCCATTGACAACTGACTAGATCCAAATAAGTCAGTATCGGTTCATGGTTTCAGATTTGATGCGAATGGAAAAGACTGTATTGGAGAAGGTGTGTTGGAAAGTCAAAGCTACCACTGCCTTTCAATTTCTACAACTCTATTATTCTCTCATTCAGGAGAGCTTGCCATTTGAAAGGAAAACTAGCCTAAATTTTGAAAGACTAGAAGCACAGCTTAAGGTATGTCACTGCAGGATTGTATTTTCTAAAGAAGAGCCTTCTGTGTTGGCCTTATCTATCATTGCATTGGAGATCCAACCACAGAAGTGTGTAGTTAACAGAAGGAGTAGAATGTCTTCAGAAACATTCCAAGATAAATGGCAGAGATCTGACCTTCTGGCAAGAGCTTGTATCCAAGTGTTTAACTGAACATTCATCAAACAAGTGTTCCAAACCAAATGTTCAGAAGTTAAAGTGAATTGTTTCTGGGCATACTGCAAGGCAACTGAAGCATAGTTACTATAGAATAACTCACTTTCCAACAATTCTTGAAATGGTTTCTTAATTGGTAATTTTGGTTGTTATTCTCTGTATAGAGAAAATTGTATAATTTTCTTCTACAATTGAAGTATTGAAATATTATCTTCAAAATAGACCAACTGGATTTGGAATAGCAAAAGGGAAAAACTGTTATCACCAACCTAGTAAGGTAATATTTGAAGCCATTTGCTATATATAAGGTACAATACCCTAAGGGCCAGGCATGGTGGTGCATGCCCATAATCCTAGCACTTGGGAGGCTGAAGCAGGAGGATCATCATATGAGTTTGAGTCCAGCCTGAGCTACATAGTGAGTTCAAGTTCAGCCTAAATTACATAGTGAGACCCTGTCTCAAAAAAAAACTTAAAAAAAAACCAAAACTCTTAGGAATTTCCAATCTCTGATATATATGTTAATGATTTCATTAAATTAGCAGCTTAGAAAACAACGTCCTCTTTAATAATCTGAATCTATAAGGTAGTGCTGAAGTAATGCTTTTTTAATTGCACATTTTGCTAAATGTAGCTCTAAGCTTTAGCTCATTTAAGTTATAATAGGACCAAAAGTCTGATCCATAGATGAACTAAATGGAGACTGTTAGCTTATAAGCAGAGAATCATTATGAGCTTGAATGTTACACCGAAAGAAAAACTAATATGAAGCAGATGATCACTTTTGGGTTTCTGAAAATTGCCAGTATGTCTCAACATACTGCTACTGCAATTATAATAATAGTAATTATATTCATAAAAAACATGAATCCAGTCCCTGCATATTTTCTATATGTTCTAGCCATCTAAATTTATTAACTTACAGTAATGATTTATCTTTTCCTGCTCAAAACTGAATGTTAATATTTAATACATCCAAATATGATTATGAAACTTGAGCATGAAAAATTTACTTTTAACCACTAGTAGTATTTAGATAAACTTTTGATAAGTTGGGGTTTTTGTTCTTTATATAAATAGTATTATTGCAGTAACAAAAATTTTTCTTTCAAGCCTTTCTCCACAACCCTGAACTATGGACTCCATAATATTATAATTGATTTCAATTGTGAAGCCTCAGGCCAGGGATTTAGCTGAATGGTGCCACTGCCTGCCTTGCAAGCACAAGGGCCTGAGTTTGATGACTGGTACCAGAAAAACCAAAATAACAAAATAACCAAAAAACAAAATATTGGGCCGGGGATTTAGCTCAGTGGTTTCGCTGCCTGCTGCGCAAGTGCAAGGACCCTAGTTCAATCCCCGGTACCAAAAAAAGAAAAAAAACAAAAAATAAATTATGAACCCTCAAAACATCACAACTAGATTAGTATGATGTTCTCCATCTTTGAAAACTGCCTAATTAACATAATGCTGCAGTAAGATTGTTTAGATTTGAATTCATCTATAAAGCTAAAGATATAAATGTGAAACAATACAAGTCTGAAAGGGTGAACTGTGACTCTTCATTTCTAATATTAATTTAACTTTCTATACTGGATCAATATATTATATTTAGCTGATTTGGAAAATGGTAACCAACTTAATTTAAATGTTAAATTTTAAATTATGAGGTTTACATCAAAAACCAACATTTCACACACGCACTTTTTAAAGGCATAATAAAGGTTGTATTCTAGATAATGTAATGGTTTCTTGGCACTCACAAATCAAGTAATAGTTCAGAGATGAGAATATTACTGCTATAAGGGAATTACATTTAAATTTAAAAATATTTTGTATTAAGCCAAAATACAGACCTACTAAGTTTGGCATATTCATTGAGCTATCTTTAATGTTTCTTCTAAAAAGCAGGTGACATTTGCATCCATGATAAAAATTTCTATACAGAACCTACTTCCTCAGTCTTATCTAGTTCCATTAAAAAAATATGTTCTATTATATTACATAGTTAAGTCAAAATCAATTACCACTCTGAAAACTTGCCTTACCCTAAGTTCTGGCTAGATAAGCACTCCAGGTTTTACTATGGACTGTTTCTATAAAACTGCCATTGCTTTCAGTTTTGTTTTTTTTGTTGTTGTTTTTTTGTTTTTGTATTAAATTCTTTTATTGGTACATTGTAGGTATACAACACACTTACATTTCTCATTGGGAATTGTACCTTTATATAATGCATCTTGGTTCTTATTTTTTCCCCATTTCTAGCCCTCCCTTCATACCCTCCACCCGTCCCTATTTACAAAGACTTTGTTTCCATTTTTTCCATTTCTCATCATTTTTTCCTTTCCCTTCTTTCCTTTCCCCTGTGCCTCCCACTACTCCTAACTCTTTGGACCTTTTCTTCCTATTTTACATTATCAATTATTCATTCTAATAATTGGTACATTTTAGGTATACAATATAATGACATTCATCATTGGAAATTTGCACCTTTACACAGTCTCTCTTGGTTCTTGTTTTTCACCTTTGACCAGCCCTCCCTTCAACCCCTCCAGTCCTCCCTATTTACAAAGGTTTTGTTCCTATTTTTCCATTTTCTCATATTAATCCCATTCTCTTCTATCCTTTCCCTTAGCCCTCCTACTTCATTCCCCTTTGCCCCTTTTCTTCCTATTTCACATGACCTATTATACATTTAGTCCTTATTTACACTTTCAGTTTCTCACACCAGAGAAACTATTCGGTATTTACACATCTGTGTCCTATTTATTTCAATTAAGAGTATTGCCTCAATGTTCATCCACTTAGCTATAAATTGTCTCTAATTTCTCATTTTTTATGGCTGAGTAGCACTCCATTTTATAAAAAAAACACATTTTCTTTATCCAGTCTCCAGTTGACTGGCATTTGGGCTGTTTCCAAGTTTTAGCTATTACAAACTGTGCTGCTATGAACATGGGTGCATATATATCACTGTGGTATGATTCTTTTAATTCTTTGGGGAAGATCCCCAGCAGTGGAATAGTGGGGTCAAATAGGACTTCCAGTCCTAGTTCTTTGAGGTATCTCCATACTGATTTCCACAGTGCTTGCACCAGTGTACACTTCCACCAGCAGTGGAGCAGGGTTCCTCTTTCCCCACAGCCCTACAAGCATTTCTTATTGGTTGATTTCATGATTGCAGCCATTCTTTCTGGAGTGAAGTGGAATCTTAGCGTTGTTTTCATTTGCATCTCTCGAATGACCAGTGACATTGAACATTTTTTCATGTATTTATTTGCTATTTCTACTTCTTTGTCTGAGAAATGTCTGTTCATTTCAGATGCCCATTTTTGGATTGGGTCTTTAAATTTGGGAGATCTGATCTTTTTACGTTCTTTATAGATTCGAGATAGTAGACCTTTGTCTGAGGAAGAGCAGGTGAAGATTTTTTCCCACATTGTGGATTGTCTCTTCACACTGCTGGTGGTTTCTCTTGCTGTGCAGAAGCTTTTTAATAAGAAGAGATCCCACTTGTTGACTGTTTGTGCTAGTTCATGGGCAACTGAGGTTTTGTTCATAAAATCTTTTCCTACACCAATGTCTTCAAGGGTTCTACCTAACCTCTGTTCCAACTGGTTCAGAGTTTCTATTTTAATATTTAGATCTTTAATCCATTTTGATTTTAGTTTAGTGCATGGTGAGAGATACAGGTCTAGTTTTAATCTTTGGCAAGTTGAAGCCCAATTTTTCCAGCACCATTTATTAAAGAGGCTATCTTTCCTCCACTGAGGGTGTTTGGCTCCTTTGTCAAAGATGAGATGGCCGAGTGTGTCTGGTGTTGTTTCTGCATCTTCTAATCTGTTCCACTGGTCCTCAAGCCTGTTTCTTTGCCAGTACCATGCTGTTTTTATCACAGTAGCTTAGTAGAGTTGCAGGTTGGGGATTGTGATACCCCCTGCCATGTCTCTGTTACCTAGAATTGCTTTTGCTATTCTAGGTCTATTCTTGTTCCAAATGAATTTTTGGATTGTTTTCTCGAGGTCTATGAAGTATGCTGCTGGGATCTCAATTGGAATTGCATTAAATCTATATAGCAGTTTTGGAAGTATGGCCATTTTCACTATATTAATCCTTCCTACCCAGGAGCAGGGGATGTCTGTCCATTTTCTGATATCATCTTCATTATCTCTTTTCAGAGTCCTATAATTTTCAGAAAAGAGGTCTTTGATTTCTTTCATTAGGATGATTCCTAGGTATTTCAGTTTTTTGGATGCTATTGTGAAATGAATTATTTGCCCTATTTATCTCTCAGTGAGTCTGTCATTGGTGTAGAAGAAAGCTATTGATTTTTGTGTGTTGACCTTGTAACCAGCTACTTGACTGAATTTGGTTAAGTCTAGAAGACTTTTGGTGGAGTTCTTGGGGTCTTCTATATAGAGTATCATGTCATCTGCAAATAATGACAAATTGATTTCTTCATTTCCTATCTTTATTCCTTTTATTTCTTTCTCTTGTCTAATTGCAGTGGCTAATGTTTCCAGAACTATATTGAACAAGAGTGGTGATAGTGGACATCCTTGTCTTGTTCCTGATTTTAGTGTGAAGGGTTTCAGTTTTTGACCATTTAGTATGATATTGGCTGTTGGTTTTTCATAGATGGCTTCTATCAGTTTGAGGTAGAGACCATCTATTCCAATTTTTTGTAGTTTTTTTTTTATCATAAATGCATGTTGGATTTTGTCAAATGCTCTTTCTGTGTCTATGGAGATAATCATATGATTTTTGTCCTTGGCTCTATTGATATAGCGTATTACATTAATTGATTTCCATATATTGAACCATCCCTGCATCCCTGTAATGAATCCCATTTGATCACGGTGTATGATCTTCTTGATGATCTTCTACATTCTGTTTGCCAGTATCTTATTAAGGATTTTGCATCTATGTTCATTAGTGAGATTGGCCTGTAGTGCTCTTTTTCAGTTGGGTCTTTCTCTGCTTTGGGGATCAAGGTGATGCTTGCTTCCAAGAATGAATTTGGGAGTAATGCTTTCCTTTCAATTTCATAGAAGAGTTTAAACAGTAGTGGCAGCAGTTCCTCTCTAAATGTCTTGTAGAATTCAGCAATGAAACCATCAGGGCCTGGGCTTTTCTTAGGTGATAAGTTTTTAATTACATTTTCAATTTCATTTGTTGATATTGGGTTGTTCAGAATTTTTGGGTCTTCTTCATTCGACTTTGGTAATTCATATGTATCTAAGAATCTGTCCATTTCTTCTGTGTTGTCTATCTTATTGGCTTATAGGTTCTGAAAGTAGGTATTGATGATCATCTGGATTTCTGCTGGGTCTGTTGTAGTTTCACCCTTTTAATTCCTAATGGCATGGATTTGGGCCTTTTCTTTCCTTTTTCTGACAAGGTTGACTAAAGGTTTATCAATTTTGTTGATTCTTTCAAAGAACCAACTCTTGGCTTCAATGATTTTTTGTATCATTCTCTTAGTCTCCATTGCATTGATTTATCCTCTGATCTTTATAATTTCTTCCCTTGTATGAGCTTTGGGGTTGTCTTGCTCTTCTTTTTCTAGAACCTTGAGGTTCAGCATCAGGTTGTTTAATTGGGCTTGTTCTGTTTTCCTAATATGCATATTCACTGCTATGAATTTCCCTCATAAGACTGCTTTCATTGTGTCCCATAGATTCCGATATGCTGTATTATCATTGTCATTTAATTGAAGGAACTGTCTGATTTCTTCTTTAATTTCCTCTGTGACCCATTGGTTATTCAGAAGTGTGTTGTTCAATTTCCTCGTGTTTATGAAATTTTTTGAGTTTCTTTTGCTGTGGATCTCCAATTTCATCGCACTGTGGTCTGATAGTATACAGGGGATAACTTCAATTCCTTTGCACTTACTTAAACATGTTCTATGTGTGAGTATGTGGTCTATTTTGGAGAATGACCCATGTGCAGCTGAGAAGAATGTGTATTCTGATTTTGTGGGGTGGGAGACTCTGTAAACATCTGTTAAGTTCATTTGTTCAAGAGTTCGATTGAGTTCTAGTATTTCATTACTTATTTTTAGTCTAGTTGATCTATCTATTTGTGACAGTGGGGTGTAGAGGTCCCCCACTACAATTGTATTAGTGCATATATGGCTTTTCATGTCCGTTAGTATTTGTTTTATATAGTTGGGTGCACTAGTGTTTGGTGCATAGATATTTATGATTGTCATCTCTTCCTCTTGGATTCTTCCCTTTACAAGGATGTAGTGTCCTTCTTCATCTCTCT
Organism: Heterocephalus glaber; assembly: GCF_053883595.1. Taxonomy (NCBI): domain Eukaryota; kingdom Metazoa; phylum Chordata; class Mammalia; order Rodentia; family Bathyergidae; genus Heterocephalus; species Heterocephalus glaber. The sequence continues at coordinate 24,576,505 of NW_028258145.1, read as the reverse complement.
TAATTAGTGTTGGTTTGACATCTACTTGATCTGCAAAGAGGATAGCTACTCCTGCTTTTTTTCCGGTTCCTGTTGCATGCAGTATTGTTTTCCACCCTTTAACTTTCAGTCTATGAGTTTCCTTTTGAATGAAGTGTGTTTCTTGTATGCAGCATATTGTTGGATTTTGCTTCTTGACCCATTCTGCCAGTCTGTTTCTTTTGATTGGTGAATTGAGACCATTAACATTGATGGTTATAACTGAAACGTATTGACTTGTCATTGCCATGACTTTTTCTTTTTGTTGGGTTCTCCCCCTTCACTTTTAATTTCTTGTCATGCCTGATGGGTTCATTCTGCTTTGCTTCCTGAGGTTGTGATCCTCAATGTCTGTTCCTAGGCTATTGTGTAAAATTCTTTGGAGTGCTGGTTTGGTGTTCACGAAGTTCCAAAGGTGCTCTTTGTCATGAAAGTATCTTATTTCTCCATCAATTTTGAAAGATAGTTTTGCAGGGTACATCAATCTGGGTTGGAGACTGTTTTCTTTAAGGGCTTGGAATATGTCACTCCAAGCTCTTCTTGCCTTGATGGTTTGTGTTGAGAAGTCTGCTGTGATTCTGATGGGCTTTCCTTTGTATGTGATTTGTTTCTTTTCTCTGACTGTTTGGAGAACTTTGTTCTTCTGTTGTGTTTCTGGAATCTTAACAATTATATGCCTATGTGTAGATTTTTTTTTGATCAAGGCTATTTGGAGTCCTATATGTCTCACTTATCTGTATGTCAAGCTCTTTTCCTCTGCTTGGGAAGTTTTCTGCCATTATTTCTGTGAAGAGATTTTTTATGTCATCTGCACTCTCTCCTGTTTCTTCATTGAGCCCAATTAGTCTTATGTTATTCTTTTTTGCATCATCTAGCAGCTGCTGGATTGATTTCTCATGTTCCCTTATAATTTTGAAGCAATTTTTCTTTTCCTGGACACTAATTGCAATCTTATCTTCTATATCTGAAATTCTGTCCTCACACTGGGTCATTCTGCTGTGTAGACTTTCAATGGAGTTTTCCATGTCCTGGAAATCTGTTTGCATCTGTTTTATGGATTCCATTTGTTTCCTGTATTGGGATTCCATCATGTTCCTCAGCTCCTCTCTAGATTTATTAATCATGTCTTGAACTAGAGGCACAATTTCTCCTGTTATCTGAGAAATTATTTCTGATTTCATTTTTTCCAGATCCCCTTTTGTTGCCAGTTGAGTGGGTCCAGGTGGTTGAGTATCAGAATGTTCCATCTCATTTCCCTTTGGGGTTGCTGTAGGTGATCTGGAAATCTGGTTTTGAGACTTATTTATGTGTTTTCTCATTTCGACTGGGGCGGGGGGCTGTTAGCGCCTGCACAGATTACCTCCTCTGAGCTTGGTGAGGTGGGACAAGGGCCGGGAGCAGTGGTGGGGATGGTGACCCTAAAGCCCTTTCCTGTGGGCTGGGAGCAGCTGGAGGGGTGGTGGACGGGAAACCCCTTCCTCTGGACCAGGTGCAGTAGGATGGTGGCTCAGAAACCCCTCCCTCTGGGCCAGGAGTGGTGGGAGGGGTGGTGTCCCGGAAGCCCCTTCCTTTGGGCCAGGAGCAGTGGGACAGAACATGACCCAAAAGCCCTTTCCTCTGGGCTGGGAGCAGTAGGAGGGATGCTGACCAGGAAGACCCTTACTCTGGACCAGGAGGAATGGGACGACGGCTGATTCGGTGCCTTCCACATGACTCAGGACCTCGGTAGGGCATGCACAGACTTGCCTGTCTGCAGTGGGCTTTTTTTTTAAGGAATAGAATATACTTTCACAAATTTCCATAATGTGTCTTAAGAAAAGTAAAGAGGCTCCTCCATAATTATGAGATTGCTGAGGTGGTGTTTGGTATTTTCCATATGAGCCAATCAGTGTAAGGAAATGTACATATATTGGTAGTGTTATAAACAGAATGGATGCAACCGATTTTGACATCATGTTACAGATAACTAAGCATTAAAAAATAAACCAAAGAACCACAGTATAGTCTACCTTTAACTTTTTGTAAACCATGTTTTGTGGATACTTTCAGTTTTACCATGAGAATGATATATTTCAGAATTTTGAAAACATCAGTATTAATTTTGAGTTAGCAAAGGTAACCTAACCAACTACCTGTATGTTTGGTACTAAGAGATACAACTTTCAACAACATTATTGAAATGCAAAAAAAAAAAAGTGTTTAACAATTGGTGTGGCAGCAATTTGACACAATAGATGCTGGTCTTACAGCTGGAGTCATCTCCTAGACAATCCAACTATGCCAGTTATTAATTCTTTAATTGTTAAATCATATTTTTCTAAGACCAGCTGGGCATCTGAATATAGTCAAATTTCTGGTGGAATTACTGAAGTAGGATTTCAATAAGGAATTGGCCACCAGTATAGCCATCCAACATATTCCAAGTAACTAAAAACCTAATTTAAATTGTTTTACTGACATTAGATTTGATGTCTAATTAGCTATTTTAATGACATCCATGACCCACAATTATATCTAACATTCAAAATTTTGTGTTGATTATTTTGGGAAGTAATATTTTTATTAAAGCACTAGATACTTGATTGTTTCCATTGAGATAAAGAAATTTGTAGTGAATGTACTTAAATTAGTGAGTACGCAGTAGTCAGAGTTAGCAGAAGCAATTTTTCTGTATTTTACTTTGTTCTTTGTACAATTCAGATTTGCACCTGACTATCTTTGTTACCTTCATTGTCTTATATTTTCATTTAGGTGTGAATTCAGGTTTAACCAAGTCCTTAACAAAATGTTGATTATACTTAATCATGCCCCATCTCTGCACATAGAAGAAGCTACTATAACATGCTATATCTATAATCTTACACCTCACTTCTTCAAAATATGATAAAGCTTGGGATTTTCCACATATTGACAATATCAGCAGGCCTGTAGCAGTTGGAACAAATTTAACTCTCTATGCCTGATTTCATATCACTAAAACACAAACCTGTTGACTCTATACATGTAATGCTTTACCCCTACAAACCTACGTGTTAATACCTACTTCTCTTACTCTTACACAGTCACAGACCCACACACAGTCAAACACAAACAGAAGCTAAATTATGAGTTTATTGTTTATTGGAGTCTAGCATCATCTGAAGTTCTGGAACACAGTGAATCCTTCTGTTACTATCTCTAAGCAAATTGAATGAGATCAATTCACTCATTGTCTCAGTTTACTCTTTGTTGTCTATCTGGAGCACTGTAATACTGAGGAATTAAAACATGACAAAAGAAAAAAAAAAGCTTTCCCAGTCTGGAATTTATATTTAAAATACATCTTTCATTGCACTAATGACTTTGAGGTCCTTAGATTAGTGATTTTTAATTATTTTCTCTTTGGTTAAATTCTTTACAAATACATCTTTTTTGTTCCACATAATGAGTCAAACCACCTCATATTTTCTTTATGCAAACCTGCATCCACAGTGGATGCATTTCCTTCCATAACAGAGAGAATTGAAAAGGTAAGGTCATGTTAATGGAAATCAGTGATTCATTTGAAAGTTAAATGGATCTGCCTCAATTTCTGTAGATCTTCCAAATGAAATCATGGCTGCCAATTCTTGCAGTTTACTCTTATATATCCTGGCTTGATTCTATATTAGAAGAAGAGCATATAATGAATTTTCGCACAATAGTAAGTTGAGTAGGGAAATAAAAGTTAAATTTTGTTGTTTTTTACACAGAATGCCTGGATTCAGAATGATCTTTCTGTGGTGCTCAAGATGACAATTCATCTCAAGCTTTTCTTGTCCCTGCTGTGTTTCAGAAGTAAAAATGGCTTTCCATATGATTCTTCTTAAGTATATATTTCACTTCCTTTAAGTAAAAGCTCAAAAACATTCCAGGATTTTAATTTGACCAGCTGAATCTATGAGAGCAAAGATGAAGCAAAGAAGATAGTGCTAGAAAGATGAATTATATGAGTCGAAAGTTCTGGAATATTGAAGTCTTATAGTAAAGACTGGTGACATTAATCATGAACTTGTCATACTCATTTGATTAAGGCATTTGCAATGAACCAGTGGCTGCACTGTAAATAAAGCTTAACCCTTTTATGTGAGGTTTCATTTTTGATCTCATATGTGGATTGATTACTCCAGTTTTGTTACCTATTTTGGACTGGCAAAATTACCAAGAAATTCATACTTCCTTGTTGTCATATATACCTATCTAATTAACCAAGCCAATAATTCTTTGTATTTTTTCTCTTTATACAAACATTTGCCTTCAGTGTCCATGATTAGACTCTAAGAATCCTATCCTTGCTCTTTTATAATTCCTAAGTCCCTACCAAGGTCACCAGTCGCACGGAACATGCCGAATCAGCCCGCTGAAGACAGGCAGCCACCTGGTTCCTCACTACAAAGACTCAGAGGACACCGGACCACCAGACCACGATACTGGGTCCCACAGCTCCCGGCCCAGAGGTAGGGGCTTCTGAGCCGCTGTCCCACTGTTCCTGGTCCAGACGAAGGGGCTTCCTGGCCACCATCCCTCCCGCTGCTCCCAGCCCAGAGGTAGGGGCTTCTGAGCCACCGTCCCTACCACTGCTCCCGGCCCCTGTCCCACCTCTCCCAGCTCAGAGGAGGTGATCCTAGCGGGTGCCAACAGCACACCCCCCCCAGTCAAAATGAGAAAACACGTAAATAAGTCTCAAAACCAGACTTCCAGATCACCTACAGCAACCCCAAAGGGAAATGAGTTGGAACATTCTGATACTCAACCACCTGGACCCACTGAACTGACAACAAAAGGGGATCTGGAAAAAATGAAATCAGAAATAATTTCTCAGATAACAGGAGAAATTGTGCTTCTAGTGCAAGACATGATTAATAAACCTAGAGAGGAGCTGAGGAACATGATGGAATCCCAACATAGGAAACAAATGGAATCCTTAAAACAGATGCAAATAGATTTCCAGGACATGAAAAACTCCACTGAAAGTCTACACAGCAGAATGAGCCAATGTGAAGACATAATTTCAGATATCGAAGATAAGATTGCAATTAATGACCAGGAATGACTTTAAAATCATCTGGGTTAACAATTGTGAGCCTTGAACAGCATCTTAAAACTTTTTCTTAGATCTAAAATGAGACTCTACCACCTGCAGAGTGATAAAACTTCCAAGCAATTCTTATTCAACCAGTTTTCATAATCCTATTTTGAGAAAAACTGATATAGATAATCTCATACTCAAAGTTTACTTCATCTTATAAGTATTAAAATCTAAAAACTATACTCTTTTTTTTTCCTCATTTGTTCCCACTTCCATTTATGGATTCTATGATTGATAGGACTATGGCCCCATTTTCTTATTTCTCTGAATACTGATCAGCTAAACTTCTATTCCATCTCACTCTAGGACTTACAATTATATATTATCTCACTAGGAGGCTAATTTTCCATCATGCCTTATCTTAGCCACAGAGACACAGGAAAAAAGAAAAAAATAAATAGAAAAAGAAAAACTTAGATAACTATTATAATTCCTGAATAAAACTGAAGAAAATCATTTAACTAGCTGGTCATCAACAAAATTTATTTTTTCTAAATTACATGTTGTTCTGTCTTGTTTGCCAACCATTTATTCACCCATATGCTATTTTTTAAACCTATTTCCAAACACCTTTCCACAATAAAAGAGAAAAAATAGAAATCCCAATTGTACTTTCACTAGAATTCTTGCTTGTTTACTTCCTCAATAAGAAAACTTGGGATTTCTTTCATATTTTTATGCAAATTGTTGTCCTTCACAAACTTAAAAGATCAACAGAAATACAGACTTACTGAGCTTCATTTGTTGAATCATTAGTCTTTGTTCTACACTAAGCCACTGTTGCTCTTTCTGATCATATAATTAAAGAAATTTTTCTTCAAAAGAATGACATTAGAAAATAAATTAGCAAGTAGTTTTTGTAAGAAGAGAATGAATACCATCCCAAAGTTTAGGTATGTATTGTTGGGATAAATGAAACAAGCCAACGTGTAGCATTATATATTGCTTAAAAAGATAACCATAAACCTGAGAGATACGCCAGAAAGCTTAATATATGTAATCAATGCTTAGAAGATGGAATAAATAGAAAAATTTTGCATATGTTATGTTTGTGTTCTATTGTGTCGTCATTTTGACAAACAATTGTCATCAGATATATGTGAACACATTGGTATACTCTGAGGGGTGTCTCACAGAAATACCGTACAGATCCATTATTTTGTGTGTTAGTAACAGTAGTAGACTGGTATGGTTTTAAGTAGTTAATTTGAGATGAGACCCATTTTCCACTTCACTAAAAGCACACATTCATGCACATACACCAAGATGAAGTTTATTTACTGATTATGTAGATAGTAGTGTGGTTAAAACAAAGATAGGATTGTGAACTGATATTGTTAAAGAGTAAATCTCATATAAACCTTCGCATTTGCCATGGCTCTTTACTCCTTGGTCCCCTTTGCAAGATAATTGGAGTTTCAGGGGAGAAATTCTGAGATTCAAGAATCAGTGAAATCAAACAGGAATTCCTTGTCTTATAGATGGATACAAGAGACTAATAATCTTACAGTTGGAATTTACCTCTAATTGTACTCACATAGAGTTTTAAATTAAATGAATGACTTGGAATATATATATATATATATATATATATGTATATATAGTGTGTGTGTGTAGAGGAGTGTGCATGTGTCTTCCATCTATACATTCATTACGTTCATGTATGAAAATATGTTTGTATATTTAAAATATTTATAGTGGGACTTCCATAGATATTATCACTGTATGAAATTAAATGAAAAGGAGGATATATTCCTTTCTGAAAAGAATTTAAAATTCAACAGAAAGCCTAAAATAATGGCCATTATGTATTAAAATAAAATAAATGTGATAAAACTACAAAAAAGTATAATTAAAAATAAAACGTTTTAATTCTAGCTACCAGATGCTATAACAATGTTTAAATTAAAAATTTTATTACAGTAAAGATATTGTTATCAATCCCCTTCAAAATACTTCCCCCAATTTAAACACACTTATCCTAATATTCTTGCCACTCTCAGAATCAGTTCTGGAAGTTTTTTTTATTAGTGTGCCTGTGGGCTGTAATAAAAAATAGTGAATCATGTTGCTGAGTGCTATCAGAAGGAAAGCTAGACTCATGAAAACATAATGGCTTCTCCTCATCCACCTAATTCATTTGATCTCATATGTTGTGACTTCTGACTCTTGCCTAATGTCAAACTGATTCAGGACATTGGTGCAGCTCCAGCAACACAACTAAATTTATTCATGAAAGAGGCCTTCCAGATATGCTTCAGAAAGTGGAAAAAAAATGGGATAAATGTGTTTTCAATGAGAGGCAATATTTTTAGGGAGATTAATGGCAATGTGTCTTTTATGAAATTTTTTTAAATGTAAAGTTTCATCATATTTTTAGATCACCTCTTCCAGAAAAGTGATAAATAATGAAGGAAGAACATAGGGAGTAATAATAAAGTCTTCACCAAGTAATCTCTATGTTCTTTGCAATTTTGCATATATTACATAAACTTGTAAGTGCTACTAGGGACTTCATTTAGATTCTTCAGTGAATATTTAAAATCATACAAAGCCAGATTTGGGAATTTATGAGGGAATTAGTCCACATCTGCCATTGTGTATGGGATGGTAATACAGAAAGAGATTTAAAAAATAATGTTTTAGGAATATATTTAGTAAAGGAAACATCATTTAAATGAAGCATAAGGGTAGTATCTGCTAGATATTCTCAAAATAACATAAGTGAACTGAGCGCTGATAAATTTTAAGTTCTATTTTAAGTTCTATTTAAGTAAGATAACTTGAATTGAAAAATGATAAATGAAAAGAATATTGGAGTTTATATTAGCTTTTTTTTTTTTCTTTTTTTGGTACCGGGGATTGAACTCGGGTCCTTCCCCTTTCGAGGTGAGGCAGGCAGCGGAACCACTGAGCAAAATCCCTGGCCCCTTTTTTTTTTTTTTTTTTTTGGTTTTATTAGTACATGTTTGCAGTACGGAATGATCACATTCGCTGTAGGGGATTGATACATGTACATAACACACTTCAATTCCCTTCTTATCCCTCTACCCTCCTTTTATTTTTCCAGGATCAGATTCATTTATTTATCTTATATAACCTTATAAAGTTCATTATCGTATATACAGATTGAAAACCAGACTAATAGACCAAAGAATATATAAAACATAAGATGATTAATTCAAGGTACACTTTTAGATACATTGTCTACATTAAATTATAATACTTTTTTCACTTTTTTCCTAATACCTGTCTTTCATTTTTATATCTATATTTTTAATACATGAAAAACCATGCATATTTAAGATTGTGCTCCTGAATTACTTCATTTATCATTATGGTCTCAAGGTGCATCCATTTTCTTACAAATGACTCAATTTCCTTTTTATGGAGAGTAGTACTCCATTTTGTTCAAATACCACATTTTTAATTCATTCATTTATTTATGAACATATAGGCTATTTCCAAAATTTAGCTATTATAAATTGCACTACTATAAACATGGGTATGTATACATCATTGAGGTGTATCTTTAACTTTCGGGAGAGGTACCTAGAAGATGAATAGTCTGGTCAAATGGAATTTCTTCTTTTAGTTTTTTGAGGAATCACCATACATATTTCTGTAGTATTTGTATCAGTTTATGTACCACCAATAATGCAGAAAGGTTGCTCTCTTCCCACAGCCTCACCAACATTTGCTGTTAGTTGATTTCTTCATGGTAGCCATTCTTTTTGGTCTGACATGCAATCTCAATATTGTTTTAATTTGCATTTCTTGACTTGTCAGTGAAGTTGAAGATATTTTATGTATTTACTGCCATTTGTATTCCTTCATCTGAGAAGTTTTTATACATTTTTATTCAGATTGCTATTTTTTAATTGGGTCTTTAAGTTGGGGAGTGTAATTTTTTTGAGTTCTCCATATATTCTAGATATTAGTCCTCAGTCTGAAGAATAGCTGGCAAGTTTTTTCTCCATTCTGTAGACTGTCTTTTCATTGTTAGTGGTTTCCTTTGCTGTGAAGCTTTTTAATTTGATGTAATGTCATTTGGTGATTCTTGGTATTATTTCTTGTGCAACTGGGGTTTTGTTCAGAAAGTATTTGCCTAAACCTGTCTTCAAGAGTTTTGCCTATTTTGTTTGAACAGATTGTTTCTGTTTCTGTGTTTAAATCTTTGACCCATTTTGATTGTAGTGTAGTGCATGGTGAATGATATGGGTCTAGGTTCATTAAACTTTCGGCATGTGAATATTAAGTTTTCCCAGCATCATTTGTTAGAGTCCATTTTCCTTCAGCCAAGTGATTTCAAAAGCAACATTGTTGAGTGTGCCTGGAGTTGTTTCTGTATCTTCTGTTCTGTTCAAGTTTATTTTTTCCCCTATATAATGTTGTTTTTATTGCTGTAACTTTGTAGTTTATCTTGAAGTCTAGGACTGTGATGCCTCCTGTCTTGACCTTGTTGCCCAGAATTGCTTTTTACTATCCTAAGACTATTTAATATGAGTAAGAATTGCTTTCTCCAATTCTGTATGGAATGTTAGTGGTATTTTGATTGGGATTGTGTTAAATCTATTTAAAGTTTGGATGTGTGGTCATTTTGACTATGGTGGTTTTGCCTATCCAGGAACAAAGGATATGTTTCCATTTTCTGATACCCTCTTCATTTTCAGAGTACTACAATTTTCACTGTAGATGTCTTTCACTTCCTTGTATAGGTTAACTCCTCTAAGTATTTCATTTTTCTCGATGCTATTGTTTCCTCGATTTCTCTCTCAGTGAGATTTTATTGGTATACATGAGCACTATTGATTTCTGAGTGTTGATTTTGTATCCTATTACACTGCTGAATTTTGGATATTAGTTCTAGGAATCCTTTGGTGGCATTTTGGGGGTCTTCTATGTAGAGGATCACGTCATCAAAAAATAATGATAGTTTAACTTCTTCCTCCCTATCCATATCCCTTTTCTTCTCTTATTGCTCTACCTAATGCTTTGAGAACTGTATTAAACAGAAGTGATAGCGAATATACTTGTCCTGTTCCTTATGTTAGAGGGAAAGGATTCAGCTTCTCTCCATTTAGTGTAATGTTGGTCATTAGTTTTTCATAGATGACTTTTATCAAGTAGTGATAAAGACCTTCTAGTTTTACTTTCTTTGGTGTTTTTATCATGAATCAATGTTAGATTTTGTCAAATGCTCTTTCTGCATCTATTGAGATGATTGTGTGATTTTTGTTCTTTCTTCTGTTTATGTGGTGTATTAAATGTATTGATTTACACATGTTGAACGATCCCTTCATCCCTGGAATGAATCCTACTTGGCCATGATATATGATGTTTTGATTTGCTGCATTCTGCTTGCTGGTTTCTTGGTGAGGATTTTTGGAACTGTGTTCATTAAAAGGATGCCTGTAGATCTCTTTATTGCTTGGATCTTTTTCTGGTTTTGGAATCAGGGTAATTCTCGCTTCCAAAAATGACTTTGAGAGTATTGCTTCCCTTTTGATTTCATTAAAGAGTTTGAGGAGTACTGGCATTTTATCTTCTCTAAAAGTCTTGTAGAATTGTCAGTGAATCTGTTGGGACCTAGACTTTTCATAGTTGGTAGATTTTTTACTGCATCTTCAATTTCATTGACTGATATTGGCTTATTCAGGGTTGTTATAGCTTCTGGTTCACCTCTGGTAGTTCATATGTACCTACAAATGTATCCATTTCCTCTGAATTTTCCAGTTTATTGGATAAGCCTAGCCCTAAATTTATTAGGATAAATTACTGAATACAGAGTCAAAATAGAGAGAAGTTTCTTTGAGGTCAACACATAGGAGTTTCAGGAAAGCCACAGCCAAGGAGTTACCAAATGATGGTACCTGAGCTAGGAATTCAAACATGTGTAATGCATGGCAGATCATAGGTGCCCAGGTTGCCATGCATCTCCCTTCTTAGATGCAAGGTACTCTTTGTACACCAAATTTGATGAGGCAAGAAGAGTTTTCAATTAAGAGACCTATCTGGTCAGGATTTTGTGATACCCATGGTCAAGCCTGAAAGATCACAAGAGAGATTTCAACCAAGATTTGGATTATTCAGTTCCCTCATGACCTGAGTTAAAGCAGACCTTCTGCTCCTCTAATGCCATGCCACCATTGTGCACAAATATTCCTTACTATAATTATCTTTGTCTTTTCTATAATTTAATATAAATATAATAATAAAGACAATAGATATGGATAATATACCTACAAAATCAGGAGTAGAAACAAAATAAACAAAATTCATGGAATGGTAAAATGAGGTGAAGCTAGAACTCAGAAACGTTCCAAAGAAAGAAGAAGAATAGCACAAGCGCAAGGACCCGAGTTCTATCCCTGGTACAAAAAAAAAAAAAAAAGAAAAGAAAGAAGAATAGTTCTTATATATAACAAGATAAAGGAACAAGAAAATTGGAGTTTAAGATAACTTGTACAAAGAAAATTGTGATCATCTGAAATTGTCACTCACATTATTTCTTTGAATATATAACATATTATATTTTATTAGGATCTCCTAAAATGTTCATGCACATATCTTTTCAGAATCCTCAATATATCTAGGAAAGAAAGATAACTCAGAAAAAATAATCACATAAAAAGTAGTAAATATTTTAGATAAGAAAGCACATTTATATTAAATACCTGAGGAGGTGATTATTAATTGTGGAGATGTTTACAAAATTCAATATGTGATATGGATGAAAATTCCCATGCATAGATCTTAGACACAAACTGTAGACAGTGAATGGTTTAAAAATTGATATGCACATATATGCATTATATATGTATGTGTGTATTTTATTTGACATAGTGATTTGTCATTTAGGAATTTAACATGCAGGAACAAAAAAGAATAGGTTCATTATTCATGTTTTTTCTACAAGAATTTTGATCCATATGTATATTTTAATTAGTGACACAACCAAAAACTTCTCCTGAACTCAACAAAAATATATTTGATAGTATAATGTTATAGCCAAATATGTAATGAATGTCTTTATATTATTAATTAGAAAAAGTAGTACAAATTGTACACAGTATGAATTTATGTGTATGAATGTAAGTATAAATTAATATTGAAATATTATATTCAAATATGTACAGTTGTCATATATTAATTGCTGTGCTTATAAGTTTTAGGTATTTTTTCCATATTGATATTGTCTAAATTTTTCACAATTAATATGCATTACTCTTGAAATACAAAATAATTTGCATTTATAATAGATTAGTTTTTTTCTATCTATGTTTCAGTTGTTAGTTCATGTTGTAACTTTCAAACAAAACCTTTTGAGATTCCAATGTAATATAGCAGAATGATTTTGTAACAAATTTTTACAGTGGTGAAATCTCTCCGGATTTTCTGTTTTATTACTTTAATAGTTTAATGTCAACTTTTTTTCATAAGGAAAATCTACCTTGGGCATTTCAATCATGATGTGAAAAAGGAAAAGCATATTTTGTCATGCAGGATAGAAAATGCTTGAATCTAATGAGATCATAAGCTTTTTATCTTTTATTTTCCCTTTTTCCTTTGGAAAAAAGTGTCAGAATTTGCAATAGTAACACTCAAGTAATAAAATTGACTGCATTTATAATAATGTAAAATATGAGACACATTATTTAAAGTAGAATAATATAGTGAAATTTTCCAGAAAAATTAAAATTCAGTTTTAAAGTTCAACTTTTCCATTTGACGATCATGTGACCTTGTCATTGTTAGTTTTTCTCTCATTGCTGAGATAAAATATCTGACACCCAAAGTTAAAGGAGAAAGGGTTTATTTAGCTCACGGTTTGTAAAGGTTTCAGTCCTTAATCAGCTGACGCCAAAGCAAAGTGGTACACGGCAGAAAGGAATTGCAGAGGAGAAACAGTTCACGGCTCCCATCGAGTAGCAAAAGTAAAAAGGGGAGCTTAATAGCATCTTTTTGATCCTTTTATCATATCTAGACTACTGAGATTAGGGCAGTGCCAAACCAATCAGTGTACTGGTTTAGTAATCACAACCCCTTAATCCCAGCATCACACACTTTAGATTCACCCACTTCTGCTAAAGCTACCTATTACCCCGTGAAGCTTTGGTGGGACATTTAGATTCAAACCCTAACAGACTTTAAAATTATTTAGCATATCAGTATCTCAGAATAGCCTATATAAAATATAAATCATTCTTCTTTGTAGGGTGAGTATGAGGTTTAAATGAGTCATGTACAAGGACTGACATCATGATAATGTAATTATTGTAAGCTAATATTAGATTTTATTCTTCAACCACAAGATGTATAATTTGGATAGTAATTCATTCTTTGAAGAAAATAAACAACATATTAACACATACTGACCTGACTCTATGGGGTGGAGTATTTTGGACTGAGGAGGCAGAAGGATTGATAAGATGTTTTTTGAGAGATACATTAATTTCTATTATTATATAGGATATTACCACAATCATACACACTTAAGGCAATTCATTTATTTTATTTTCAGTTTTTGCAGGCTAGGCATGTATGTTTGACTTAGACATAACTCCTACCTGGAGTCTTGCTGTTAGCTACCTCTGTATCTGGAACTTTAAGTGTTTTTCTAAATTTATTTAGATTGTTAGCAGAACTCACTTCCTTTGGTGTGAGACTGAGGTCTCCATTTTCCTCCTAGCTATCTGCTGAGGGTTCTTTTCTGCTCCTTCAGGGCACCTGGAGTTCCCAGCAATGTGGTCGTTTAACAACGTAGCAGTTTGCTTCTTCAACATCATCATGAGAATGTCATTCCAATGTTTGAAAATTGGTATGTAATTTAAATTAATCATGGAAATGGCAATCCCATTGTATTCAAGTCCTGGCTGTATTCAAGGAGAGGGAATTATACAAAGATTATTTACAATGGAGCAGGGATTTGGGGCCATTTTAGGCTGTTTACTGTAAGGAATGATTAAGCTCCTAAATAAGAGACACCTTTGAAAGTTCATGGGGTAATTTTAGACAGATCAGAGAGTGATACCACAGCCACAGAACTGAACATCATTTTGTGCACATGCAATGACCTAAGTTTGTCCTTGTTGATTTATACTTTTTCATGACTTCAATCTTAAAGATGCAAAGTTCCTGCTTTAGAGCTACCAACTTATTTAGTATGGCATTTCTCTTTAAGTCTGTGGCAAGTGTTTTAGTGAACTTAGTACACAATGATTAATTGAGTATTCCTGTTAAAATACCATTCTATCAGCAATCAATTAAAATTTTCTGTAAAAAAGAAAAGGAACAGAGACAAAGAAATAAGAGCAATAGAGACAGACAGAAAAATCTTAAGGAGATAGTATTATGGTACAAATTTAATTTAGGAACTGATTGCATATTGATGGCAATGAAGAATTATAAAAACATGGGTATATTCTAAATTATAAGAGTAGAAGAAAACTAAGCAAGTTTCCATTTGTTTGCCCCCACTGAGAATTAACTAGGACCCACAGTTTATTCTAGACAAGATCAGAGAAAACAGATTGACTTGGTGAACCCTTATTTGATATGAATTCAACAGTTACAGGTCAGAATAAATATAAAGATCAGCTTTGAAAGAGTTGAGGAAGTTGAACTTGAATCACTTTATTTCACCAGAATTTAAATATATTCAAACCTGAGTAAGTATGGTCATATCAAGTGACAAATATGTTCACATTTTTTAATAAATTTTAATAAATTTATTTTAATAAATCCCAACAAATAACCAATGATTTCTACCTGTTAACTTATTTGTAAAATTATTTTATTTAATTCCATGGTAGTAGAAGTTTAGAAGTATGATATAGATATCACAGACATCTAGAAAAAATTTATTTTTAATGCTTTAATTTTGACACATTTGCAAAACATCAGAGTGGAAAAATCTTCTTAAAGCAACAGCCTGTATCAGTAAGCTTTCTACTCATATTAGTTAAACTACAGTTAAGTGAAGACAAATATGCTTGTAGAATTTAACTGAATCGTAAGAGAGGCGAGGGTTTTCTAGTAACTTTTAGCTCAACATTGAAGATGTGAATCAATAGATATTTTTCTTTTTTATTTATAAATAAGGAAATATTTTCTAGACGTGATACTTCCTAAAACTTAAAGTTGATGATTGTATTTAATATCTTTAAAGTGATGACACCGTTTCTTTCTTAAATTGCAGGTCAGGTTAAGGAGTACAGTTCTCAGCATGCTTTCCAAGCAAGGAAATTCTGCTGAATTCTTCTAAATCTAAAACCTGTCTCTATATCATACAAAACTAGTATAAACGTACAATTAAAATTTCTAGCATAATTTTTTTATAGAGAATCTTACTGTTTTCCTGTTTAACATATTTTTGTTGAAATCCTCACATAGAACAAGTGCCACATTAAACTTCTTGCTTCTTTCACTCTCTCCTTCGTCCTTTGTTTGTTGTTCCTGAATGTTAGTATATCTGAATAATTTATAACATCTGAAAGTGGGGAAATGATCACAGGAATGGGTTTCACCACTACAAGAAATACTCAGTGCTGTTTGTCATACCTGTCCTATTATCTCCAAGCATTTTCTCAGTTTCTAAGTTGAAGAATGAATTTCCTTCCACTATAGAAATTACTTCATGACTTGAGACATACATAGGCCAAGAAGTGAAAAATAATTTTTCATAATATAGTTCCATAAAACTTATTAATCATCTGTTATCCCATCTCCCATCTACCACTAACCACCACACACACACACACACACACACACACACACATACACACACACACACACAGATTTGGGAGGTTGACTCTGAATATGGATATTGTGGTAGAGTTGTTTTTTCATTATATTGTATTTATCATTGTTATAGAGAACATTTTGCAATCAATATCTATGGTTTTGTTGGTTATTGTTCAAATACAAGTGAAACCTTTTGGAAGATTATATTATAAAGCATAATTGACGTAAAGTCCAAATTTATCCTAATCACAAAGAAACAAAGGCATTGCCTACTACAAATACCACATGTGGGTCAAGTACTTCTCTTGGGAAGGCTGGAGCCTTTGATTCTTGCAGTGACAAGTTTCAGATTTTCTCTGGGGGGCAGACACACTCATAACCTTACCACAGTAGAATTAAAGAAAGAAAGAAAATGAATTCCATCTCTCACATGCTTTAAAAATACAAAGAGTATGCCTATATTCTAGTTATTAAAGTTATCCAACCTGTCAATTTTGTGACTTTAATGTATTCAATATTTCAAGAAAATGCTTCTTGGGGTCTAGTACCTGGAAATACTGATATCTTGAATTTATATTTTGGTGCTGTGTTGCAGAAATCATAATTACAACAATTTCAAGCAAATAGTTGTACTGACAGTTGTGTTCACTACCTTTTAAATTTACAAAAATGTTTCTGAGTAGGTAAATATTACTGTTCATTTCTTTGACAGTTTGAATCTAATGATGAATTTGAGATGACTTATGAAAATGCCTCTGCATTTTGCAAACTCTTCCATAGCCTATAAAAATCACTTTTATAAAGCTCTCTACCTGAACTGCTAAGTCCATGGAATAACATCTCAAAAATAAAACATTAGAGAAATACTGGATCTTCAAAATAATTATTCATAGTTACGAAAAATATTCTCTAATATAACATGTCCTTAATTTTTGATGGTGTTTATTATTATTTTTCATTTCTTCTTCGCATATTGATATATACTGATTTGTTTTCACATTTGCACTTTTATATCAAGTAATAGATTACAATTTGGTTTTGTCCTCCTCAGTGATAACTTAGGTTAGTCACAAAAATGTCACTGATGAAGTACTTATTTATGAAGGGAAGTCGAAGGTTGTAATGCAGATCGTAATCAAATCTGTGTATCAGGAAGGTTAGAAAAATATGTTATTTAAATTTGGAGTAAATATTTAATTTTAAGGCTATATTATTATATTACATTTTACAGACACTTACAACCTTACTATTTGTGTACTTTGCTCTTTAAAAACATGTGGTACCTATATATAATTTAAATAGATTTTCATATATGCAGTTACAGATTTTAATGTACTATATATTTCCTTAATACAGCAGTACATTTTTATAAATACTCTGATAGACATTTAACAGACTAGAAATCACCCACCTTTGTTGTTGTTTAATTTGTTGACCTCAGAATGCAATTGTTGTGTCCTTGCATGCTTAAGTGATATGTTATGAGTGATTTATTCATATTTCATATATGAGCATAAAAAAGTATACAACAGAGAATGTATAACAGTATCTCATTTTTCAGTAAATTTTAAGTTTGTATGAAATGTTATAAAGGTTGTTTGCATGGACAGGAATGAAATCCAGTGGCATTACTTAATATATGCCACACAAAACAATTATTTTTTATTTTCTTTTAATTTAAATACAAAGTAGTGTAAACAAAAACTAGAACTCTTGAAAATAGCACATCTTTCATATACACAGACATAAAATGGTATTTATTAATTATAATTATTTACTAATCTCATGTAGGATTTAAATGAATGTGTAAGATATATACAATCAAACATTCGGAATTTTACTCACATTTAAGTACAGATATGGTAAATGAAAAAAATGTGGCAAGGTCTAAGACAAGGTTTTCAGAAGAAGGAGAAAAAATTTCTAGATTTATAGGTTTTACCCCAATATCAAAAGGGTTCTTTTAGCCAAGGTTAGCTGACACTAGCAAAACCAAAGTGCAATAGCCATAAATCTGCCTTGAAAAAGATCTATTGTTGCTTTCAGTTGTTACACTGTATTTTAGCAGACTTTTGAAAACTGAATATTTCAGGGAACCTGAACATGCATGTTAAGTATATAATTTTTCCCGTATTGTTTGCATAAATTCAAAGACTTTAACATATTAGGCGATGAAAACAATTTTTCAATGACCCTGGCTAAGTCTCACTTGTTATTCTACAATCACTGAAATTATACCATTTTATACACCATATTTTAAACACCATTTTATACCTCATATTTTCTTCCAAGAAAAAAGTGTTTTACTAAGCAAATGATGTAACATATATCATTTATCAATTTTATAAAATTAAATTGCTTTTTCTTAGCCATTATGCTTTTTACATTTGGGTTGCCATGGTCTACACATCAAGTTCTCCCCAATTAAGTGCATTATCTGGAAGATGGTGTCTTTTGAGAAGTATAACTAAAGAAATGTATTTTAAATGAATATGCATCAACCTATAGAAGTAGGCTTTTCTTGAGAAATAGTCTGTTCCTTGTCAAATATTAAAATTTTCTGAGAAAATTATACACAGCATATGAAGAAAAATGATAGATCTCAAATAATCTCTTTTGTCATAATCTGAACTAATGAGATCAGTTAAGAAAATAAGTCTTCATAATGACAAAAAGAAAAATTTGAAGAAGTATATAGACCACTTGTGTGCATCTACTTCTGTAAAAATTAGGCAGTCTGACCCAATTATACTGGTCAATAGGATAAGCATGCTCACAGTGAGTAGACAGGGAACAATCAATTGGATTGACATTGTTTCACTCATTAGTTCTGAATTAAAGTGGAATAGATAATTTTCTGACAATAAAATTACGTATAGTTGGATTTTGTTCTTGTGGTGGTGGTACATGGGATTGAACCCAGGGCTTTTGCACTGAAATACATCCCAACCATTAATTCATTCATTCATGCATGCAATCATTTCTTTATTTCTTTATGAAATAGAAATTTTCTAAATTTTCCAGACTTGGCTCAAACTTGATATCCTTCTTCTCAGCCTCCTAGATTGCTGGGATTATAGACATGGACCACTAAGACCAGCTACTATTTGGATTTTCTGCAATCCAGGAAGAGTCAATTCAGTTCATATCAAGTAGATGAATGTCTTTACTTTCTAAGACAAGCAAAGCGAAAGTTTCTATATTTCTGTAGTTAAAAAGTTCTATTATCAGTCTTTTTAAAAAAGAGTTCACACTTCAATGCTAGTTAAAGGAAATCTGGAATGCAGTGACTAAGGTGATAAGTACTTATGAATAATGTGTTGTGAAACCACAAAAGTAGCAGCAATTAATTATGTTTGAAGTGCAGAGGTATATTTGCAAATAAAGTGATGAGTCAACTAATTAATATACAGTATCTTGGCAGAAAGATGTGGGAAATATTATAAACATGAGAAAGAAAATATATTTTTTCTAATCATCACATCTCTTTTAAATATTCATTACTCCCATTTTTTGATCCCAATTGTAATCTTCTTGACATTTCCTTTGTCACAATAATAATTTTACATTGATAAGTGTCAATAGATATAAAAAGTAGAAGAGAGATGTACATTTATTTCCATAGAGATGGAAGCAGTCTAAACAAGTGACATTACATTAGACATCTTTTCTGTGAGCAAAAAAGTTTCTGAGCTCTATGGAAAATGCCAATTAAAATATTTGGATATTGATAGTGGGAATAATTCATTGAATTTACATATAAAATGGTTGAAATGAAAAAATATATATTACATATATTTTGTCACAAAAAAATCAAAATACATAAATTATCTACTATGAGTAGATTAATACGTTTTACTTTAAATAGTTGGTCACTAAAGACCCTCAGTTTCAAATAATGATAAAATATTTCTGTAAGTGGAGTAATATTTGGAAGAAGTGGACAAATCAGTATGAAAAGATAGACATGGACTTGACGATGCTATGCTTTGGAGTTTGAATGTGAGCTGCAGGCTTCCATGAGAAGAAAACACAGATTCTCAGAAAGGAGAGTTATATAAATAATACTATGCTACAACAATGCAAACTATTATCAGAAGAGCAATGCTGGGGTAATATTGATGGGCATAATAAACTCTTGAAGGGCTTTCAGAATCATTCATTTAACATTATGGATTAACTCTGGTTTAAATAGAGAAAGGGAAAAAAGAGCTAAGTCTACTGTACATTGACCTCTTTGATAGTAAATACAAGTTTGCATATGTGTGTGTGTGTGTGTGTGTGTGTGTGTGTAAACTAGCACAGTAGTAGGACTATTCAAGGTATTCTATTAAATTATTAAGTATTTTAAGTTTTGCATGAATGGAGAAATATGAAAAATACATTTGAGTTAGGCAAAAGAAAATTTTTAAAAATTCATTTTGAAAATTTGAGCTGAAATGGTGAGATGTCCTGTACCAAGAAAAGGTCTTGTTGCAAAATCTGTTTCAGTAGGATAATGAAATGAGATATTTCAAACCCAAGCTCATATATGTATTTTCTGAGTAAGAAATTTTCAGCCATCATAATTCTAGATCACTTGTCTTAACTCTGGCTGTTGACTTGCATTCTAGGTATACATATTATTTCCTTACATTTAGAACTTCTCTGTGAGTGCATTACAGTTCATTCTTCAACCAAATTGTATTCTTAGATTACCATCCATACTCTCAGCACCAGTCCTGTTTACTCTGTACCCATCTCCAACTGACAGAAGCTCTCTCTCCCATGTGACTAGTGCTTGCATATCAAACATGTCCAGGTTTTCCCTTTGAGAGACCATCATTCCTTACCAGGGACAAGTAGTTCATATGTTATCATATGTACACCTCTCCTATGTATTGCTTTCCTAAAATTAAACTGTACTTAAAAGATGTGCTGAAATTATAATAGCATGGTACTTTAATGAATATTTTATTAAGTTAATCTATCTTTATATAATTATAAAACCAGATTCAGAAAACATTAAAGTAAAATGTAGAAATAAAGCAATTCTTTGACATTTCTTCTGATAGCATCTTTATTTTCTATTATTTCTTCAGTTATTTTCAAATAAAATGAATTTATATAAACAGAAAGTTCATAACATGCTCTATCACTAACTAGTCACTTCATAATTGTTAATTAAATTTTTTGAAATAAGAATAATCCTCATGAAATTGAATTCACAAAATAATTGTGACATTTCCAAGAAAGATTATTAAACTCAGTTTACAATTTGGCAATAAAGACCTAGCCTGGACCTAATTTGTATCTGTTAGAAGAATTTAAACTTGCTAATCATGTCAAATTATCAAATGATGGAAATCTGCCACTTTCTAAGAACAAATCTTAAGAAAAGGTGTTTCTATGCAGAACATATCTTTCTATGTACATATTTGGAAAGAACTGGAGGCTTCTCTATTTGCTAGTACATAATATGATGTTTCTACTCATTTTCCATTAACTACTGGAGTCAGTTCCTTGTTGGAATAGAGTACAGGTTATAGTTAAATGAATATTAAGCATAACTTTTCTAAAACCATCAAATACTAGAGAAAAACTAACATACTAAACAGAGAAGAGGAATTCTTCCCCAATATATCAGCAAGCACCTTTACTTGTGGCACCTCCTAAAAGTTATGGTTAAAAATGTAAAAATTATCATCCAAAAAAAATGTACCAAAGCAATGCTCACCAAAGCAGTAGTTATTCCCAGAGGAAGAGATAGTGCTACCTACTAGCAAAATCTTGCCTAGCAGAAGCAGTAGTAGACTAGAAAACACAGAAGTTTTCAACAAAGATGGTAATATCCAGTGTTACTAATGATATTTATCAGACTGGGCAGAGGTGACTGTTCGAAGTGGAAATGTGGTGGGACATAATATAAATTGATCTTCCCAGTAACTGATGCTAAGGAATGGAAAGAAAAGACATGTGCCACCTCTTGGGCAAGACAAAGGATATATTTATAAATTTTTGGGACATTCTACACCTGATGTATATTTAACTGGCATACCAATCCGAAATCAGTAGGTAAGATTAAAAACCCGGGCAACATATTCATGTCAATCAAATTGACTTTTTAAGCAGATGAAAAGAACCATGCACTATTTTTCACATAGTTCTGGAAAAAATACTCCCTGAATTCAACTAAATCAGAGTACCTTTTATCATGTACTCAGTAGAATTTTTATATATTTAATCAACACTATATATTTTTTACCTCTGCTAACCTGTGGTTCAAAATTGCTTTCATTAATTCACTTTATAAATATGTGCCAAATTTCAATAATATTACCCAGTAATTCACTGAAGAAATAAAAATGAATAGGGCAGTTCATTCTTTCAATGTTTGAAATTAGGTACAAAACAAGCAAAAAATATTTTTAAATTTTATTAATAAATATTTATAAATAAGTACATACTTACAATCATCTTAGGATGTGGGTACATGTACATACTACAGTTTGTTTCTTTGTAAAATCCCCTTTCCTTTCTCTTCCTCTACCTCCCTCCTCCCCTAATTTCCCTATCCCGATTTTCATTCTTGTTGATACTAATCTTAGCTTATGTTATGGCATATAATGTTTACATTCATTGAGGTGATTAGGTTCCAGTATATGTTATGTCATTGTTCTACTTATTTCCCCTTCCCCTCCTCTTCATCCCTCTCCTTGTTCCCTTGGACCCCTTCCCTATTGTGAAATATCCATGCTTTATCCTCTTCGATCCATCCTTTATTATTCTCTTTGTTCTTTGCCTCACACAAATGAGAGATTCCTATAATATTTAAGCTCTTGTGTCTGGTTTATTGCACTCAATTTTATATTTTCCAGGTACATACATTTTCCTACAAACGTTTAATTTGTCATTCATTATTAGTGAATAGTATTCCATTGTTTATGGATAACATATTTTCTTTATCCAGTAATCTGTTCATGAGTATACAGGCTGCTTCCAGGATTTGGCTATTACAAATTGCTCTATAATAAACATTGGCATTTATGGGTCACTGTAGTATGATGTCTTAAACTCTTTGGGGAAGATACCTGCAAGAGAGGTAGTTGGATCCTATGGAGTTTCTAATTTTAGTTCTTTGAGAAATTTCCATACTTATTTCCATGATGGTTATATTAGTTTACATTACCACCAAGAATGTACTAGGGTTCCTTTTTCACCCCAGCCTTGCCAGTATTTGTTATTGTTAGATTTCTTAATGAATTCCATTCTTTCTGGAGTAAGATGGAATCCTAGTGTTGCTTTAATTTACATTTCTCTAATGGTCTGAGATATTGAACATTTTTTCATATATTTTTGTACATTTCTGCTTGTTGATTTGTCTTGCCTATTTCTTGGTTTGATCTTTAATTGTAGGTGTTTTAATTATCTTTTGAGTTTTTATATATTCTAGATATCAGTTCTCTTTCAGAGAAGTAGCTGGCAAAATATTTTCCCATTTTATAAGTTGTCTCCACTCTACTAATTAATTCTTTTGCTGTACAGAGGATTTTTAGTCTCCTATAACCCCATATGTGGATTTTTGCTGGTATTTTTTTGTGTGTAATTGTGGTTTTGTTTAGAAAATACTTTCCCACACCTATTTCTTCAAGGGTTTTTTTTTTATCTTCTAGAAGGTTTAATGTTTCTATTTTAATGTTTAGGGTTTGATCTATTGTGATATTACAGTGAGTATACAGTGAGAAATGGGTCCAGTTTCAATCTTCTACAAACAGTTAACCAGTTTTCCCAGAACCACTTGTTGAATAGGCTAGCTTTACACAGACATATACTTTTGACCCCTTTGTCAAAGATCAAATAGTCTAATATGTCTGAAGATGTTTCTGTGTCTTCTACTCTGTTCCACTGATTCATGTATCTGTTTTTGTTCTGGTACTGTGCCTTTTTAATTACTATTGCTTTGTAATATAGCTTGAAGTCAGATATTGTAAGACTTCCTGCTTTGCTCTTTTTGCCCAAAATTGGTGGAATATATTCCATTGTTTGTATACACACATATTTTTCTACCCATTCATCTGTACATGTACACTCAGGTAACTTCGACCTCCTAGATATTTGAGAATAATCATACAATGAGCATTCTACTACAGGTATCTATGTAAGATCATATTTTCAACTTCTTGAACATTTAAGAAGTGACTAAAATATATAGTAAATGTTTAAGATTTTAATAATTCATTACACCAAAACATACATTGATATTATTGTCCTAAAAATATCTCCCTTTGCTTCAAACCCACTTATCCCAATTATTCTTGCCACTTTCTGAAGCAGTTCTGGAAGTCCTTTGTCATGAGTGTCTTTATGAGGTGTGATCAAAATTCAGTTAATGCTTTCTCATAAATTTTATTTTAGGAATTGTATAGTTTCAAATTTTGCATTTAAATCTTTAACTCATTTTGAATTTTAAAAAAAGTTGACTTTATATGTAGTATTTTATTTCTTTTGTTCCACCACTGTATAGGTGTGTCTTTGTGACAGTATTATACTATTCTGATTACTATGGCTTTGTACTATGCTTTGAAAGCAAGAGATATGAAACAAGTCCTTTTCATTTTCAATGTAAGTTTTGTTAGTTAGAATCCATTGAGATTCCATAATAAAGTTATTATTTTTCCCATTTCTAAAAAAACCTATTATTTCAATTTTGATAGAAAATGTTTAATCCATAGATCACAATGAACACACAATGTCTTTCTATTTGCATCTTAATATTTTTCAGCATGATTTTGAAGTTTCACTGTGCAAAGGGTGATCAACAAATACAGTGAATTCTTACATTAAAAAAATTATTACAGTAAAATACACATTACCAATAATCACCTTCAAAATATTCCCCTCATTTTGAACTCATTTATTACATGGTTCTTGGCACTTTGGGAAGCAGTTTTGGAAATCCCCTTTCTTGTGTGTATTCACAGTATGATCCAAATTATGGTGAATTCTTCTGGTGAGTACCGTCCAATGGAAAATCGGTGTTTCATTGAAACACTATAGTTTGTTCTCATCTGCCTTATTGACCATACATGGCACACTGTGACTTGTGGCTCTTCCTGGATGTAAAAATGACCATGAAAAGAAGGATTTTTGAATCAATTCAGTATATTAAGGCAGCATGAACTGATTCAGAACTGCTTCAGAAAGTAATAAATATGATTGGATGAGTGTATTTGAAGCATAGGGGGAGAATTTTGAGGGGAATTATGACCATGTGTGTTTTACTGTTATTTTTTAAAAAAATTAAACCCACACCAGGTTTTTTTTAATCACACCTCATAGAAATTTTCTGCCTTCTTGGTTAATTTTATGTCACTGAATCCTTTTATAATTTTTTGTTTATTTATGATACCAGGGATTGAACCCAGGTGCTTGTAGGTGCTAAGTAAGTACTCTGTCCCAGAGCCACAACAGCAGCCCTATTTTTTATTTTGTTTTGTTTTGTTTTGTATGAGTCAGGGTCTTGCTAAGTTCCTTAGGCTGCCAACCCTTTTGCCTTAGCTTCCAAAGTAGCTGGCATTGGTGTGGTGTACACTATGGCCAGATTATGTGTTCTGTTTTATAATACCATTATAAAAGGTTGATAGTTTCTTAATTTCCATTGTGAATTATTTATTCTTAATTTATAGGACTGTAACAGATATTTATATATTTATTTTGTATACTACAAATTTAATGGATTAATGTTTAGTTCTAACAGGATTGTATGTGTGTTTGTTTGTGTGAATCTTTTAGGGTTTTCTATGTATAGGATCATGGCTTCTGCAAGAAGAAAAGATATAATTTTCATGTGGTTTTTTTTTCCAATTTGGACACAATTTATTTTTCTTCTTAAATAGTTTTTGCTAGAATTTCCACCAATTTGGACACAATTTATTTTTCTTCTTAAATAGTTTTTGCTAGAATTTCCACTTCTTTGTTGAATAGACATGTATGTAATTGTACTTCCTTCTAGTTATTCTCTATTCATTTCTTTAATAAGAGTTTTCATGATATTTGAGTCAGCTGATTAAATTTTATTTTTTCCAAAAAGTTGTTATTAAATAATACATCTATAAATGCTTCTGGTTATGTTCTTTTGGTTTATGCTCAACCAGAAGACTCAGAAGACTCTGGCTGTTTGTTAAGGAGTAAAGCAGTGATCAAATTCAACCATGTGGAGTAAAAACCAATCACTAACAAATGACAAAAGGGTTAAGTCAGAATATTTTATAAAGCTCTACAGTTGATTAACTATGGAACTATGGAGAGTTCAAATATTTTCACAATAGTTGTAGTATTTCTCAAATTTGATTTAAGCAGCCTTATTTTTGTTAGTTTCTTAATGCAGTATTCTTTTATCTGTTTTGCTTCTATTTATAAGCAATTTTGATCCTCGTAATTCCACAAAATGTTATTCTCAGTCATCAATATATGTTCAAAAACTGGTAAATAATAGTGATGCTAATCACCCTGGGGTTCTTATGCTCAGTTCAGATGGAAATTGAGTATTGGTAAGGTGTAGTTCTGCTAGCTGATCCAGTGTCAATTAATCATATCAGATGATAATGGACATCAGCAGTTGTCAGAGTCAGGTGATGTTTAGTGCCACTCCAGGCCATCACCATCTGGTGCTGTGACACTGTTGATCAGCACTACCAGGTGCTGATCTCTGCTGCTGGTCTCCATTGGCTGCTGGTCTCTGGAGCTCTTCAGAGCTAACATTTCTGAGTGTTTAATGCTCTCTTTTGAAAAGACCACTCTGTCCACACTTCTCAGAATAAAAGTCCTAAGTAGACTTATAGGACTTTTGGAACCCACACTACAAGCAAGTTTACAGGGACAGCTGCCCCACAAGCCACTTCCTCCTTCAGCTGGCACATGAAAAGGGAATTGGATTCTTCTCTTTTGTCACAGTAAGTGAATGACTTCTGGATCCTCACATATGTATTAATTTAGGTATTCCTTTACAGCAGTAGAAACACTAGTTGCTTCTCTTTTTGATGGAATAATATGTCTTTCAGTTATTTTAAAAATATACCTTTCAACCCATGTTAGAATCATACTGTGTGGAAATACTTAAGAAACTATCTCAATTGGCAATTCTTAATAATATTTTTTATCAAACATATACATAATGTATACATATGTATGATAGAATTAATTTTTATACTTCTGGGTTTGATTTAATCATTGTGAGGACATTTCCAATACCAAGGAAATTTTATGAAGAAATGATATGACTCATTCAAATTCTAACTCTTTACTGCATATACAATTAAATAATATAAAATATTCATGAATACAAAGTCTCTTAACCATGATTTTAAGTTGTAAGCATTGTCTTTTTTGTCCACCCATTGTCATTCTTCTGGAAGTGTAGTAGCATTGTTTTAGAATATATTGCTTATTTTAGACAAAAATTATCACAGTTAAGAAATTATCCCATTTAAATAAACATTTTTCCTTTATCATAATAGACTACAACTACTAAATAAATCACTGTAATCTAATTTTGTGTGATTCTTTTATGCTTTCAAATATTTTTTTTCCTGTTTTTATGAGCTAGTAAGAATTTTCTCTTTGTGGAATAAGCTTGATCAATTTTTAAATTTTAAATATATTATTTACCAAGTGGCATTGAAAAAGTTGCTAAAAAGCTGTTTGTGTGTATTTTCCTCTGAAATTTACCTTAAGTTAATATGTGTCAACAAAGTATCGGTCACATGGTAACTGTAAAATAAGTAAGTTTTTTGTTGGTATATTCTGAGTCAACTTTATGACCAATTAAAGAATGATATTAAATTTTAAAAGTTTTATTTATTATGCTTTCTTTAGTTTAGTTTTGTTTTGCTTTTGCAATTATGGGGATCAAACTGATGGCTTCACACATGCAAAGCAAGTGGTATATCACTGAACTATAAGCTCTGCCCCTGCGTTCTATTCTTAATCTGCCTTTCATATATCTCCCATGTCCTCTCAGTACAAGAAGTACTCAAGTGGTAGAAAATCTTTTTAAAATTTTTAATTTATTATTTTTATTGTTTTTTATTAATAACTATTATCAAACACACAAACAAAAAATTAAAACCACTCAAAGAAGAACAATGCAAGAGAAATAAACAACAATAATATTCAAATACAGTAGAACTCAACCAAAACAAAACTGAAAAGCACTTAAACATTTTTCCATATAACTTATAAAAGCATCTCAAGCACCAAGAGACACAAGAGGATGTGATTTGTTTCAGAAAGTTCCCCAAAACCAACGCTGAATAAATAATGATCTGGAAAAAAACCTCCAGTTAATTAGCAGACTCCACATAAGCCAAACTTCTCCCTAATTTGAATTTCAATACAGTCATATGACACGCAATGGAAAAACAATCTGAGAAATATGTTATTAAGCCATTTCATGTGTGTGTATTCTTAATTACACTTTCAATTTCTTAAACTAGAGAAGCTATTCGGTATTTACGCATATGTGTCCTATTTATTTCACTTAAGAGTATTGCCTCAATGTGCATTCATTTAGCTATAAATGTCTGTAGTTTCTCATTCTCTATGGCTGAGCAGTTCTCCATTTTATAAAAAAAAATGACATCTTCTTTATCCAGTCTCCAGATGATGGACACTTGGGCTGTTTCCAAGCTTTCAGTATTACAAACTGTGCAGCTGTAAACATGGGTACACATATATCACTGTGGGAAGTTTCTTTTAATTATTTTGTGAAGATACCCAGCAGGGGGATAGCTGGGTTGAATGGGACCTCTAAGCCTAGTACTTTGAGGTATCTCCATACTGATTTCTTCAGTGGGTGCACCAATCTGCACTCCCACCAGCAATGAAGAAGGGTTCATTTCTCTGCACACTCCCACCAGCATTTGTTATTAGATGATTTGTTAATAGCAGCCATTCTTTCTGGGGTGAGGTGAAATCTCAGTGTTGTTTTCATCTGCATCTCTTGAATGACCAGTGATGTTGAACATTTCTTGTATAATTATTTGCTGCTTTCACTTCTTTGTCTTAGAAATGTCTGTTCATTTCAGATGCCCATTTTTGAATTGGGTCTTTGAATTTGGGGGGTCTGGTTTCTTTCAATTCTTTATATATTCTAGATAGTAGTTCTTAGGCTAAGGTACAGTTGCAGAAAAAATTTTCCCACATTGTAGGTTGTCTGTTAGCTCTGTTTATGGTTTCTCTTGCAGTGCAGAAGCTTTTTAATATGATAAGATCCCAGTTGTTGATTCTTTGTGCAAGTTCCTGTGCCGCTGAGGTTTTGTTCATAAAATCTTTTACTATACCAATATCTTAAAGAGTTCTACCTAACTTATCTTCCAGCAAGTTTAGTATTTCTGTCTTAATATTTAAATCTTTAATACACTTCGATCTTAATTTAGAGCATGGTGATAGGCATGGGTCAAGTTTTAATCTTTGGCATGTTGAAATCCAGTTTTTCCAAAAGCATTTATTAAATAGGTTATCTTTCCTCCAATGATTGTGGTTGGCTCCTTTATCAAAGATGAGGTGGCTGAGCATATCTGTAGTTGTTTCTCCATCTTCTCTTCTATTCCACTGATCCTCAGGTCTGTTTCTTTGCCAATGCCATGCTGTTTTTATCACAGTAGCTTTGTAGTATAGTTTCAAGTTGGGGATTGTAATACCCCCAGCCATTTAGGTCTCTTCTGGTTCCAAATAAGCTTTTGGATTGTTTTCTCTAGCTCTGTGAAATACATTGTTGGAATTTCAATCAGGATTTCATTAAACCTATATAATAGTTTTGGAAGTATGGCCATGATGTCTTTCCATTTTCTTCTATCCTCCTCATTCTCCTTTTTCAAAATTCTATAGTTTTCAGTGTAGAGGTCTTTTGCTTCCTTTGTTAGATTGACTCCAAGATATTTCATTTTGTTGGATGCAATTATAAAAGGAATAGTTTCCCTAATTTCTCTCTCAGTGAGTCTTTTATTTCTGTACAAGAAGGCTATTGTTTTTTGAATGTTGACCTTATATCCAGCTACTCTACTGAATCTGTCAATTGAGTCTAGAAGACTTTTAGCAGAGTATTTTGGGTCTTCTATGTAAAGTATCATATCATTAGCAAATAAAGACAGTTTAACTTCTTCCTTTCCTATCTTTATTCCTTTTTTTCTTTCTCTTTTCTATTTGCTGTGGTTAATGTTTCAAGAACAATACTAAATAGGAGTGGTGATAGTGGGCATGCTTGTCTTGTTTGTGATTTTAGCATGAAAGTTTTCAGTTTTTGACCATTTAGTATGATGTTGGCTGTTGGTTTTTCATAGATATTGTTAATCAAGTTGAAATAAACACCTTCTACTCCAATTTTCTGTAGGGTTTTTATCATGAATAGGTGTTGGATTTTGTTGAATGGCTTTTCTGCATCTATTGAGATAATCACATGGTTTTTGTCCTTGAGTCTGTTAATGCAGTGTAATATGTTTATTGATTTATGAATGTCAAACCATCCTTGCATCCCTGGGATAAATCCAACTTGGTCAGGCTGTATGATCTTCTTGATGACCCTCTGTATTCTGTTTGGCAGTATCTTGTTGAGGATTTTTGCATCAATATTCATTAGCAAGATTGGCCTGTAGTTTTCTTTTTGGGTTGTGTCTTTCCCTGGTTTTGGACTCAAAGTAATAATTGCTTCCAGGAATGAATTTGGAAGCTTTGCTTCCCTTTCAATTTCCTTGATGAATTTAAAGAGTAATGGCAATTGTTCTTCTTTAAATGTCTTGTAGAATTCAACAGTGAAGCCATCAGGACCTGGGCTTTTCTTTGTTGGTAAATTTTTTATTACATTTTCAATTTCACTCAATGTAATTGGGTTGTTTAGAATTTCTATATCTTCTTCATTTAACTTTGGTAATTTGTATGTATCTAGGAATCTGTCCATTTCTTCTGTGTTTTCCATTTTATTAGAGTACAGGTTCTCAAAGTAAGAATTGGTGATGCTTTGGATTTCTCCTGGATCTGTTGTGACTTCACCTTTTTCATTCTTGATTGCATGGATTTGAGCCTTTTCTTTCTTTTTTTTGATAAAGTTGGCTAAGGGTTTACCTATTTTATTTATTCTTTTGAAAAACCAACTCTTTGATTCATTAATTTTAAGTGTCATTCTCTTATTCTCCATTGCATTGATTTCTGCTCTGATCTTTTTAATTTCCTCTCTTGTATGAGCTTTGGGTTTGTTATACTCTTCTTTTTCTAGTAGCTCGAGGTTCTGCTTTAGGTTATTTATTTGAGTTCTCTCTGTTTTCCTAATATGGGCATTGACTGGTATGAATTTCCCACGTAGAACTGCTTTCATTATGTCCCATAGATTCCTGTATGTTGTACTGGTATTATCATTTACTTGTAGAAACTGTCTAATTTCTTATTTAATTTCTTCTGTGACCCATTGGTTGTTCAGGAGGGTGTTCTTTAATTTTCATGTGTTTGTGTGAGTTTTGCAGTTTCTTCTTTTGTTTAGTTTTGGTTTTTTTTTTTAGTTTTGCAGTTTCTTATGTCATTAATCTCCAATTTTATTGTACTATGATCTGAAAATATACGAGGGGTAACATCAATTCTTTTACATTTACTTAGATATGTCCTATGAGCTAGCATTTGGTGTCTTTTAGACAGTGACCCATGTGCATCGGAAAAGAATGTGTATTCTGATTTTGTGGGGTGGAACACTCTGTAAACATCTATTAAGTCCATTTGTTCAATAGCTTCATTCAATTCTAGAATTTCCTTGTTAATTTTTTGTCTAGACGATCTGTCTAATTGTGATAAAGGGGCATTGAGATTCCCCACTACAGTTGTATTAGATCTTATTTGGTTTTTCATGTCCATTAATATTTGTTTTGTATAGTTGGTGACATTTGTATTTGGTGCATATATATTTATGATTGTCATCTCTTCCTCTTGGATTGTTCCCTTCACAAGGATGTAGTGACCATCTTTGTCTCTCTTAATTAATTTTGGTATGAAATCTAGATTTTCTGCAAATAGAATTGCTACCCCTGCTTTTTTCTGGGTTCCTGTGGCGTGGAGAACTGTTTTCCATCCTTTTACTTTCAGTCTACGTATTTCTTTTTGAGTCAGGTGTGTTTCTTATATACAACATATTGTTGGATTTTGCTTCTTAATCCATTCTGCCAATCTATTTCTTTTGTTTGGTGAATTGAGACCATTAATATTAGCAATTATAGTTGATAGATATTTACATCCTTGTCATAATGTTTTTCTATTGGTGGTTCTTTCACTTCTTGGTTTTCTTCTTTTTTTCCTTTTGCTTTAGTTTCTTACCTTACCTGGTGGCTTCCCTCTGTTGGGCCTCATGGAGTTGTGACCATCATTGTCTTTTTCTAGGATATTGCTTAGGATTGTTTGGAGTGCTGGTTTGGTATTCATGAAATTTCTTAGAAGTTCTTTGTTGTGAAAATATCCAATTTCCCCATCGATTTTGAAAGATAATTTTGCAAGATACAACAGTCTAGGTTGGAAGTTATTATCTTTTAGGGCTTGAAATAATTCACTCCAGGCTCTCCTTGATTTGAGGGTTTGTGTTGAAAAATCTGCCATGATTCTGATAGGCTTTCCTTTATAGGTGATTTGTTTCTTTTCTCTTACTGCCTGTAGGATTTTGTTCTTCTGTTGTGTTTCTGGGATATTAATTATTATGTGTCTAGGTGTAGATTTTTTTGATCATGGCTAACTGAAGTTCTATATGCCTCACTTTTCTTTCCAGTTCTCCACCTTTGTCTGAGAGGTTTTCTACTATTACTTCAGTGAACAGATTTTTAAGTCAATTGTATTTTCTCCTGTTTTTTCCTGGACTCTTATCAGTCTTATATTATTCTTCCTTGCATCATCTAGCAGCTGCTGGATTTATTTCTCATGATCCCTTACTATTTTTAAGAAATCTCTGTTTTCATGGTCCTTAACCGCAATCTGCTATCCATGCTTATAATGGAGTTTTTAATCTCCTGAATATCTATTTGAATCTGTTTCATGGATTCCATTTCTTTCTTATGCTGGGCATTCATTGCTGCCAGCATATTTCTGAGCTCATCTATTTTTTTTTTATCTGTTTCTGTTCTTGAGCCTCTAATTATGTCTTTCACTCTGCTCACCATCTCTGTAGTTATCTGGGAGATTATTTCTGCATTGAAATTTTCTAGAGTCTCATTCATCTGCTTTGTTACTTCCTGTGCTATCAGTTCAGGGTGTCCAGGTGGTTGATTATCAGACTTTTCCACCTCTTTTCCCCAGAAATTGCCTTTTGTGGGGTGGAAGACTGGGTTTCTGACTTGCTTAAATGTCTTTTCATTTTTGTTTTTGGTACTGTCAGTTATAAGTCAATGAGTCCCAGTAAGCCAGTCACAGACCTGTAAGATTCAGAGAGACTTCTGGCTGAAAGTCCAAAATTGAGCTCCCCACTCTCCCACAGGGCCAATATCCACAAGGCTCTACTACAGGTTCTGGTTGTCTTTCCCCTAAAAATAGTCCAGGATCAAATGGGAGGTGATGATCCCTCCAACTTACCAAGTACAGCGGTCTGGTGTGCTTATATTGCAGAGATTCTCTTCACTTTTCCGGTGGGCTTCACTTTTCATCAGGGAGCATGAAAGATGCCCTCTCTCTGCTGTTCACCTCTGCAACTTAGGACAATGGTTTTTATGTCCCCCTGTGCCTCTGTACTGTGGAACCAGGTAGCTGCACAGCCTAGAGGCTAGAGGTTGGGGGGAGGGCTGCTGATATAGGTGCCTGTGGGCCTGTGGGGGTGGGTGTCCTCATGGTCTCCTGGATGCAAGTGGGAGGGGCAAAGATGGAGCACAGTGCAGCCACCCACCTCTGACCACAAGGCCAAACTGGCAGCTGGTGTGCCTTCCCCGGGGGTTGTCTTCATGGTCTCCTTTTTAATTTATTTTTTATTAGTACATGTTTGTAGTACATAATGTTTATATTCCTCATACAGAATTAATACATAAACATCACAAAAATATGGAATACTTAATGAATTTGCAAAAGGGCCATCCTAATCTCTGTATGATTCCAAATTTTCGTGTATGTGCTGGCAATGAGAATACTGGAAAAATCTTAAGAATGCCACAAAATAACTACAACCAAAGATATATTTATATGTCACTTTATTTTAGCATGATTTAGCTAATTAAGGAAAATAAATTATTGAGGCCTATGATTAAACATTGTGGGGTTTCCTTGTAGCTTTTGGTATATAATAGACATTCAAATAAAAACAATAGAAATTATAGATAAACAATATCTCAAGAAATCACTGCTTCTAAAGAATGTAAAATGCAAAGCTACTGTGAAATAATTATAGCCAAAAATCATTGGTTTGGTTGTATTTTTATAATTAACTCTTAAATTATTTAAATTATTGTGCATGTTGTTTCCATTGTTATCACCAGAGTTAGTCCAATTAAAATTTCCAATCCTATATCTAACTCTTAAAACTTTCTCTTTTCCAGCAAAACCTATTAGCTGTTGATTGTACATTAATTTGTGATGTCACTGAGACTTCAGATTGTTGTTCTTTAAATATTCTAAATTGTTCTCTTTGAACGAAAAGAGGAAGAATGCTTTCACAAGTGACTATCTCATTTGGGAATGTGTTAACAATGAACTGAATGAATATATTAGAGGAGTATTGATTCCTCTATGTGAGAGTCATCTGTCATGCTTTGTAAAAGGAACATTTATGTGGTTCTTCCCATATGCTGAATCTGAATTTGGAGATAGCACCCATGACTCTGAACTTTAAGTTGCTCTCCCAGACTCCTCTTCTGAGCAATAACATTGAAAACCAGTAGATCTATTGAAATTCATAAGCTAAAAATAGATTGCTCTGAGAGTTGGTATTATTTCCTTTTGTGGAAATTACCTGTCCACAGAGATATAGTTATCTTGGCAATTCCCACTATTGCAGTGAGTCTCAATATATGAATGATAATTTAAAATAAATCAGAAACCAAAATTGGAACTCATAAAAAACAATGAATTTTCAAAACAACAAAAAGAAAATGAACAAAATGACAATAACATATCTTTTAATAATAACTCTAAATGTAAATACTTTCAATTCTCCAATAAAAGATAGGGACTAGAAGAATGGATTAAAAAACAATATGTATCCTAGAAAAAGATCACCTCCCTTGTAAAGACATGCACCCACTGAAAATAAAATGATGGAAAATATCATTTTTAGCAAGATAAATTGGAAAGCAAGCAGGAGTAGGTATTTTATAATTGATAAAAGATTTTAAAATAAAAAACAAAGGTTGCCATATAATGATCAATTATCAAGGAGATGATCAATTCATCAAAGAGATATGATTGCAAATACATGTGTACTTAAAAAATCAAGGCACCATCTCTTTAAATAGGGAAGGGTGGAAGAGTTGAAGAGAGTAGAGGGGAATGGGGGAAAAATAAGAACCAAGACTCATCATGTAAAGGTACAAGTTCCCAATGATGAATCTAACTGTATTGTATACCTAAAATGTATCAATAAACTTAATGAAAAAAATCAAGGCACCCAACTTCATAAGCATTATTAGAGTAAATGAGAAAGATAGGCTGATATACAAAAATAGTAAGGAACAAATGCTCAATTCTATCAATGGTTAGTTCAACTGACAGAACAATAAACAAACATCAGAGTTAAGCTACATTATAGATCAAATGGAATTGGAAATTTACGAACATTTTTTGCAAAAACTGCAGAATACATATTCTTTATACCTGCATGTGAGTCACAGAACAATTCTTAATAAATATAGAAGTTAAGGGTCGAGGATTTAGCTCAGTGGTTTCCCAACCTGCTGCACAAGTGCAAGGACCCGAGTTTGATCCCTGGTACCAAAAAAAAGAGTTAATATCATATTGTGTATCTTTTATCACAATGGAATGAGAATAAAACTAAACCACAATAGAAACTGCAGAAATTACACACATCCACGGAGACTGATGGATACATTTTTGAGCAGTAATCAATGGGACAGTGAGGAAGTCAGAAGGGAAAGAGAAACACTTCTTGTAAGAAATCAGAATGAAACACAACATGCTAATTCCTGTGAGACACAGAAAACAGTTCTAAGAGAGAAGGTTGTAACAATAAATATCTACATTTAAAAAACCTGAAACAACTGAGTGATGCATTTCATGGTCTTAGAGAAGCTATATTAACAAAAAAAAGTGAAGTGAAAAGGAGACATTATAACAGATATCACAGAAATTCAAAGGATCACTAGGGTTTATTTTGAAAAAGTATATGTTAATAAATGGGAAAATTTAAATGAATAGACAAATCTTTGAACATATATAACCACCAAAACTGAATGAACCTGAAGAGACCTGAATAGACCAATAACAATTAATGAGATTGAGTTAATAATAAATGTCTCCCAACAAAGAAAAGTCCAGCAGTTTGTGGTTTCATTGCTGAATTTTATGAAACTCTTAACAGTTAATGCCATTGTTTATCAAATGATTCCATAAAATTCAATAGGAAGGATCCATTCCAAACTCATTCCATGAAGCCAGCAGTAACCTGATACCCAAACCTGACAAGAACATAACAATAACAAATTAAACATAACTGTAGACAATCTCCCTGAAGAACACAGATACAATAATGCTCAATAAACTACTAGCAAATTGAATTCAACAGCACATCAAAAAGGTCATACAACGTATACCTTTCAGTGTGCATAATATATAACATAAAAAGAAGGAAGAATAAAACTCATATAATCATCTCAACACATGCAGAAAAAATATTTGACAAAGTTCAACTTTCTTTTTTGATAAAAGCCAGGAGCAAATTATATATAGAAGGATTATACTTCAACATATTAATAAAGATATATTATGCCATATAAATGTATATAACATTATAATCATACATAGATTGACAAATCCATACCCAATATAATATAGAATGTTGAAAATTGAAAGCATTTCTTTAAGGAAAACATGAAGGTGTTGCCTATCACTGCTCTTAGTGTACTTCTAGAAATTTTACCCAGAACAATTTGGCAAAAGAAAGAAAACTAATACAAATAGGAAAAGCGGAAGTCAAATAATCTCTATTTGCAGATGATATGATCTGATAAAGAGAAAATCTTAAAGATTCCACTAAAATTCTATAATAACTGATCAAAAAAATTCAGTAAAGTATCAGAATACAAAATCAACATACCAATTCAGTGTATTTTCTATTCACCAACATTGAATTTCCTGAGAAAGAAATTATGAAAGCAATCTCATTCATAATAGTTACAGAAAATGCCTAAGAAGAAGCTTAGCTTAATAAAGTTAAAAACTACTCCAATAAAAATAAAAAACTGAAGTAAGATCCTAAAAGATGGGAAGACCTCTCTGGTTCCTGAATTGAAAAAAATTAGTATTATTAAAATGTCCACACTACCTAAAGCATTCTACATGTTCAATATAATCCTCACAAAATACTAATATCTTTCTACATAAAGCTAGAAAAAAAGTCTTAGAATTTCTACAGAAACACAAATGAACTACCAATGCAATTCTGAGCAGAAAGAACACAGCTAAAGACAACACAACTGTTTTTAAGATACACAACATAGACATAGTAACAAAACTAGCACTCTACTGGCATAAACACAAATGCACAAACCAATAGAATATAATAGAAAACCAATAAATAAATCCACATATATACAGAATCCCATTAATTTGTAGAATATTAATAATAATATTTATTAATATTATTATTTATAATAATTAAAAATATTAGAACCTATAACCCCAATTCTTTCCATACATATTTACCTTGGTGAAAAACAAAAATCTTGTACTTTTTCTCTTATGATTTTATCTGATCCTGTAATAGTCTTTATGTTGAATTATCTTATTTGGTGAATTCATTGTGTGGTGTTTAAGATGCAAAGTGTCCAAAATGTGTATTCATTTACTACTTAGTTTCTCGAATGTTCTAACTTTGCCAATTAATGTCTATGATTTTATGAAAGTTCCCTAATTTCTTTAAATCACTTTCTTCATTTGTAAATTGGAAAAAGTGATGATCCTACTCTTGTTTAGGAAACAGATCCTGAAGGAATAAACTTCAAGTAAAGATTCACTTTTATAAATTTTCCCAGGAAATAATAGATTTTATGGTAAATAAATGCTTTTAAATATTTTAACACATTACAAAATGTTGAGGTAAAAATATATTAAAAGTTCTAATTAGAGACAGGACAATTCAATATATATATACAGTGTGTGTGTGTGATTGTTAACCAGGAATGGTGATGCATGTGTGTGATCCAAGCACTCTGAAAGTCTGAAGCAGGAGGATCACAAATTAATTCAAAGCTAGCCTGGGAAATTTATAGAGACTCTCTCTCAAAATTAAAAAATAAAAATAAAAAGAGATATGAGTAAGCTTATTGCAAAGTCCCTGGGTTCAATCCCCCAGTACTACAAAAGAAAGAAGAAAGAAGAAAGGAGAGAAAGAAAGAAAGAAAGAAAAAAGAAAGAAAGAGAAAGATAGAATAGTGATTGTTCATTTGATCCAGAGAAGCCCTTTGAAATATTCCATAGACTCTTGACATATAGTTGGCAGAAGGTCAGGAAAATGGACAAAGAAATCTAAATTCCTCTCAGTGTCAATCTAAAAACACCACAAGCTTTCTGCTTTACCGTAGGGCTGGCTTACAGCAAATCAGCATGATCAGTATCTTTTTAAAGATTTCTGAATGTTACTGTAGCTAAATACTTTTTTCTAATGGGACATAGGCTTACAAACTTTCATCATGCTAATTAAAAACTTTTGAGACCTGAAGGGTTTTTAAATGAACCACTAGGCATACAGAAATATTCCTCTTGTTCCACGAATTTCAGTGTGCAGCTTGCAGACATAAATGTGTTCTGAATAGATTGATTCCACTTTTGTGCAGTGAAATTTGAGTCACTTAAATGACAAGAGTTTAGGCCAAACAATTATAATTCTCTTTTGAAGAACCATATTTCCTGAAAGTCTGAGGGAAGAGGAAGAGTAGAAAGGACTATGGTAGGAGGGAGGGAATGGAGGAAAACATATTTAGCCATATAATACTGAACCAAAATGAGATATACTTTAGGTTTTATCTTCTGTCACCCGATAGTTCAAAGTATCATTAATATTCATCTCTAAATATATTATACAAATAACGTCTAAATTGGGGTAAGTATAATTTACTTAAAAGTAAAGTCCACAGCAATCCATTAGAGATTGAATTTTACGAGCAACCACTCATTTTCTAATCTGTTTCACTAGACATTAATTATGAGGATCAAAAGTTGTGACTTATTTATTCAGGTTGCACATGGATTTTCCAGATTTTTTTATTCCACATTACACTTTTTCTACTTTATTTATTTTCTAATCTTGGCATTAGAACTTTCGTAGAAATTCATTATGTTACTAAGAAAAATGAACATAACTGATACATGAAGTTCAGAGTTTTCAGCTGTGTGTTTGCCATCTAGCAACTGTAACATCTACTTCTGTGCACGGCTAAAGAGCCAACTTTCTCTTGACTCCCAAGTCCTCTCACAAACCAATGGTACTCACTTACACTCATCCAAAAATATATTTGTTATATCTTTATCTTTTAAATAACAGTTGAGATTATAAGCTTTTATAGAAACACATACATATAACAAGAAGGAAAAAAGGGGGAAAATACCTGAGACAAAGTATTCTGCATCTTATCTCTACATCATTTTAAAATTACTTTAGACCTTCTGTCTCTCTACATAACTTTTCTTTTTCAATTAGCTGAATATCAATCTGCTGAGTGACAATTAGTATAATAGACAAGTTCATTACATGATTTATCTAATTGTTTATTCATTATCAGTAATGCAGTGTTGTGAACTGAAATGCAGGGTGCCCAGATAAACTTGAATTTTAGATGAACGATAAACAATAGCCAGTGTCAGAATTCCCAAATAATATATGGTTGTTATTTATGATATTCTAATATAAGTGGGTGTTCACTATATTCATTTTCTGATAAACTTTGATACAGGTTAGTTTAAATCAGTCTATTTTCTCTTCTTTGGAGAAACAAAATTTGTGCTTTCTCACTTTCTAATTGTTGCTTCTGCAACATTTTCCCCTTCTCCAATACAAGGGGAGTGGGGGGGGGGAGAAGCTGTACACACATTCCCAGTTGGCACACTGATTCTCTTTTGGTCACATGATCATCTGACACTGAAGAGTTCAGAAACATCATTTTAAACTCAAAGCCTCATTCTCTTCCCACATTTTATCCTTTTATTTGCTTGCTCACCTATAATCTTAGTTCTCTGATGAATTGAAAAAATCTCTAATTTGCAGGGTGTCTTAGAGTGATATCTTTTAGCCCAACAGTATTCATGCTCAGACTGAAGTTGTGATCTTTTAAAAATTTATACAAGGAATTTGGGAAGTTGCTGACACTCTCAAAGGACTGTTAAGAGAATATGCCATCAAACTTTTAGATAGTGCTCATCTGATATGTGCTCGATATATTTCATAGCATTTTTGTCATCTTACATTAAATTTACAAATTAACAAAGGGATAAATTATAAATAACAAACATTTCCTACCTCTACAAAGTTATTTCTCTTTTTCTCTATTTCCCTTCTTCCCTTCTTCCCCCTCTGTCTATCCTTCTCCCCCTTCTTCTTTAGTTGGCTCCATTAATACACATAATATCTTGTTGCTTTTGGGTTAAAACCTATTAATGGATCTTAGAGTGCTTTTTCTATTGTTCATATGTCATTCTCTTTTTAATACTACGTGATCAGATAATATATCTGTTGCATACTGTACTATTCTCCTTTTGGTCATTATTTTGTTTTTGTTCTACAGGTAAAATATATTTAATTTTCACCTTCACTATTTCAATCTCTCCCCTTTTATTAGGCAGTGGAGCCACTGAGGTAAATCCCCAGTCCTCCTTTTATTGTTTAAGCTTGCTCTGCAACAGAATCTTAAAGTAAGTTTCTCTTTTATTTTATTTGGATTATTTGATGTTATTAATAGTTTCTCTGAGCCTTTATATATAAAGTCAAACTTTGCTGAATACTAAAACTTGGCTGAAATTATATTTCTCTGACTATACTAAGTATACTTTTGTCTGTTAGAGTAGGACATTTCTGTCATTATCTCAGTCAAATTTCTTTTTCTGATAAGCAATATTTTCTTTCTTTGAGTATCTAAATGTACAAAGTATGTTTTCTTTGTCTTCTTCAAGGAAAAATGTAATTTTAGAATACATTTCAATATTGGCCATTTTTGTTGATTTTTATGTATACAATATAAAAAAGATCAATATAGAATTTTAAGTCATTTTAAATTTAATTTAGACACAAGAGAAGGATAATAAATGCAATTACAATATTTAATAATATTTCAATCTCACTTTTCAGAGTGCTATAGTTTTCAGAGAAGAGGTCTTTGATTTCCTTTGTTAGGTTGATTCCTAGGTATTTCAGTTTTTTGGATGCTCTTGTGAAAGGAATTATTTGACCTATTTCTCTCTCAGTGAGTCTGTCACTCATGTAGAGGAAAGTTATGGATTTTTGTGTGTTGACCTTGTAACCAGCTACTTGACTGAATTTGGTTAATTAAGCCTAGAAGACTTTTGGTGGAGTTCTTGGGATCTTCTATATAGAGTATCATGTCATCTGCAAATACTGACAATTTGACTTCTTCATTTCCTATCTTTATTCCTTTTATTTCTTCCTCTTGTCTAATTGCCATGGCTAATGTTTCCAGCAGTCTATTGAACAAGAGTAGTGATAGTGGACATCCTTGTCTTATTCCTGATTTTAGTGTGAAGGATTTCAGTTTTTGACCATTTAGTATGACACTGGCTGTTGGTTTTTCATAGACGGCTTCTATCAGTTTGAGGTAGAGACCATCTATTCCAATTTTTGTAGGGCTTTTATCATTAATGCGTGTTGGATTTTGTCAAATGCTTTTTCTGCATCTATGGAGACAATCATATGTTTTTTGTCCTTGGCTCTATTGATATAGTGTATTACATTGATTGACTTGCATGTGTTGAACCATCCCTGCATCCCTGGCATGAATCCCACTTGATCAGAGTGTATGATCTTCTCAATGATCTGCATTTTATTTGCCAGTATCTCATAAAGAATTTTTGCATCTATGTTCATGAGTGAGATTGGCCTATAGTTCTCTTTTTCAGTTGGGTCATTCTTTGCTTTGGGGATCAAGGTGATGCTTGCTTCCAGGAATGAATTTGGGAGTATTGCTTCCCTTTCAATTTCATTGAAGAGTTTAAATAGTAGTGACAGCAGTTACTCTCTAAATGTTTTGTAGAATTCAGCAGTGAAGCCATCAGGGCCCGGGCTTTTCTTAGTTGATAAGTTTTTAATTACATTTTCAATTTCATTGGTTGATATTGGGTTGTTCAGAATTTTTAGTTCTTTTTCGTTCAACTTTGGTAATTCATATGCATCTAGGAATCTGTCCATTTCTTCTGTGTTGTCCATCTTATTGGAGTATAGGTTCGGGAAGTAGGTATTGATGATCCTCTGGATTTCTGCTGGGTCTGTTGTCATTTCACACTTTAATTCCTAATTGCATGGATTTGAGCCTTTTCTTTCCTTTTTCTGACAAGGTTGGCTAAAGGTTTGTCAATTTTGTTGTTTCTTTCGAAGAACCAACTCTTGGCTTCATTGATTTTTGGTATTGTTCTCTGACTCTCCATTGCATTGATTTCTCCTCTGATCTTTATAATTTCCTCCCTTGTATGAGCTTTGGGGTTGTCCTGCTCTTCTTTTTCCAGAAGCTTGAGGTTCAGCATCAGGTGGTTTAGTTGGGCTCGTTCTGTTTTCCTAATATGCATATTCACTGCTATGAAT
The DNA here is from genome assembly GCF_053883595.1 of Heterocephalus glaber. Lineage (NCBI taxonomy): Eukaryota > Metazoa > Chordata > Mammalia > Rodentia > Bathyergidae > Heterocephalus > Heterocephalus glaber. The sequence goes on along the minus strand of NW_028258145.1, from coordinate 24,533,678 downwards.
TTCCCTCATAAGACTGCTTTCATTGTGTCCCATAGATTCTGATACATTGTATTGTCATTGTCATTTAATTGAAGGAATTGTCTGATTTCTTTAATTTCCTCTTTGGCCCATTGGTTATTCAGAAGTGTGTTTCTCAATTTCCACGTGTTTATGAAATTTTTTGAGTTTCTTTTGCTATGGATTTCCAATTTCATCGCACTATGTTCGGATAATGTACAGGGGATATCTTCAATTCCTTTTCACTTACTTAAACATGTTCTATGTGTGAGTATGTGGTCTATTTTTGAGAATGACCCATGTGCAGCTGAGAAGAATGTGTATTTTGATTTTGTGGGGTGGAAGACTCTGTAAACATCTGTTAAGTTCATTTGTTCAAGAGTTCGATTGAGTTCTCCTATTTGATTACTTATTTTTTGTCTAGTTGATCTACCTATTTGTGACAGTGGGGTGTTGAGGTCCCCCACTACAATTGTATTAGTGCATATATGACTTTTCATGTCCGTTAGTATTTGTTTTATAGAGTAGGGTGCACTAGTGTTTGGTGCATAGATATTTATGATTGTCATCTCTTCCTCTTGGATTCTTCCCTTTACCAGGATGTAGTATCCTTCTTCATCTCTCTTAATCAGTGATGGTTCAAAATATACTTGATCTGCAAAGAGGATAGCTACTCTTGCATTTTGGGGGGTTCCTGTCTTATGGAGTATTGTTTTCCACCCTTTAACTTTCAGTCTATGAGTTTCCTTTTGAATTAAGTGTGTTTCTTGTATGCAGCATATTGTTAGATTTTGCTTCTTGACCCATTCTGCCAGTCTATTTCTTTTGATTGGTGAATTGAGACCATTAATGTTGATGGTTATAACTGAAACGTATTGACTTGTCATGCCATGACTTTTGTTTTTTGTTGAGTTCACCCCTTTACGTTTAATTTCTTGTCAGGCCAGATTGGTTTATTCTTCTTTGCTTCCTTGCTTCCTGGGGTTGTGATCCTCAATGTCTGTTCCTAGGATTTTGTGTAAAATTCTTTGGAGTGCAGGTTTGGTATTCACGAAGTTCCTAAGGTGCTCTTTGTCATGAAAGTATCTTATTTCTCCATCAATTTTGAAAGATAGTTTTGCAGGGTACATCAATCTGGGTTGGAGGGTGTTTTCTTTGAGGGCTTGGCATATGTCACTCCAAGCTCTTCTTGCCTTGATGGTTTGTGTTGAGAAGTCTGCTGTGATTCTGATGGGCTTTCCTTTGTATGTGATTTGTTTCTTTTCTCTGACTGCTTGGAGAACTTTGTTCTTCTGTTGAGTTTCTGGAACCTTAACAATTATATCCCTATGTGTAGATTTTTTTTGATCAAGGCTATTTGGAATCCTATATACCTCACTTATCTGTACATCAAGTTCCTTTCCCCTGCTTCAGAAATTTTCTGCCATTAGTTCTGTGAAGAGATTTTTTTATGTCATCTGCACTCTCTCCTGTTTCTTCATTGACTCCAAGCAGTCTCATGTTATTCTTCTTTGCATTGTCTAGCAGGTGCTGGATTGATTTCTCATGTTCCATTATAATTTTGAAGCAATCTTTCTTTTCCTGGTCATTAATTGCAATCTTATCTTCTATATCTAAAATTCTGTCCTCATATTGGCTCATTCTGCTGTATAGACTTTCAGTGGAGTTTTTCATCTCCTGGAAATCTATTTGCATCTGTTTTATGGATTCCATTTGTTTCCTATGTTGGGATTCCATCATGTTCCTCAGCTCCGTTCTAGATTTATTAATCATGTCTTTCACTAGGAGCACAATTTCTCCTGTTATCTGAGAAATTATTTCTGATATCATTTTTTCCAGATCCCCTTTTGTTGCCAGTTCAGTGGGTCCAGGTGGTTGAGTATCAGAGTGTTCCATCTTTTTCCCTTTGGGGTTGCTGTAGGTGTTCTGGAAGTCTGGTTTTGAGACTTATTTATGTGTTTTCTCATTTCAACTGGGGAGCGGGGGATGCTGTTGTCACCCTTGCGGATCACCTCCTCTGAGCTGGGAGAGGTGAGATAGGGGCCGAGAGCAGTGGTAGGGATGGTGGCCTGGAATCCCCTTTTCTGGGCTGGCAGTGGCAGTACAGAAGGGGGCCCAAAAGCCCTTTTCCTCTGGGCCGGGAGCAGCAGGATGGAAGGCAGCACCAAAGCCCTTTCCTCTGGGCTGGGATTGGTGGGATTGATGGTGACCTGGAAGCCCCTTTTTCTGGGCCAGGAGCTCCAGGAGGGATGGTGGCTGGGAAGACCCTTCCTCTGGACCAAGAGTAGTGGGACTGTGGCTCAGAAGCCCCTACCTCTGGGCCAGGAGTGGCAGGATGGATGGCAGCCCCAAAGCCCTTTCCTCTTGGCTGGGAGTGGCAGGAGGGATGGTGCCCAGGATGCCCCTTCCTCTGGACCAGGAGCAGTGGGAGGGCAGCAGAAGCCCCTACCTCTAGGCCCAGAGTGAAGGGAGTTATTTTATTTTTATTATAGGAATACATTTTTTTACAAAATTTAAATAATATTCCATTGTGTATATTTTATCTCTTATACTAGTATTAATAATAATTTATACACCACCACTATGGTATTAAATTATTCTGAAATTGATAATATATTTTTCTTTCCAATGACTTTTATATTTTCATATATGTTCATATTTTCATTGTCCTTTCATTTCAACTTCTACAATTCTCATCATTAGGCCCAGTGGTGATGACCTCTCAGTTTTTGTTTGTCTTGAAAACACTTTACCCTCTTTTTTTCCTGAAGATCAAAATTCAGTAGAGCTGTCTTATTTAGAACATTTTTGTTCATTTGTTTTGTTCGCTTTGTACTTTGAATTATCTTTCCTCTCACTCTTCTGGTCTGCAGTTTTTCTAGTAAGAAACTCATGTATGGCCTTTTCAGGCTTTATTACTACATGTCTAGATGTTTTCCACTTTCTTACTGATCAAAATGGTCTCTCAGATATTTGGAAATTTTATGATATATAATGACTTTTTTATATTAAATATATTTGGGATTCTTTGTGCTTTATGTTACACGGATTTTCATTTCTGCTAGATTTGTGAATTTTTCTGCTACTATATCTTTAATAACTTCCTTGCTTTTTTTCCTTTGGTCTTTCTGAGGCTCCCACAATGTATAATATGGTATAATTTATAGTGTCTCATTTGTGTCATAGGCTTTTTTTCCCCTACTCTTTTACAGTTTTTTTGTTTGTTTGTTTTCTTTTTTTGTTTTGACCAGGCAATTTCAAATAATCTGGTTTCCAGCTCACAGATACTTTCCTCTGCTTGGTCAGTCATGTTTTGAAATTCTCTATGGAATATTTTACTTAGTCATTGTGTTAGTTACTTTTCTCTCATTGCTGAGACAAAATACTCAATATTCAAAGTTAAAGGGGGAAAGGTTTTTTTAGCTCACAGTTTATGGAGGCTTCTCAGTTTTAATCAGCTGGCTCCAGGGCAGTATGGATGGCAAACAGGCATTGCAGAGGAGAAACAATAGTACATAAAGTACATAAAGTAACAAAAGCAACAAGGGAATTTAACTCATATTTCTGCCCCTTTATCTTATTCAGATTACTTAGGATGGGTAGCATTCACACCCTTAATCCTAGTACCCTGGGGGCTAACATTGCACCATGAATCAATCACACACTCTAGTTTCAGCCACCTCTGAAAAAGCCTCACCTAAGACCAGACTACACGTGGCTTTGGGGGGACATCTAAACACAAGCCATAATAATCATTGTGTTCTTATCACTAGATTTTATTTTTGGTTCCTTTGTTAAATATTTTCCATTCTTTTGTTGAAATCTTCATTTTGTACACATCTTGGGTTTTTTTTATATCACTTACTTATCTATTTGTTGTTTCTTATAGCTCAGTAAGATCCTTTCTGGCAATTATTAGGCAGTCTTTGTGAAGCAGTTTGCAGATTTCCATTTCTTTAGGTCAGTTTCTAATGGTTTATTTTGATCTTTCAATAAGTGTCCATTTTCCTCGATTATTCGATGTTTGCGTGCTTGCATTAATGTATACACATTTGAAATAATAAATACATCTCCCAGTCTCTGCAGACTGGTTTTAGTAAAGAAAACCTTTAGCCTGTCAGTTTGTCCAAAGATGCTAAGTAGACCAGTTGGTGGGCTCTGTACCAAGCTTCCTAGTAGAGTCTTTAGGTTGGCTGGCCTGGTGTTTGCATCTGCATGGCATGGCCTGTCACCAAGATGCAGTAGGGTAAACTTATTTACCTGAAAAGCAGGCCTGAAACCTGTGTCAAATCTGATAATGGTAGTCATTGTCCTAAAGGGGCCATTTTGATGCCTCGGTCCATGTTGAGATAGGGCAGGTGCCTCAGAATTTATAAGGGTGGTTGCAGTTTGTGGGTTGGTCTGGAACCAAGGATAAGGGAGAATAGGCTATCCCCTGCATTTATTGGGGTGTACTTGGTGCTTGGTCTATAGTGATGTTAGGTACTCACTTCATTCTCTTTGCCCCATATGAAGAGTGTCTCTCCCCATTCTGTGCTACTCAGGATTGAGAAAGGGGTAGCAGGGGCAATGTGAAACTCTCTTTCTACAATTTTCAATGCAAATTTTTGTTTTACACATCCTCTATACTCTTTCACTTGCATTATGTTCTTTAATGCATATTAAAGAATTGTTTCTGAGATGTTTATGAAAAATTATCTTTCATCATTTTGCTGATGTCACTGTCCTGCCAGTTATGCTGTATATATCATCTATTAGTGTCAGTATTTTGCTTTATACATTCTATCTTCTTGAAATATAATTTAAACTCCAATAAAAACTATTGATGTGTACCCATGATCACTTTGTGATTTTTGTGTTCTCTATTTTATAAATTTTGATTTCTATAAAGTATTATATTAATGTCTGATGAGTTGTTTTTATTTTCACTTGTGTTTAAAAATTATCTCACAAGGAAAAGAATTCTACATTGACAGCTCCTTTCTCTCTCTTGGGACTTTAGAGATATCACACCATTGTTTTTCCTTGCATACTTTCTGAAGATAAATCTGATATCATTCTAATGTAAACTAGAATGTATATAATATCTTTGTTCTTTAGCTGCTAGAAAAGTTTTTCTTTTATCTTTTATATTCAGAAATCACATAATGATATTATTTTGTTTTGTATTTATCCTACTTAAATCTGAGCTAAGATTCCTAAATTTTTTACTTCTATTTGGGATATTCTTATTCATTCCTAATATTCTCTACCTCCTCCTCAGTCACCCTTTTTTGTTATCCTCTCCCTTACTTCTTTCATATGATGCCAGTTACATAGACATATATTTGTCTTATATTCATTTTATGTTCCAAAATATGTCTAAGATAATGTATTCAGTTTGTTTAAATTTGCTTATGTTTAAATTTCTGAAATGTATGTCAATTTATAGTCAGGAAAACAGTGCTTTTTTATCATTGTTGGTTTTGGTAATAATCCCATCAAAATAATGCATCTTTGATAGCATGTATCTCATTTCTAGCATTTCAATTTTAATCTATTGTATCATTTTTAAATTTTCTATCTTCTTTCTATCCTCATATCATGTACTTCAACTCTGTATTTTCTTCTGCTATTTTATACCTTAATAGTTTGTTTTTCTTGCATTTTTATGAATTTTTTCATTGCATATCATTTTTGGAAATCATGTATAAAATAAGAGCACCCATTGGTAAATATGCTTGGACCAGTTTTGTGTGTGTGTGAATCCTCTTTTGGGCTTTGATCAAGTTAATCTGTAGTTGATCTATACTTGGTTTGTGTTGTATAGTCAGTTGTTATTATTTGTGATACTTTATGTTCTGCAAGATTTACAAAAACTCTGAATTAGTGAATACTTTCAGGATTATTTTTTTCTTTAACTTTTTATGAAAATACAAGATTAGTTTCCTGAGAACTTCTGGTCACAATAGTTGTATTAACCAATTAATTCATAAACTTGTTTAATATATTTTCTAATTTAAAGACAACTTTTTAAATATATATTGCTGATTCACTGACATTGAATTCATGGCCAGTAGCAGCATTATTCATACTTGAAGAAAGCTAATCTAACTCAGGTATTTTCTGCTGAAAGCATGGCATAGCCGTTCCCCACTTTAAACACTAAAAGTACTTAAGCACTACACACAGGGGAGGGGTAATTTTAGCCAGCAAATTCATCAAAGATATACGTAAAAATGCAAAAATAAGAGTGTTAAATACAGCTTGTAAATGAAACTTGCTTACAATATAAGATCTGAAATAGAAAGTTTGACTATTGTCCTGTTCAACATCAGCATGGAACATGTGTATCAGGAAATCCAAATTTGCAAATTCCTAAGCCAAAAATCGTGAGGATTGACTGTATTTATTTGTGTGGGGGTCCTTCATATTATACACTTCAATATCACTGTGTGTAATGTGGACACTTCAAATCACTCTGGCTCTGTTGCTTCCTTTAAATTAGAATAAGACCTGAAAAGTTAGATTGTCTTTCTCAATCTTCTTGTTTCATCCTCAAAGTCTGCAGACCATCCACAATTAGGCACAGAGGAAGTCTTTTTTTTCAAATGATGTATGCTACTTGATTAGTGTTTAGAGGTTTATCATATCTGTTTTTCAGGCTCGGTCTTTGGTAGGTAATAGGTACCCATGATTTAGACATAACACTTCCCTAATGAGAGACATCGTATGCTTACTGTGAGGATGCACATTTGAATGTAGTGGAAATTAATGGATATTTCTGAAATGTAGATGCATACTCACCTATGTCTGTGGTATCTATCATTTCTAAGTGGCCAGGTTATACCTTTCTCAGCTTTAAAAAAAATCTTTAAACTTTCCATACAGTTTTGTACCTACTTCTGATGTCCTCCATATTTTTTCCTATGCTCTCATAGAGCTGAAAGAAATAATGATATCTGTTAACTCTTAGATCTCCTTTTTGTCTTTTGTAATTGTTTATAATGTCATCTTAAAAACTCAGGAGGTCTTAAATTGATGTAATTTTAAAAATTGCATTTTTACATATGCATAAACATACACACATAATTCAGTATTCTTCATAGTGTTTGGATTTACTTTCTCACTTATATGTTTTTCCTTTTTCTATTTACTTTGAGATTGAACTTAGTTGCCCTGGAAGTTTATATCTATGCCCTGTTAAGAAACTTAACTGATAAGATCAAGAAAAGTCTCTCTTTAGTCAAGAAATTTGCATATTCACGTAGACAATATCAAGCTCCCATTGCACATTATACAGATATGACTTCTGAAATACTAGCTTTATGGAATTTGGCAACACTTTCCAGAACAAGCCCATATTTTAGTCATAAAGAGAAATAGAGATTACAAGTACTACTTTATTTCTATGCTTGAAAGAATTTTGACAATCAGCTTTATTTTGTATCTGCATTGTTTAATACAAGTGAGACATGTCCAGGAACCCTCTGCATGATAATGTCTTTAAGCTAAAGATTTTCTATTTTGTTAACCTTTCAAATATCTTTCCTGTGGTATTTATTATTACTATTTTTATTCTTTTTTGAGCTTCAATTGTATTAATTTGTATCCTTTTAGTTTTGTTTCTTTTATAACTTATTAAATGTGAATGTTCTAACATTCATTTCCTACTCCCCATATTTTTTCAGCACTGATTGTTTTAATTATGGCTCTCCTTTGTCCACTCTAAGATGAAGGGGAATAGTTAATCTGACTGGTGAAAAATTTGAGTAAATTGGCATGGAAAATGTAGGGTTATTGTGTAGTGAGTTTATTGGAATTGTGGAGCACAGCTTTAATTTTTTAAACCATACCAGAATCAGGTAAGTCAAGTTAGCCCAATAAAGAGATAAAATATTTCTATTATTATTACTTCAACTGTCATATTTAGGTTTCTCAGGTGACTCAGAATTCAATGTTCCTTGGCTAAATGAATGGAGAGAAAGTGGCAATATACTAATGCCAACCCTGGCCCTTGAGAATGTTGCATTTTGCCAAATAATGATTCCATTCCCAGCTGCTTCTCTCTCAAGTTGGTCTCCACCATAACTGTGTAGGGGATAGATGGGCTTCTCTCACAAATCCCAGGAAGACCCATGTAGAAAGTAGAGCCACCAAGCCAAACCCATCCTAGAACAACCATTTCCAACAGATCTACTGAGCCACGTGAATAGCTTTCAACCGTATTGCAGCGTACAACATTTTTGTAGCAATAGTTAAGTTTATACAGGGTGTGTTATTTAATAACTCTCAAACTCCAATATCAAAAATGTAAGCCAGACCATGAAATATAAAGGCTGTTACAAATCTGTAAATGCTGAAATTGAGTGCTAAATCAATGTCTTTACCAGTGTGTTGCAGAATTTTCTCCTTAATATTTCCATATATAGAAAAGGCACAAAACACAATATTTGATTTGAAGAATTATCAACATATAAACACTTCCTCACTCATGATCTTTATTATTAGCATCACATATCCCAACTCTTTCCCAAAACCTGCAAGAAAGGAAATGAACTGAAATTGTCTTATCCTTGCATTCAGATTCAAACACCCACAGATTGAATCATAAAGATAATTACAAGCCAAAAACTTAACTACTAGCCTAAGGCATTTAAAAGATGTCTATTTTAATATCTTTTCAATTTATTTTAAAATAGGAAAACAGAATGCCAATTAAAAGTTATTTCAAGCACAGTGTTTTAAGAGACACCTGTAATCCCACCTCTCTAGGAGGCTTAGTCAGGAGGGTTGCAAGTTCAAGCTTAACCTGGGCAAATTTGCAATTTAGTAAGAACTTGTCTCAAACATTTAAAAAATGGCTGGGGATATATTTCAGTGTGAAGGTGCTAAACAAAAAAAATAGGTTATTTTCCAGGTTAACTATTGTGTGCCAACTTAAAATATTGAAAAAAAGCTATAAGAAGACATATATTTTAATGATATTGGCGCAAACCCACTACAGAATCTATTTAAAGTAATAAATATACCATACAATGGAAAAACAAACCCTGAAATGTGGTTTCAAAGACAGTCAACTTGAATATGTTGATAACATAAATTAAATTTAAAATTGTGTGGCATTTTTCAAAATCATAAAAATAAAGCATTTAAATGTCAGCATAGCTCTTGTATTGTCTTTATTCAAATTAAAACATGTTCTTTACTTTCATTTTAAATAGTCATTAATTAATATGTTCTTACTGGAATTCAGAGTAAAATAAATTTGGGAACTGACACAATAAATGTGTAAATAAGTATATTAGAAAAAAAATCAATAGAATTCTTTGTGACAATAATGTTACCACATTAAATTTATAGCAGCTGGTTAAACAATACACATCCTCCTCCATACTTCTAAGTTTTGCTCTATGATCTTTTTTATAGACCATATTATTTAAGGGTAGAATTATAAAGAGGCAGTTAACATAATTTTTCTGAACAATCAGTGTACCTTCAAGAAAGGTTCTATTTTGAAGATTTCTCCAAATAATAGCTTACTTAAGTATCTCAGAAACAGTTGTTCTCTAAAGCACATATAGGTTTTCACCATCCATAAATTTAAAATAGAGTATTTTTACCTCAAAGGGGAGCCTCCTACAGGGAATGTTAACCCTTTAAAGATATAATCAAGATAAAACTTTATATTACTAGAATCAGTGAGCTTTGACATCTATTTTTAAATCATTCTTTTTAAATTGTACTTCCTCAAATTTTATCTCTTGGGGCTAGCTTATCTATTGGTCATCAGAATTTTGTTATGTTTCATAGAACTAAATTCTATTCTGTTATTCAATGGTCATGGAACATATTAAGAGACAGTCTAAAAATACTTGCCATTTTCCATAACATAGCAGTGTTGCAAAAATATCACACATTACATATTCTAGTATCCTTTGAAAATTATACAAAAAGAAAAATAAACTTGACTTTTACCTACAAGACCTGTGGTTTCCCTGACTTGCCAATTTAGTAATCTTGTTATTGACTTTTAATACTTTGATGTCCAAAGAATTATCAATTGCAATTTTTATCCCCAGAATACATCAACAGGGTATGTATGCAACTCTGTTTTCTAATATCAAAACTTATTGTTTACTTGCATTAATATTGTCATTTTATATTCATCTTTACACAGCCTAATGGTTATATATATTTTGTTTATATATATTAAAGTAACATATAACTATTTTATATTGTGAAAGCTTCCTTGTCAATTGACAATGGTTAAAGAATAACCAAAATAACAGAATTTATAATACTATTTTCTCAAACAAGAATATGCTAAGTACAACAGAAAATTTAATGTATATATTAATCTGTGTATATATTTTTACATAACACACATATTGTCTATATTTATGAACTGGATTTAGATGAATATATATATATATATACTAGTTATATTTACACAAAATATATGTAAAACGGTTTATCAAATGATAGAGCATTCCACTTATTTAAATTTTTTTCACTTTGTATTTTTTAATAATTTTTACTTTGTAATTAAAAGTGAACATTTAAAATAATAAAATGCCTTACCTAACTGTATTATATATCATTTTACTTGATAGAAGGAAATTAATTTTCATAAAATTTCTTTAAATCCTTTGATGACTCATTTACAATAAGATTTTCTGTGTAAACATCTTTGAACACAGATTTTTTTACTTTTTATTTGTAAAATCAGTAAGCCAAAATTCATATAAAATTATAAAGCATATGCTATTTCTTGAGAATGAAGATAAGTGAATATATGAGGAAGATCTTAAGTGTGAAGTTGGATATGTCAAAGGTGATGCTAATTTCTGACTTAAACAACTTAATTACTAAGACTGCCAGTGGATTAAATAATTATCCATAATACCATAGTCTATGTTTCATGATGAAGTTACACTGTTTCCTCAATCTCACAACAAATATAGACAAATTTAATTATACTGAAAATTATTACAGTAGATATAAAATGACCTGCAAATTGATGAAGCAGGATGTAACTTTAAATATGAACTCAGAGTGAAGTTGTCTATGAGATATATACATATATATGAAAAGATATGTAACTTCACTAATTTTTAAAGAATTAATTTTGAAATTATTTTAATGTTTTCCTCTATCTAAAAGGCAAAAGTTGTACCCTTGTTCAACTGAGTGAAAACAGATGTAGATCAACAAATAATGTCAGACTCCAAGGTAATACAAACGGATATGGTCTCTTTGAAAAGTATTAAGACAATAATTTGAACAGTGCACATTTTCATTGACAAAGAAATTACAAATCTGAAGACACTTCCTACATACTGATAACATATAAACAGATCATTGTGAATTAGTATATTAGAAGTGGTTTTATTCATATATCTGATTTTCTGTACCAACTTGTCATTATCTTGATGTTGTAAAGCCTGCTACTTCATACCATATCTTAAATAAGTTGTAAATTGAGAAAATGTCTACTTTTTCTTTCTGGAATATAAATGGAAATGGTAAGATTTCATTGAGTGATTCATGATTGCAGTAATGATGATAATTTTGGAAAGAAGTTGAGATTTCAGTAAACTGGTATATTCTACATTTTCTCCACTTGGAAAAGGAAAGGAACACTTAACTATCTTTCTCAAGCCAAGTGATGAATCTTTTAATAAACCGATAAGATCACTTGACATGTTTACCAGGCAGCTTAAGAAATATGACATTCAGTGCCTGACTCATATCTGAAGAGGAAATTACTGTCATTGCAGTGAGCCCTGGCTATGTAATACACCTGAGGTAGGTGTATCTTAAACTGCAATTCTAGAACTATGAAAGTTTGTCATTGGACAGAAACTGATTCCATAATCCAACTCCTGGAATTCTGAGATAACGTTTAAAACAGACGTGTGCCTGGAAAGCCCAAAGTGAGGAGAGATTTTAAATTTTCCAGTTGGAGAAAACACTGCTAATGGCACATACATTGAGATGAAACATCCTTGACAATACATGGTAAGGAGACATTTAAAGACAAGAAAGAATTAAATTCTACCACATGCACAGATCATTAGCAAGATTACAATTTACCTAGTCAAAAATGTTGTTTTTTATATTAAGATAGTTATAATAATTTATCTTTCCTTCTTTACTCAATATCCTAACCTGGCAAGGGCTTCAAACTACAGGTATTGAATGTAAAGGTATGAGAATGACAAATTTTCTTGTTATACACAACAATTCTGGTTTCCTAGTTTAGGGGGCCCCAAACTAGAGAGAATAAAAAACGAAAATGAATTACATTGATATGACATTTATTGGGATATCTTACCATAAATGATTGGAAAACAATTTAATTACTTGAGGTGACTGAGAAATTGAGCATTAAGTGTATCCATTGTGTGGAGAAGTTATAAGCCCAAAGAACAAACTTGAAGAGAAAGGCATTAAAAATAAGAAAGGTAAGCTGGATTGAGACCTCAAATATTTGTATTGAAATATTGTAAATATTAACAAAATTTATCTTAAAAACTTGATTATTCTCAAATAGAAAAACTGTTAAAATACAGTACAGCTATAAAGTAGAACACTACAAATTCAACAGAAAATATGATAGATTTTACTTGGGATAATAATACATATTATCCCAAGTATGTACATATATATTATATATAATAACTCAAAAGACATGTTAAATGTAAGAAATTAGATACAACTTTAGAATATGCTTAATTACATTTCCTTAATTTCATATTTTTTCCAGACTAGCTGTTTCCAAAATTCCCTGTAAAAATTTGTTTCTTTGGGTGTTAGATTATTCTCTTTTTTGATTTGCTTATTTCTCTTGGTTGATTTGCTCTGCTAGGGATCATTTTCTTTTAATAGCTTTCAAAATGTATTATTAGTCAGCTTTTCTGTTATATTATATCAAGAAAGACTTCTATAACTTAGCTGCTTTTAATAATACAGTTTTAATTTTTTAGTTACCTACATATGTTTTGGGGTTACCCTAAAGCCTTCTTTACATTTAAAGATTATGATTGGAGAAGGAACGTCAAACTTGGAAAAGATGATGTCTTTTTCACATGCTTATTTTCTCATCACTGAGACACTATACTATACCCAACACTCACAATTTAAAGTAGGCAAGGTTTATTTTGGCTCACAATTTGTAGAGGTTTCAGTCCAAAGTCAGCTAGCTTCAAGGCAGGGTGGCACAGCAGAGGGGCATGGTAGAGGAGAAACACGTCATGGCTTGGTGGTGAGAAGTAAAGACAGATCAAGAGAGGGAAGGGAGATAGATATACCCTCAAAGGCTATGACCTTAGACCAGGTTTTACCTCTGAAAATCACCTTTAGCTTTAAACTCATTAGTTGACTAATCCACTGATGAGCATAGCACAGTCATGATCCAATCACCTCCCTAAAACCCATCTGTGAGGTCATGAGGCTCTGGGGGCACATCTAGAAATAAGCCACAACAGATGGCTTCATGTCCAATAAGAGCCATTGCTGGTGGAAACTAATGAGTCTCAGAACTGGAAGATATATGTCATTCCCACACAGATTTCACTGGCCAAAAGAAGTCATTTGTTCAATTCTGATGTCCCCACACAAAGAAGTACAATACTGTTATGGGAGGGCAAATAAAGAAGAATGTAATTAGTTTTATTATAACAAAGGATTAAGAGTGGTTCTCTTCTTTTGGAAATCATGAAATCATGTCTAACATTTTAGAAGCATATTTTTAAAAATACAAAATTTGATATTTAAAGGAAAAATATTTTCAAATATATGATAATGTTGCAAGAAATTAACTGAAAATTCATGTGCCCAATTTCTAGTTTATACTACAAAGATTTAATTTAAAAACTGGATTTTCAGTTACTTTTGGGGGTGTAAAACTCAGTACCTCATGTATTATAAGTAAGCAGAGGAGATATATAGGTTATTTGGTGTTTTGGGAGGATTGTTTCTGCTATTGAGTTACATTAGTTCCTCATATTTTTGGACATGAATCCCTTTTTAAATATATGATATGCAAATATGTATGTATGTTTGGGATACTTTGGAATGTTCATCTCCAGGGATGAACCCCACAATGGGAGGTTTCTACCTGGCTGTATGTGGTATACTACACAGAGTGATGGGCATGGACATATTTACAAACCACAGAATTTCCCCATTCCTTTTGCTGGACTCCTTTTGGATTTACTTTGACCTATGTACAGTATTTGTCAACCCATCTATAGAATACTCACCAAGATAGTAAATCTGTAGATCCTCAATTTGATGTCTTCTAGATGGAATTAGTGTCAGGATGTTTCTAGTCCTCCATCTTGCTGACATTATCTTTGGGAACTTTTTGAAATACATCACATCCTCATGACTCAGTGTATTGAAATGGAAGCAATAATATGCATCCACCCAGGTAGGGTTCTCTTTTCAGGACTTATATACTCATTCCTCAGTTCTAAGCAGTATTGTTACCAATAGCTCAGAGTGGAGGCTCTTCTGAGAATATTCTTTGGACACATTTCACACCCTCCACCACAGCAGAGTATGTGCAGTGAGAAATCTACATTTTGGTTCCAAGAGGGACCTGATGTCTCATGGAGGAACACTTTTGAAGGGTTTGCCAGTGTTAGAGGTCCCCGTGGAATAAGTGAAAGTGATCATTTTCTTTCCGTGTTTTTTTTTTCCTCACTCCTGCTTTCCATGTTTTCCCACAATTGTTCCAGGTAGCATTTGTCAATAAATTTCCTATGCACAAATCTTTCTCAGGTATTCCAAGGAATCTGAGTGAAAATATTTATATACATTCCTATCTCTACTAGTTTATCTCCATCCTCCTTTCTATGAATTTGAAAACTCTACTGAGTTATGATTTTCTGTAGTTGTGTTTATATGTATGAGTGTAAGTCACGTAAGTTTATGTACGTGTGGATGCATGATATGTATGATTCCTCATTGGCCACATAGGATGACCTTTGATTTCTGATCTTGCCACTGATAGCAGCAAGGGAAATATTCACACATTATTCCTATCCTTCCTCTTAATGTGTTGACTTTCATTAAATTGTGCAAGTCTTTTCAAAACATCCTAAATCCCATTAATTTTCTTATTCCTCCCTCGATAATTTCTAGTAGCTCAAATGGGATTATTTTATTAAATATGAAATCTATTAATGTTTTAATGATGGAAATAATAATACTTTGATAAATAATGCATAAAGAGCAGAAGTACAAAATCAAATGTAGTTAACAAATTATGATGGTAAATAATAAATCCTATAATATTTATATTTTAAATTTGATAGAAACACTTTTAACAAAAAGAAGACAAATGGAAATGTTGATCAATGCTATCTTTTTCTTATTATTTCTAATATATGATATTTTAAAAGTTCTTAAAGTAAGATGATGCCTTTAAATAATATAAATTTAATAAAAAATATTTCCTTCAATCATTATATTTCTGTTACTAAAGAAAATTGTGAAGTTTAGTTCCTAAAACCAGCTCTCTGAAAATGACACTTACTTCTGTGTGACAATTTTCAAGACTACAAACATATCAATTTGTTCAAAATTATGATGAACAAGAAATCTGGCAAAAATGCAAATTGCAATTAGAATATGCATTTGAAATATACTTATTAATAATCTTAACACTGCATGCGATTTTCAAAATTTCAATACAGTAATTAAATTAGCACTGTTTATGCTTTTGACATTTAAAGTCTGAATTGCTAGTAATAACCATAAAATAAAGTAATAAATAATGATAATAACTAATTACCACAGAAATGGAACAACCACAGTAATAATTACAGTTTTTATTGACAACAGTTCCTTTATAGCACTCCAAATGACTGGCTAATTCTAAAAAGATTATTTTTATTACTATCAAAAATTTTGGTTCCACCCATTAAATAAAACAAAAAGGGTTTTCACTGTTTACAAAGGAATACTATTCATTTTTAAAGCTACACATGAAACGTTGACTCATATATTCTGTGGTCTACATTATATAATGCAGGAGACAAAATAATTGAGATATTTAAATCATTACATTGAAACATATGTATTATTGAGGGTATAATTTAGACTAGCTATATATTATTAAGGGAATAATTTTGAATATCAACAAATATACAATCAAACAAATATATATGGTTTTCCTGTCTACCGCTTCATTTGCACTTTTTCAAATGGCAAAATTAAGAGGATTGCATGAACTTCCTAAAAACTAGGGAAATGTGAAATAAAACTGCTGGAATATGTGTTTCAGGTGATACTTGATTAGGACAAATCTGCACGATTCCTAATGAGAAATTTCCAGTAAAGTTTTAGGGCAATGTAATACATGAAATAGGTAAGAATTAAATAAAAACATCATTCAAAGAGGATTGTATATTTAAATGTGAAGAACACAATAATAATGCTTCTATGAAGAAAATAGAATATTATTATTAAGAGTTGGCAATGATTTTATAAAGATAATTTTATAATATTGGCAATGAAGAAAGATAATAATTAAATTGAATTACAACCCTGAAAATTGTGTTTATCAAAATATACTACTAAAAGAATAATGTCACAACACATATGAGGAGACAATAGTTATATGTGTGTGTGTGTGTGTGTGTGTGTGTGTGTGCACGTGCATGTGCGTGTCTACTCTCTGGGTATTTATATTATGTATGCTATACTCAATAAAGAAAATGACAACACAATAGAAAGCTGAATAAAAGACTTGAGTAAGTATTCAAGAAAATAGAATTTCCAATGATCTGTAAGCATATGAAAAATTCCTCAATCTTAATAGAAATTGACAAATTCAAAGTGTACTGTCATAAACTTTAACACACATCTCTGAGGTGACATAAATCATACATAATGAAAATATTTAGTGTTATCAAGAAAGTGGAAAAGATTAATACTCATATGAACTTATGGAAATATGAAATGAAAGACTATTTCCTGATTCCATCATGTAGTAATGTTGAAGATACCTGTCTTCTGATCTGGTAGTACTCCTAAGAATGAACTCAAAACAGGTGCATTACTCTGTGTGGCAAGAAATACGAACAAGATGTTAATGATAGTATTATCTATAATACCTGAAAAAATAACACTGAAAAAATGAACGTAAGAAATAAAACCAACAAAAATGATAAGAAAAACCCTTCCAACTTAAAATCTCTGAGGTAAAATTGATACCTGTACAATGTTATGCAACAGTAATGTGCTTCATTGAAAATAAATGAACTACAACTACATAGAAAACTAAATAAATCTCCCAATGATACACATTTTAGTGAAGGTGACTACAGGCAACATTTTGTGAGTCAATAAATATAAAGTGTAAAATAATACAGTAAATTGTAATGTTGAAGATAACGGTAATTTTACTGTCTATGAAAAGGAATGACATAGTAAATCATTGAGAATATCAGGAAAGTTTATTATTCTAATTATTTCTGGAGCTGAGTGATGTTTCACTGGTATTTATTTTCAATAATTCTTTGACCTGCACATTTAAGATGGTTTATTTTATATGGGAAACCCAAAATATAAAGAAAGAGCAAAGTAAAAGGTACATAATAGGAAAAAAGGACATACACTCTTTGAAAAAGGGAGACTAAGAGATGAAAGAGGAAGGAGAAATGGGTAGAGAAGGGGATGAAAATAATGAAGTATTGGGCATATGAACCAACTCTCCATGATTAATGTAATCATTATGTACCACAAATATATTAATAAAAAAAACTTTAAAGAAGAATTTTGGGAGTTTGTGTTATGTGTTTAAGTTTGTATGTAATGATATTTGCACGAATATAATCTGAACCTTACCTGTAGTCTCTACAAATAACTTTTTGTGACATCAAAAAATGACAGTTAAAAACTATTTTATATTGGGTTCAAATATTTAATAAAATTCAACATCAAAAATTATATGAGCTCCATATATTGATGCAAATAATACAAAAGAATTATATAACAAAAATTTTATTTCAAATTCATTACACTTATTAGGAAATTTGGGACCAGTTTACATTTTCTTTATTTTTTTTCTAGTACCAGGGATCAAATTCAGGACCTTATACTTGCTAGACAAGCACAGTGCCACTGAGCTACATCCCTGACAAGGGAACAGTACAGATTTTAAATAAGAAAGAAAAGCTGTAATTCCATTATAAAAGTTAGATAAATTTCACTGTGTTTGCTCCTAACAGACTGAAAGAAATTCATGGATAATGATACCAATTTTGGAGGGAGAACATGAAAAAAAATATACATTAATATACTGCTATTTTACTCTTTGTAAACTTAATTTATATAAGTATAAAATTATCAAATATGTTTTTGCCACTAATGAGTGGAGATTATAGCAGCCCTTACTCTAATACTCTAATATCATATACTGATAACAAAATGGATTCACATCAATAGAAAAATTCATATAGACATGAGAAATTTGAAAGTTAATAAAATACACAAGTTAGATATATTAAGGGACTTTGGGAGGAATTGCTATGAGCTATTAAATAAGAAAAAAAAGTGCCAGAAGTATACAAATACTTAATTAGTAAAAAAAATAACAATACAAAGACTGTGGATCTAAAGACAATAATGCCTAATGATATGACCAGAAGGGGGAAACAAAAGAACAGTCACAGGGTAATTCAGAAGGAAACAAAAGGTGAAATTATGCATATGTTCTAATTATATAAGGTAGCTTTTACCGCTTCACAAATTTTGTCAGTTACCAAAATCTTTAATTTTCACAATTTACACTTAAACCTACTCTTACTGTTACTTGGTAAGTTTGCACATGCTCACATATGAGACAACAAACTTTACGTTCATTCCGACATACTGCAATGAGCAAATTATTATCCCATAAAATTTATATTAAATTCTGTGATTATTTCTGTCCTGCATTTGATATATGGAGAGTGTATGATACAAGATATTTTTTATTTTGCTGTGAAAAAATTCATGTTGATTTTGAGAAAGAATTTATGAGCAAAGTGTTCAATACTGCCACTTAACATTGCTGCACATGAGAATATAAACTAACACATTTGAACCTTCTTTTATTCCTCTCCTAAAAATTGATAGTGATGCTATCAGATATATTAGTAAAATTAACTGTGACGTCTCATATTCCATATTGCCCATCATGGTGTTAATCATGTGCTGTTCAACATTAATACTTTTGCAAAATTATTATAAGTAAAAATTTCCTATAAAGATGTTTTTAGCCTAAAGTAGGACAGGTGGTATTTTGTTTTTTGCAAATATTATATTGAATAAAATGAAAGAAATTGAGTATATACCAGTAGGTCGGGAGTTTACACTATTAGCACTATGAAGCATTTGAGTCAGATAATTTTTTGACAGTGAACTATCCTGTTCATGTAGGTTGTTTAACAGCATGCTAATCTCTGTCCACAACACCATCCTACTAGGTTTGGCACCTGCAAATATTGCTACACGTTACTAAATGTCTCCTAAGGAGCAAATTATCCTATAGTCAAGAGACTCTAATATAGATTATAAAAAATCAGTCCCAGGGCAGAGAAGCTCAGCTGGTCCCAGCACACAGAATGAAGCTCCCCGCCTCCATCCCAGGCTCCTAGGGCAGAGAAGATGAGCCAGTCCTAGCACCCAGAAGGAAGCTCCCCTGCTACCATCCCAAGCTCCTAGGGAAGAGAAGGTGAGCCGCGTGGGTGCCAGAAGCACCCATCCCCCCGAGGAAATGAGAAAACACATAAACAAGCCTCAAAAACAGACTTCCAGATCACCTAGAGCAACCCCAAAGGGAAATGAGATGGAACAATCTGACACTCAAACACCTGGACTCTCTGAACTGGCAACAAAAGGGGAACTGGGAAAAATGAAATCAGAAATAATTACTCAGATAACAGCAAAGATTTTGCTCATGGTGCAAGACATGATTAATAAATCTAGAGAGGACACAGATAAAAAAATAGAGGATCTGAGGAACAAGATGGAATCCCAACAGAGGAAACAAATGGAATCCATAAAACAGATACAAACAGATTTCCAAGAGATTAAAAATTCCATCAAAAGTCTGCACAGCAAAATGAATGAATGTGAGGATAGAATTTCACATATAGAAGATAAGATTGCAATTAGTGAGGAGGAAAAGAAAAATTGCTTTAAAATTGTAAGGGAACATGAGAAATCAATCCAGAAGCTGCTAGACGATGCAAGGAAGAATAACATAAGACTGATTGGAGTCAATGAAGAAAGAGGAGAGAGTGCAGATGACATAAAAAAGCTATTCACAAAAGTGATGGCCAAAAACTTCCCAAGGAGGGGAAAAGAACTTGACATACAGATAAGTGAGGCATATAGGACTCCAGCTAGCCTTAATCAAAAAAAATCTACACATAGGCATATAATAGGATTCCAGAAATCCAACAGAAGAACAAAATTCCACAAGCAGTGAGAGAAAAGAAACAAATCACATACAAAGGAAAGCCTATCAGAATCACAGCAGACTTCTCAATGCAAACCCTCAAAGCAAGAAGAGCTTGGAGTGATGTATTTCAAGCCCTAAAGGAAAACAGCCTCCAACCCAGATTGATGTACCTTGCAAAACTATCTTTCAAAATTGATGGAGAAATAAGATACTTTCATGATAAAGATCACCTCAGGAACTTCATGAATATCAAACCAGCACTCCAAACAATTTTAGACAATACCCTAGGAAAAGGCAATGAAGATCACAACCTCAGGAAACCCAGCAGAATGAATCCATTGGGCATGACAAAATAAATGCAAAGGGGGAGAATCCAACAAAAAGAAAAAGTCATAGCAAAGCTTTTAAAACTTTGAACTTCATCTCCCTAATGAGTGTATAATTCAATCTTATTATTGTACTGATTAGTATTTTTCTGATTCTAGAGGTGCACACCATTCCTTGTGTTATACTATCTATTTATCATCTTCTTATGGCTACCTTTTAATTGGGTTGTCTATTAATGAGCTCTAAGAATTCTTTATATATTCTGCTCATAGGTTATATGCATTGTAAATATGCTCTGTTTAAGGACTATTTTTCATTGTAATGATGCCATTTAAAGTTCTAAATATTGATAGAATCTCATTTATCAATTTTTTTCTTTTAAAAATCATGTTTTTTGTATCCTAGGTAGTTCTTGCCTACCTGAATTCATAAATATTTTCCCTTATAATTTCTTCTTAAAGTTTCATACTTTTAGGCTTTCTTATTTAGGTTCATAGATCCCTTCAAGTTATTTTCATGTATGGAAAAAAAGGGTTGAGGTTAAGTTTTTGTATATGGATACCAGGTGTTCTAGTGCTGTTTGCTGAAAACACTATCTCTTCTTTGGCTCTTGAATTGAGTTTATATTCTATAAAATGCTAATGTTAAATAATCTTTCAAAACTCAGTGAACCATATATGTGTGGTTCAATTTCTAGATTCTCTGTTTTATTCCAATGATCTATATGTCTTTCCTTACACCAAAACTGCCTTGATTACTGTAGCTTTAGAAGAAGTCTTAAAATTAGGTACTAAACGCCTTCCAACACTGTTTTTGTTTTTGTTTTTAACTTTTCTAGGTCCTTTGTACTCCTACATGACTTTTAAATTTCAATATCCAGTTCTTCATTTATAGCAAGTATACACAGACCTGAATTTTTATATATACCTTGTGTTTTCTAATCTTGCTAAATTCAAGTACAAGTTCTAGGGGCTCCTAGAGATTTCTTAGTATTTTCTCTGTAGATGATCATTTCATCTACATATAAAGATTTTGCTTCTGCTGTGCCAGTCATATCCTAGTTGTGTCATTTTATTTCCAGACTATTTTGATGGGGACTAGTTTTCAAAGTTTAATGGACAGATAAAGAGTAAGCATATCTGCCCTTGTTGCCCACCTTAAGGAGGAAGCATTGTATCTTCTCCATTCATACAAGGCGTTCTTGCTGGAAGTATAGAGTACATGTCTTTAATCTGTTGAGAAGGTTCTTTTCTACTTCTATTCTCCTGATAGCTTTTACTATGAACAGCTGTAGAATTTAGTCCAATACTTTTTCTCCAACTAGTGACAGGATCATATGGCTTTTTCCTTTCCTCTGTTAAAATGATGACTTTTGGGGGTGGATCTTCCAATGCTGAACCAACACTGCCATCCCTATAACAAAACCACTTTCTACATCCTGCCAGATCTGACTTCTAATAGTTTGTTTTGTTAAACAAATTTCTATCTATGTTCATACTTTTTTCTTCTATTATCTTTATCCAATTTTAGGATTAGCACAATGTTGAGTTCTAAAATGAGGGGAGAAGTGTTCCTTCTTTTTTTCTACTTTAATTGTTTGATATAATTTATCAGTTAAAACGTTTTATGAGCCTGCTGTTGTCATATAGGTAGGTTTTCAAGCTAGGAATATACTACTTTAATAAGTGCTATTCAAATTTTATATTTCCTCCAGAGTTAGTTTCATTAATTTGTCTTCCAAGTTACTTCTTAGAAGTTGTCAAATTTATTTCAAAAAAGATTTTTGCAATATGCCTTCTATATCCTTTTAAATTCTGTAAAATCTGTGGTAATGTCTCCTACATCTTAATATTGTAATTTTAAAAATGTATAACTGATATTGTGTAAGAGGAAGAAAAAGTCTAAAAGAGCAGGAGAATTTGGAGGGGTAGAGGAAGGGAAAAAAGGGAAAGAAAAAAATATGACAAGAGAAAAAAAATGGATACAAGGTATTTTCAAAAAGGGAAGGGTGGGGGGATGAAGGGAGGGCAAGGGAAGGGGGAAAAAAAAAGAACCAAGAGACTCATGTACTGGTACAAGATCCCAATGATGAATGTAACTGTATTTTATACCTAAAATGTACCAATAAAGTTAATGGGGGAATAAAAAGAAAGTCAGAGGAAAATTTTGCATCATGAATCTTTGATAGAAGAGAATAAAATCAAACTTTGCTCAAATTATATGCGGAAACATTCATTCATTATTAGTATCAGTCCTGTGTTGCCTTGGGAATTAATTTTAAAAATCTAATTGCAAGAAAATCATCAAGTAGCTGATTTAATAGGCTATACAAGGGGTAATCAACAATACAGTGAATATTTAAATTTTAAAAATTATTACAGTAAAAGACACTTTGCTCACAACAATGGATTATTGGGCTCAAAGCAAGAGTATTTTGGGTACAGTATTTTTAAAGGGAATTAATAGTAACATTTCTTTTACTCTAATAAACAGTTTTATTTAAACATTCACCATAATTTTTATGAGACCTCACTGATCAAATGCTTACAGTAATTTCTGTGAAATAAAATTATTAGAGTGGTCATCTACATTATCCATTCGATCTGGCCTTGTGCTACTTCTGGTTCTTCCTCAAATTCAGAAAAACTTTGAAAGATCAAGGTTTTGATACATTCAGAATGGGGAGGTAGCCACAGTAGTGCCACTAACAACACTCATGAAAGAGCATAGCCAACATTGCTTTGAGATTTAAAAAATGATGGGATAAGTATGATTGATGCAAGATGGAGTATTTTGAGGAGGATTAATGGAAATGTGTTTTTAGTGTAATATGTTTATTTTAAAAAATTAAACATTCACTGTAGTTTTTGATCATACCATGCAGGCTTTGTGGCTTATCTTTTTCTTGTACTCTGTGGCTTTATTTAAATATTACATCATTAATGATTTTTAATGTTTTCTTCTTTCTAGTTTTATAATATTGTTTATTTTTTGCTAACATTGTAGATGAATATTTAATTGATTAATATTAAGATAGTCTCTTTTTAAATAAAGTTGCAAATGTCCTGTTTACTAATGCTATGACTATTTAATCATCCTTTAGATCTAAATATTATTTTTATTATTTTAAAACTAAAAATAATTTGTAATTATTTTTAAATTTCCAAGCATATGACAATTTTCTGGGTTACTGATGATTTCCAAAAATAATGGTAAGATAGCATGACATTTATATCCCAGTGTATGTTTAGAATTGTAAAGTTGCATGAGTGCTTGAAAAATGTATTTTCTATAATTGATACATGAATTATTCTATAAATGACTATGATTGTCCAAATCATTTTAATTCATTGTATGCTTAACATTATGTCATTAGCGAATACATAAGGGAAGCCTGGTTGAAATACCAGTAATACTATTAGAATGACTGAAATAAAAAAGACTATTTGCCAAGTATAAATAGGAATTGGGGATTTTATATAATTATGAAGAAAATATAAAGTAATGTACATGATGTGGCTATAACTATGTGTAATTATCCCTCTATATTATTGTCTATCTTCTATTAATTCACCACAAAACAGTGATTTATAAAAACTACACCTACTCACACATACATAATTTACTGTTTAGCCCAGCTAGGGCCTGGGTAGATTTTGAAGGCAACATTCATAACGTTAATGTTTGACATAGTGGATGCTTATAAGGGCCATAAGATGGACTATATCATTCCCCTCCATATTACTGCTCTACAATGACTTTAAATATTATTTTAAGACATCACCTTTCACAATTATAGTGAGCTAGAGTCTTAGGCCAGTAGAAACATCTCTGATCTAATATAACTATTGGGATTTTTATTTCTATCATTCATGTATTTTAAATTTGTTTTTCCATTTCCCATCTGTTCATGATTTTCTGACAACAAAAAAATTCTTCAACTAGATCTTCCATCTCAATGTTATTTTTATTTGTGCAATTTTTGAGATATTTATTTAAAATATAGTGTTACAGTTGGTATTTCCATTTGACTCTTCAGAATTGCAGGGACTAACTTCGTGCCCTCAATATCTTTCTTTAATGTATTATAATTCTACTTGGCTTGTCATCTTCATTTAACAGTACCTGTACTCCTCAATTATCTAATTATCTTTCCATTAATGCATTTCCTTCTGGGATATCAGGAACTCTGGAAGCTAATATGTATGAGAAGAGGGTGATATATATCCAGGTCCTTGCTTATCCTCTTCTGGTGACTTTGTGATGATAAATGCCCATAGCAGACAACCTCAGCCCCACAGCCTCACACCGGCCACTTTCATTTGCTCCATGCCACATCCTGCCAACCTGTCTGGATGTACCCTGAGACTGGTCTCTTATCTAATGACCATTTCACAAGTTTCTTTTTCTTTTTTTTATGTCCCCCTCTAGATCTTTTACAGGTAAAGGGTTTCTGATCAGATAATGTTCCATTTGTGTGTTTATAGCAAATTTCACATCAAGATATCTATCCTTCATCCTGCACTGCTATTTCTCTCTAGCAGCAGAAAGAGCTCCACTGGATTTTTTTCTCCCCACTCCTGACTCTTACCTTAAAAATTGTTCTTAATGCTCATATGCATGTTCTTTCCTGTGGGTTTTGCGGTATTTCTAGTGATTGATTTGCAATGAAAGGCTGCTAGCAGTCCCAATTCTATTTTGTTTCTTGTCATTTGTTAAAAACGCACATCATCAATAGACTATATAAATGGCATGATCTCAATGTCCACCGGGTAACAGAATGATGTATACAAAGCTAGCACTTAGCTAAAAATACATTTGATTTCCAATTTCACTAAGCACTTGAGATTCTTAAAATTTAGTATGCATTAAAATGCCAAACAAACTTACCTAAAGGATAGGTTTTAAAGCCTTAATTCCAGAGTTTTTAGTTCTGCACTTCTGAAATAAGACCAAGGAATTTGAATTTCCAACCATTTTCCAGGGGATGCTGCTGCTTCATTTTTAGTGCTACAAAATAACTACATTTGAATTTGGACACTTATGTTACCCCAACAGAGGACAGCTGCATCTGAGGCCAGAGTTTACTTATTCATAGGCAAATAATTCTCAAAAAAATATTATTTCATTATTCTCCTAAAGATTTTTAACTTTTTATCATAACCAATTTCAAATATTTGCAAGGAAAACATGTACATTTGTCTTGCATGGATGAAGGCAGTTGGTAAGTATGCTGGCTAGTTTTCTTTCATCTAAATTTATCAACCTTTTCTTCTTCCTCATCCTACTTCATTTTCAAGAAGCTGATGTATATACACTATTTCCATGGGTTATCTTGCCCATACTCATCATGTTTTCCAGGAAACAGCATAGAGAAGGTTTGTCCTCCCTCCTTCTTCCCCAACCCTGTCAACATTTTCAGAAATTTTCTCCTGTAATGGAGGGTCCAGCAAGTTCAGACTCTGAAAGGCTAGCCAACAGACTGGCAGGAGTTTAAGTTGCAGCCTACAGTCAAAGGCAGCCTGGGGCAGATTTCTTCTTCCTGGAGGGAGCTCAGTCTTTTCTCTTACAGCCTTCTGTGAATTGGATGAAGTCATTGCATATTCTAGAGGGTAATCTGCTTTCCCCAAGGTCAATAGATTTGAATATCAAAGATGTCTTTTTAAAACACCTTTCTAGGGAATTTAGCTCAGTGGTTCTGGAGCCGCCCACACAAGGTCCCGAGTTTGATCCCCAGTACCAAAACAAGCAAACAAACAAACAAACAAACAAGAAAACACCTTTCTAGGAACATGTAACACATAAAGTTAACCATCATGCACTCTAGCATCTAGTTAGGTTTGTTCAATTGTGAACTATAACAGATTTTAGGGAGAGAAGAAAGATTAGGCAAATTAGGCTTTTGTTTCCTACTGATGTGTTCCCCCAGCTCTTGCTAAAAAGACCCTTGACATAAATGGTTTTTGTCTTGGACTAAATAACCACTTTTAAGGTAACAATAAACAATGTAATAACTATTGTTTTTCTTGTAGTATTTGGTTCTGAACACCTGTTTTATTTTTTCATAAAATAAAAAGAAAAAGTTAATGGATGGAAAACATACACTAGGAAAAGCTGTATATAAAGCAAAATAATGTATTCTTGAAAAATGTTTTTAATCAGGCAAAATAAAAGTAAAACAAGAGCTCCCCTCCAAAAATGGTATCTCTTTTTAGTTTCACCAATTTCAGTCCTTTCTTCTAGACCATCCCCATAGAGAAGGGTGACCAATTCTTTCTACCCTCACATCTCTTACTTGTTCACTGGCAATGCACTGTCCTTTATGTTTTTGTTTTTGTGTTTTGGGGGTTTTTTGTATCGGGGATCAAACTCTAGACTTTGTGCCTGCGAGACAGGTGGTGGAACCACTGAGCTAAATACCCAGCCCTGTCCTTTATGTTTTGTCAAAATGTTTCTTGCAAATAATCCTTTCACTAAAGTCTCCTCAAATTATCCCATATGATCTGTCCGTTTTTTCCCTACCATAACTGAACAAACAAAATAAACTGTGGATTTGGAAATTACCAGATTACTACTGTGCTTACCACATTCACTAAAGGAAAGTTACAGACATTTCTTCCATTCTTTAACAATTTCTGCCTCGCCCTTAGAGTCTTCAACTGCTCAATATACATTCCAGTTTTACCTTTGAAACCTCTTTGTTTGCAGGGATATTATTTCCCAATCCTCAACTGGCCATTAACAGGTTTGATATTTAGAAGAACAGCACAGAATGGAAGTAAGAATGGAAATTGAGCTGAATAACATTACAGAAAATAGAAAATAATCTTCACTATCAGCCTGCTTCAATCACATCCTACTCTGTTGGAAGGAAAAAATAGGTTTATCTTCAGGTCAGCAGTTGGTGCCATTTATGTAACTGCAATGGAGAAACGTGGTACTTTTATTCACTTTCTTTAACATCTATCACTTGACTCTTCTAAATAGCAAATACATTGCTTCTTGAATTATTTAGTAGTGTTGGAGAAGCCAGCATTTTATCTAACCTTTTTTTTTTTTTTTTTAAGATTCCTAGCAGTGGATTCCCCTCCTACTTCTCCCCTGCACACAGACTTCGTGACAAAATCTATTAGGCAATCTACTAAGCAGTTGCTGATATAATTTGTAGAAGATTTTATCTAAAAATTACAGCAAAAAAACCCACTTTATAGCATCTAATGGAATTTAAACTAGAGCTGGTAATGTGACACATCCAAGTTTTTGCCTGTATTCTTCTCTAAAACAGTGTTTGTGCTACCAATTAACATAGGTCATAGCATTTTGTAATTATTTCCCTACACTAATTGTCATGCTAATTTTATAAAATGACATCTACTGGCTATAACAGAATCAAACAATTATCCTGTTTTATGCATTTAGATAGCTTTCATAGGTTCACATAAAAGGAGCCCTAATAATTATTTTTATTGTGACTGTAAATGTTAATCTCTAAATGTAGACATGTAACAAATGTTTTATAACTACTCATGTTACTTTGCTAGGAATATCATAAGAAAATATAATAGTTTGTGTGGTTTACACAACAAAAGTTTGCCTTCTAAGAGATTTAAAGAAGCTGGAAGGTTGATGTCAAAGTGTCAGAAAGTTTGGCTTCTCATGAATCCCACCTGATCAGAGTCCTCTTGATGGTATATGGATCGAGATGTTTCTTTGATTACCTATGATTTTATTAATAAGAAAATCAAGTATTATATTGAGTTAAAATGTACTGATTTAACCTTATTTAGCTTTAATTACCAGTCACACAGAACACACGCCGAGTCAGCCCTCTGCAGACAGGCGGATCCTGAGTCACACAGAACATGCCAAATCAGCCCGCTGCAGACAGGCAGGTCTGTGCACGCCCTACAGGGTGCTGAGTCACGCAGAAGACACCGAATCACCCCATTGCAGACAGGCAGCCACCTGATTCCACACTACAAAGACACAGAGGACACCAGACCACCAGACCAAGGTACTGAGTCCCACTGTTCCCAGCGCAGAGGTAGGGGCTTCTGAGCCGGTGTCCCACTGCTCCTGGTGCAGAGGAAGGAGCTTCCTGGTCACCATCACTCCCGCTGCTCCAGCCCAGAGAAAAGGGCTTTTGGGCCACCTTCTGTTCCACTGTTCCTGGCCCAAAGGAAGGGGCTTCCTGGACATGATCCCTCCCACCGCTCCTGGCCCAGAGGGAGGGGTTTCTGAGCCACCATCCCACTGCTCCTGGTCCAGAGGAAGGGATTTCCAGTCCACCACCCCTCCGGCTACTCCCAGCCCACAGGAAAGGGCTTTTGGATCACCATCCCTACCACTGCTCCCGGCCCCTGTCCCACCTCACCCAGCTCAGAGGAGGTAATCCGTGCAGGCGCTGACAGCCCCCCGCCCCAGTTGAAATGAGAAAACACATAAATAAGTCTCAAAACCAGACTTCCAGATCACCTACAGCAACCCCAAAGGGAAATGAAATGGAACACTCTGATACTCAACCACCTGGACCCACTGAACTGGCAACAAAAGGGGATCTGGAAAAAATGAAATCAGAAATAATTTCTCAGATAACAGGAGAAATTGTACCCCTAGTGCAAGACATGATTAATAAATCTAGAGAGGAGCTGAGGAACATGATGGAATCTCAACATAAGAAACAAATAGAATCCATAAAACAGGTGCAAATAGATTTCCAGGACATGAAAAACTCCACTGAAAGTCTACACAGCAGAATGAGCCAATATGAGGACAGAATTTTAGATATAGAAGATAAGATTGCAATTAATGACCAGGAAAAGAAAGATTGCTTCAAAATTATAATGGAACATGAGAAATCAATCCAGCACCTGCTAGACGATGCAAAGAAGAATAACATGAGACTGCTTGGAGTCAATGAAGAAACAGGAGAGAGTGCAGATGACGTAAAAAAATCTCTTCACAGAAGTAATGGCAGAAAATTTCCGAAGCAGGGGAAAAGAACTTGATGTACAGATAAGTGAGGCATATAGGACTCCAAGTAGCCTTGATCAAAAAAAATCTACACATAGGCATATAATTGTTAAGATTCCAGAAACACAACAGAAGAACAAAGTTCTCCAAGCAGTCAGAGAAAAGAAACAAATCACATACAAAGGAAAACCCATTGGAATCACAGCAGACTTCTCAACACAAACCATCAAGGCAAGAAGAGCTTGGAGTGACATATTCTAAGTCCTAAAAGAACACAGCCTCCAACCCAGATTGATGTACCCTGCAAAGCTATCTTTCAAAATTGATGGAGAAATAAGATACTTTCATGACAAAGAGCACCTTAGGAACTTCGTGAATACCAAACCTGCACTCCAAAGAATTTTACACAAAATCCTAGGAACAGACATTGAGGATCACAACCCCAGGAAGCAAAGCAGAATGAACCCATCTGGTATGACAAGAAATTAAATGTGATGGGGGAGAACCCAACAAAAAGAAAAAGTCATGGCAATGACAAGTCAATACGTTTCAGTTATAACCATCAACGTTAATGGTCTCAATTCACCAATCAAAAGAAATAGACTGGCAGAATGGGTCAAGAAGCAAAATCTAACAATATGCTGCATACAAGAAACACACTTAATTCAAAAGGAAACTCATAGACTGAAAGTTAAAGGGTGGAAAACAACACTGCATGTAACAGGAACCTGAAAAAAAGCAGGAGTAGCTATCCTCTTGGCAGATCAAGTAGATTTCAAACCAACACTGATTAAGAGAGACAAAGAAGGACACTACATCCTTGTAAAGGGAAGAATCCAAGAGGAAGAGATGACAATCATAAATATCTATGCACCAAACACTAGTGCACCCAACTATATAAAACAAATACTAACGGACATGAAAAGTCATATATGCACTAATACAATTGTAGTGGGGGACCTCAACACCTCACTGTCACAAATAGATAGATCAACTAGACTAAAAATAAGTAATGAAATACTAGAACTCAATCAAACTCTTGAACAAATGAACTTAACAGATGTTTACTGAGTCTCCCACCCCACAAAATCAGAATACACATTCTTCTCAGCTGCACATGGGTCATTCTCAAAAATAGACCACATACTCACACATAGAACATGTTTAATTAAGTGCAAAGGAATTGAAGTTATCCCCTGCATATTATCAGACCATAGTGTGATGAAATTGGAGATCCATAGCAAAAGAAACTCAAAAAATTTCATAAACATGTGGAAATTGAATAACACACTTCTGAATAACCAATGGGTCAGAGAGGAAATTAAAGAAGAAATCAGACAGTTCCTTCAATTAAATGACAATGGCAATACAACATATCAGAATTTTTGGTACACAATGAAAGCTGTCTTATGAGGGAAATTCATAGCAGTGAATACGCATATTAGGAAAACAGAACAAGCCCAATTAAACAACCTGATGCTGAACCTCAAGCTTGTAGAAAAAGAAGAGAAGGACAATCCCAGAGCTCATACAAGGGAGGAAACTATAAAGATCAGAGGAGAAATCAATGCAATGGAGACTAAGAGAATGATACAAAAAATCAATGAAGCCAAGAGTTGGTTCTTTGAAAGAATCAACAAAATTGACAAACCTTTAGCCAACCTTGTCAGAAAAAGGAAAGAAAAGGCCCAAATCCATGCAATTAGGAATGAAAAGGGTGAAATGACAACAGACCCAGCAGATATCCAGAGGATCATCAATACCTACTTCCAGAACCTATACGCCAATAAGATGGACAACACAGAAGAAATGGACAGATTCCTAGATGCATATGAATTACCAAAGTTGAACGAAGAAGACCTAAATATTCTGAGCTTTAATTACCTGTTAAAGGCTATACTTCCAAATTTATCGTATTCTGAAGCTCTAAGTGTTGAGGATTCAGGATATCAACTCAAAACTTATTCGTAAAACTGTGTAACAGGAAAAATTGAACATTTATATTTGATTATTTGTGCAAAGATAGTATAGTAAAAGTAATTAAGAAACTAATAAGATGTTTTCCCACTGTTCTCTAAGTCAATGTGATGGCAAAGATAAGTATGGAACAGAATAGAAAAAATAGGGAGAGAGTGGTATTTCTAGGAGTTTGCCTATCTATATGGTGCATAGATTATAAACAAGGTTAGAATTGCAGATATAGACATGTTGATCAATAAGCATATATGAATACTTGAATGATGAAATTATCAGTGATTGAAAGAAAAATGTAAGACATAAGTAAATAGAAACAAATAAACTATATTTCAAATACCTAACATTAGTTTCATATTTATATTTATTTATTCATCTTTATAACTATGTAGATATTCATTACTAGAACTTTTTATAATATGTGCTAAGTATTTGTTTAGATGATATAATTTATGTAGATTTTATATATAACATTCCCAATATATTTTTCATGTCTGGTAAATATATATTTGATTTCTTCTCACTTTCTTCTTTTGTGTAAAAGCAGCATTTATAAGATATACTTTTATGTAAATTAAAATCCTCTGATTCTTTTTTGCTTTTTGCAAGGAAAAGCCTCTCATAAGATCAGTTGAATGTTAAGTTTTACACACAGTATTTTCATGGTGGCATTTGTAAGAACCATTTTTAAATATAATTAATTATTATTATATTGAAAAAATTTTCTGTATTGAGACTGACTTATTGCCATACTGAGTGACATATTTATCTTACTTCTAAAACTTATTGTTTATATTCATTTATGAAAATTCAAAAATTATATGCTACATGCTTATAATTTATAAAAATTATAGTTTTTTCTGGACTTTGGATAATTCTTTAAATATACTTTCTGTGATTGTAAGAAATAAGCATAGTTTATACAAGTATTAACTTTTTTTACTTTGAGAAAAAAGTATTCACGACTGGGGATTTAGCTCAGTGGTTTCTCTGCCTGCTGCACAAGCTCAAGGACCTGAGTTTGATCCCTGGTACCAAAAAAAAAAATATATATATATATATATATATATATATATATATATATATTTTCTATCATTCAACTTTTGCAGTTCGTAATAACAGTTAAAAATATTTGTGAGAATATATTGTGAAAATTTTAAGAATTCAACAAAACAAAAATTATTTCATTAGTGGATTCATAGGACATATTCTTACTCTTTTTATGGTTATAATTTTTGATGGTTCAGGGAATCAAATCATGTTTGTCAAAAAAGTCATTGTTACCATGTTTATCATTTTGTACATTTTCTGAAGAAAGGAGGGACAAGAATATATGTCCTACACTTGATTTTAGCCAAAAGGCCGAGAAGTGATAGGAATATATGTCCTAAATGGAAGACTACTTTGTTAATATACATCAATAATTTAGGTTGAAAGGCATCTTAGAGGAGCCATCCCGTACATAAACTTTTCTATTTCAAATATTCTCTTGTTTGGCTCTGCGTACAGATGCAATGCTTCTTGCCTCTTTAGATATGTTCTAGGAATTGCATAATTTTGCATATAGACAGGTACCAAAAAATATTTTGCCTAATAAGCAAAGCTAATCCAATTAAAGTTGAATACATGCAGAATGAGAATAATTTGTATCTGTCAATTATTGTGGTTTCTTTTCTGGGAAATAATTAAATAATTTCAGTTTCTTCACTTTTGAAAGATGTTTTTATTTTATAGAACCACAAGGCCTGGGATTCAATAATCAGGCTCTAATCCACATTTATTGATACCTATTCTTAAATATCTAAAAATTATCCATATCTGTATTTTAATATGGACATTTGTTGAAATAAATTATTCATTCAAATATAAAATACCAATTTTTTTCAGTACTGGGGATTTTATCGAGGACTTGTGCACTGAGGTACAATCCTAGACCTTTTTATTTTCATTTTAAGACAATGTCTTACTATGCCACTAAACTTCCCAGGGTGGACTAGAACTTGTAATACACTTGCCCTGGTCTTCCATATGCTGGAATTACATGAGTGTATAATGAATAAAGACACTAGTTTCTCTATTGATATTCTAATCTAACCATGAAGCACATAAGTTTGTTCAGTTACTTTACTCTATCATAACTGCAAACATACCTTGTAATCAATACTATATTCAGAAGACTTCGAAAATAATAATGTTTAAGATCCTGGAAACATAATATCATTAATAACATATTACTGAATTTGTAAGCATTTGAACTTCAGTTATTTTAAGCTATATATCATTTTTAAACAAACAGCACAACATTAGGTTATGACTACAACTTGAGTAAGCTGAGTTTATAAAATCCTTCTTGGCATTTCTGACACTCTTAAAAATGATATTTTCCCCTTAAATGACACTCTACTCTGGCATATTTTAGATATGGAATTATTAATATACAATGTAATGCCTCAGAACTTCAAAGTCTTCATCTCTATGGAGAAATAGATAAGAAAACTGTATACTGAAGAAGGGCTTGGAGCTGGCCTCAATGTGGATGCTCTACTCAGTGCTGACAAAGTAGCAAAAAAGCACTGGGGAATATAGTCTGAGAGAAAACTGACCTTCCTAAGAGAAATGGAGTGTAGGCAATACACATGTAATCTCCTGGAATTCTTCATTCTGAAATCAGTCATTTTTAAAACTCATTTGAAAAAAACAGTATATATATATGATGGTAAATAGTTTTGAAAATATATTTTGGTGTTATTTATTTAATAAAGAAAGTTTTTTCCTAGCTGTTCCAGGGATCATCTTGTTTCTCTCTTTTAAAGGCATTCTCTCATAGCTACAGAGAACATTATATCTTCTATCAAACATTTTCAAGATAAATGAACATTGTCAATATTTAACATCTTGTCAGTTGTCAGGCAGAGTTGTAAGTACATAGAATATAAACCCAAACAGTTGCATTCTAAAGAAAATAAACTATGATAGCAATCAATCTTACTGGAGAGTAACTATGATATTTTTTATTTTACAAAGTTAACTGCATCAGCAAAGGAAGACAAGAATTTAAAGGAGGCTGGTCATGGTACAAAAATTTTTACTGGGCAGTTATAGTAATTAAGGTGAGATATGATAACTTGAACTAAGGGACAGGCAATGGAAATGGAATTATAAAGCCAACAGATATTAAAAGAAACAATTTGACAGAACAGAATGACTTGTTGGTGGGGAGTGTATGAACAAAGAAGTAGGGATAATGACTATATATGATTGAGAAGTTCATGGTAGTATTAACTGAAATAAATAGTATAGGAGGAGTAAAAGACTTTGTTGACATAATTATTTCAGTTAGAACACAGTAATTTTTAAAACACTTATTCCTGGCTACTTTGTCATTTTTTTTTTCCCCAGAAAGTTCTGTCTTACCTAGGTTCAACAAGAAAAGTTGCCTTTTCTCTCTTTTGTTTCTCTGTAAAGTTTTGGTGTCAAAGTAAGGCTGGCCTTAGAGAATGATTTTGTAAGAATTTTCTCAACTGCAAAATTTTGGAATAATTTAGTAAGAATTGATATTAGCTCTTTTTGCATTTTTGGGAAAATTCAGCAGTGAAACTTTCTTGTCCTAAAGATTTCTTTGATGGAAGACTTCTTTTTAAATTACTGATTGATTCTTATTACATGCAGTTGATCTACTCACATTTCCTAATTTTTCATGATTTAAATTTGGTAAAGTACATGTGTCTAGGAATCTATCCCTTTCTTCTAGTTTGTCAGTGATATCGGCATTTAATTGTTAATGGGGACTCAAATGTTTCAATTCCATGGCATCAGGTGTTGAATCTCCTTTTTCCTTTGATCTACTCACATTTCCTAATTTTTCATGATTTAAATTTGGTAAAGTATATGTGTCTAGGAATTTATCCATTTCTTCTAGTTTGTCAGTAATATTGGCATTTAATCGTTAGTGGGGACTCAAATGTTTCAATTCCATGGCATCAGGTGTTGAATCTTCTTTTC
This sequence comes from Heterocephalus glaber, assembly GCF_053883595.1. Classification (NCBI taxonomy): domain Eukaryota; kingdom Metazoa; phylum Chordata; class Mammalia; order Rodentia; family Bathyergidae; genus Heterocephalus; species Heterocephalus glaber. Next base: position 24,497,959 of record NW_028258145.1, on the reverse strand, counting down.
CATTGCAGATTGTATTTGCATCTCTCTCCTTTACTTTCTCTGTCGGTCTCTGACCCTCTGTCTCTCACTGGCGCTCCTTGTCTCTCCCTCTCTCTCTCTCTCTCTCTCTCTCTCTCTCTCTGTTATCTTTCTGTCCCTCCCCCTTCCACCCCTCCTGCCTTCCCTCTCTCTCACTCTCTCCCACCCCCACTAGCTAAGGGCTTGTGAATTTTATTTATAATATTTTAGGACCAATTTTTTATTTCATTGATCTTTAGTATTGTTTTTCAAGTTCTAGTTCATTTTCTTCTTTGCTCTTTATTATTTCTTGCCTTCTATTATGTAAGTTTTACTATGGAAATTGTGTAATGTTTCTAGTTTTATTACAGATTCTTTTTTGTTCTCTGACTTACAGTCTTCTTTCTAGTTAAGTGATTTGTAATAGTAGTGTGTTCTGATTTCTTGCTTATTAATTTGGGTTTGCCTATTGCAGATTTTTGCTTTGTACAACACAACAGTTTGAGAAAAGGAAATTCAGAGAAGACCTTATCTTCCAAAAACAAGGAAGGTTAATGTAATGGAGATGCCCAGTGTTTTACCTATAAAAGAATTCTGGAGCCAGACATGGTAGTATACACCTGTAATTCCTACAATCTTGAAAGCTAAGGCAGGAAGAGCACAAGTTCAAGCCCAGCCTGGGCAGATTAGCAACTTAGTGAGATACTGTTCCAAATTATTAAAAATAAGTAAATCAAAAGGGCCAGGAATATAGCTAAGGGCAAAAGCTCTGGGTTTGTTCCCCAGCAAACACACACACACACACACACCTCTAAGAAGCTGCTATTCAAAAACCTGATAAATTTTACACCTTTTTTTAAGTCTATAAAGAAAATTTGTGCATGTTATGAGACTTTCTTTATTGTTTTTGGTATTTTATTAAAGTGACAGTGAGAAACCTCCCCTGGCTCAGTACAGTGATGATTGTCTGACAGAACACCCATGGAGAGTAGTTTTGGTTAGTGTGTAGTTTTTGTGGTTTTATCTATCTTCAGGTTTCTACAATTCTAAAATATTATCTCTGCTTTTAAAAGACTGTAAGCACTCTTAGATTGAGAGGCTGAATTTATGTTTATTGATAATTATATCCTTATCAAATAGCTTTTTGATATTTGTTCTTAAATAAAAGTATAAAATAAAGGCCATTCTAAAATCTAAAATCATTGGTGATTTACCAAGTCTGCACAATTTTATAGTTAAGGACAAGGACTGAAGAAAAAAAGAAAGAAAGAAAAAGGACTCCAAAAACTGATGGCATTCTCATTCACTAGTGTAGGAAAATATAATCATTTTGAAATATTTTTATGGATTATGAATTCACACGTTACTTCTCCCTCCCATTATTTTCTCCATCTACCCTTGCTCTACTCGAGGAAAATGCATATACACAGTGAAACACAACATATGATACAGTGAAAGCAATTTTGAGAAATAGAAAGGAAAATTGTTTATGTGTTTAGGGGTTAGACAGTTGAAAGGTCAGTTATGTATTAGAAAATTCATTTCAAGCCTAGAAAGGTTAGTAGTCTGGAAAAATCCCTGTTGAAATAAATAGCCATATTCTTCAGAGCAGCAACCTGTCAACAGGAAAGAGCAATTTACATGCACACACCACAGAAGCCTTAGGAGGAGAAGATGTTCCTTGACACTTGGAACTGAAAAATGAACCAAACTAATTCAAATTGGTTTTGGGTTTCCATTTCTTTTAAAGACACGTGAGGGATTGATATATATTTCTTATTCTGAAACCAATTTTTAAACATCCTGGCAGTACAAATGTCTAAATAGTGAGATGCCCAGCAATTTAGCTACAATGGAAATTTATGGCTATACTGCCTGTGGAATTACTATTCAGTTTATACTTAAAACAGCCAGAAATCCAGAGAGCCTTTCTATTTTCTTCTGTACTACTTTGAAAGACTATTAAAGAAATATATATAATATTTCATTCTTGTAATGATAACCATAAAACCACAAGATGAATTTTCTAAACGTTTTTGGTAAATACATATTATAATCCAGCTATGTTTTCAAACATATTTACAATGTACAGCAAATAAACATATCATTTAAATATTTAAGTAATTGATAATGCAGTATAGTAAACTCATCAATATTTTAATGTGCTAGTCTTTATTGTTTTCTATGAATTAATAAAACTGGAATAAATGGGAAAATAAAACTTATTTTTACTTTCATGAATACTTTGATACAAAAGGAATTTCTGGATTAATGAAAGTAATACACATAAAATATCAAATAACTACTTCACTGAAAAATTTACAATATCTCCTTTCTTTTAAAATTTTTTCTACTTGGAGATATTATTTTCTTTACTGAAAACTATTACAAAAATTTAAATTTTTTTGTGAGTAATTTTGAATTAATTTCTTAATAGTCACAATGATATTACATCATTAATCATCGAAGACTTTATATGTTAATTTTAGATTTTTGTCTCATTTTAACAATGCAGTGGCTTTTTAAAGTTATATATAAAGACTAGGCATGTATTTTCTTTTTGCCAAAGTGAATTGTACTTACTTTTACACTTCCTTTTGAAATCGCCATGGATATAATATTCAATGTTGTGTAATTGCATAAATTCACCAGTGTTTCCATATGATACATGTTGAGCAACATCAGTACTTCAGGCTGATGGGCCAGACACTTTACCCAGGAGATTCTCATGCTTAGATAGTAACTTTTTCTTAATATCATAAAGGATAAATAGAAGCAGATGGAAGCCATGTGTGCTACAGCTTTCATGTCAAATATCAGTACAAATACATTCTCCCAAGTAATCCTTTGAGCTCAAGAGAATTTAGATCTGAATCATGAATTATTCCTTTGTTTCTCACTCATATTACTTCTGAAAATCCACTAGACTATTTGTTTTACTGAATTTTTTTTGTACTTAGAATGAGGGAATGCCTGAGAAATTCCAACATTATACAAGAGAGGTAAATCAGTTTTCTTTTATTAGTACTACAGAGTATTTTTCTTATCATACTCTTGTTATGTGATTTTTAAAATAGCTTAAAACAGGCAGTTATGAGATTAAAAAATCAAATGCTGACTATTGAGAAAGATTGGGTTTTAATTATATCATATACTTTGCATTTTGCGATAAAACAAGTGTCTTTGCCTTATAAGATTTCAAATTGTTCCACTAACTGAACATTTTAAGTTATGTAAAGCTTTACTAATTTTTCACTTATTCCTTATTTGAATTATATCTTGGAATGATTACCAAATGACCCATTTTTCAGAGCTTTTGAAATAGCTTGTTAGATCATTCTTTACATTGTTCATTTATTCTAAATGGCTAAAAAAGGAAACTGAGAGTTAATTTTTTAGTTGTATGGTGAATAATTAATCTACCACCCATGAATATTATGGATAATATCCCAAATCCACAAATTGAGTTGATAAAAGTGTAAAAGCTGAATCACTATCTTTGTTCTTCTGAGATTCATGGCAGTTGTCATCTGCAATATCATAACCATTCCTTAGTCTCCACCATGGTATGTGCAAATTGAGGATAATCATGCATACTATTTTGTACACATACTATTCAACAGGCAGGGGAGGGATCAATGGCCAGCCAAAATCCTGCTAATTATAATAAAGACAAAATAGAAATTACATTTTTGTTTGGAAGTGAGGTTAAGGATCACTGGAGGCCCAAGATTTGTGTGATAATCAGCTTCAAATAAAACTCAGATATTGTTTATGACACAATTAAGCAAAAAGATACTCTACTATAAGCTTGTAGCCTCAATCACACGCATTTTTCAATATAGAATTTAAATATAACAAAAGTATTTTGAAGCCTTTTTTGAACAGGCAAAGAAAATATACTCTATTATTTCTTCTTTTTCTATTAGTAATAATTCATTTCCAATTTTATCACAATATCAAACAGAAATATCTTAATATGTGCTCTACATTTGTATTTGGAAAGATATCATAAACATTTCCATGCTTTTACCATCTTTACATCAATAATTTTCATTGCCAGAAAATATTTTTATTCAAGATGACTCAATAATTATCTAGCAATTACATTATTATGCTTATTATTATGTAGGTATATTTTGTTGTTTAATTTTGGTTATTCAAAAACAGTGTCTGGGAAGATGGTGACACACATGCCAGATGTGTTGCATGCTTCCACGGAGAGGACCATATGGAGGTTGTCACCTTTCCTTCCCTTGCCAGATGCTGAGGAAAGAGCTTCTTTGCTCACCATGGGTGTCACTACTTAGGTCAACAGTCAAGGATGAAAAGGTTGCTGAGGAATAGCTGCTAAAGCATAGGTGGACTCAAGGTACAGAAATTGACTGGCAGAAAAATGACATCACTCAGGCCCTTTTGGTGAGTCGAAAGAAGGCACTGATGGGGTGGACCATGGCCTTGCCAAGGACTTCATAAACCACTGGTGGGATGAGATTTTAAACAAGACTGCTGCTAACTTCATAGTGAGAACTGGGCAGACTGGAATACAGATAAGGCACCTTTCTAATGAGACCACCCGTCATAATTGACCCAACCCCAACTTGTATCAGAAGTTTGTGAAGTCTGACTCATGATTCTTCCATGCCTTTGAGGGTTGAATAGCACACAAGGCTGCCCATCTTGAGATCCTGATGAGAGCTACGCTTGTTCATCTGGAAGCCCAGGAGCAGGTCTTCCTGGATCATTCCAAAGTTCCAGGACTCTAGTGCCTCTCAATTACAGAATGCAAACAAGCCCCTACTCCCCAAAAAGATAGAAAGGAAAGGAGGAAAAGAAGAGGAGGAAATGGGAAGAGCAAAAAAATAAAATGATGGAAGAAGAGGGGAAGTGAGAAGAAAAGCCAGCAGCATGAGGAGGAGGAGGAGGAGGAGGACGACGACGACGACGACGACGATGTCAAGATTAGGGAAGTAGACAACAGAGGCAAGAAGAGGAGGGGGCAGAATCCAGAGGAGAGAATGGGGCCAACACTGACCAAACAGCAAAATAGACTGAACGCCTGGTCCACGTGAGGCTCAATTGCTTCCTTTTCAGTTGGAGCCTCAGAGACTTAGGTTGATGCAGGACTTCAGCATCTCCTACAGGAAAAGTCTGTTCCTCACAAGGAGGAAACAGACCTGTCTACTCTGAGGAAAGCTGACTTGCCAAACCTTAGCTGAAGGGTGGATGTAGTTTCCCTGCAGCTTACCTTAGAGTCAGTGATCTCAGAAGCCAGGCAGCTGAAGGACAAGTAGTGGTGGGGGCTGAGGAAGAGGATTGCAGATGGGCATCTAAATTCAAGGAGCATCCAGCTAAAAGATGTGGAAATGCAGACTTACAGAAATATCTTACTTTTACATATTGTGATGGCTAACAAAAGCCTAAATTTAGATCTGTGGGCCAGATTCAGTTCACAGGTCGAGTGTTTCTGACACTGTATCAAATATCATGAATAAGTATTATTAACTTGGACTATTGCCCTAGAGATAAGTCTCAACTGGCATCTCTATGGCTGGACTGTGAAAGGCATAAAATATACAGTTGTAATTACATATTTTATTTCATTTATTTATTTCTAATCATTTGTATTTGTTCATCATATTTAATCATATTTAATTTTTTAAAAATTTAATGTTTGATATTTTGAAATATACTTAATAATTTCACATTATATCTAATTATATTATGTATTTGTAAACACTTATTTTGCTTATTAATTTTTAATTATAATTTTAATTGAACAAATTTTCATGATACAGTGTGGTATTTTGTTAAATGTATATATAGTACTGTGTTCAGATAAAATCAGGGTTGTTTTAACTTATGTGTCCTTAAACATGTTTTATAATTTTAACATACAATTATTGTATATATTATGGGATACAATGTGATATTTCAATACATGTTTGTAATATGCTTTGATCCTATGAGAGTAATTACCATTTTCATCTCTTTTAGACTATTTGATATTTGGAGATTTTGAGTTCCTCTTCTAATTATTAATTAAAGAATATATATAAAATAAAATATTTTGAGCTATACTCCACTCATTGTTTCTGTAGGAAACTAAAACTTACTGCTCCTATCTATGTTTAGGTTATGTAACCTCTCACTAACCCTATTCTCCCTTACTCTTCCCAGATTTTCCTAATCACTATTACACATTCAATTCACTTTTTCTTAGCAATCATATATGAAACAGAACATGTAGAATTTGCCTTTCTGCATCTGATTGATTTTATTAACATAATATACTACCATTTCATTCACTTTCTTGTAAATTGTACCACATCATTCTTTTTTATAGCTGAATAACATTTCTGTGTGTGAACACACATGTATGATTTTGTGTGTGTATGTTTGATGTTTTCTTTTTCAATTCATCCATTGATGGATATCTAGGATAATTTCTTACAGCTGTGAATGGTGTTGCAATAAAAATAGGGGTGCAGGTGTCTGTTCATTATTCTGATATTATTTATCCTTGGAGTTTATTCCAAGATGTAGGATAATTGAATCATATGATTGATCTATCTTTAGTTTGTTGAAGAAACTCCATACTGGCTTCCATAATGACTGCACTATTTTACATTCTCACCAAAGGCTTATGACAGTTCCTTTAAGCCACATTCCTATTATTTCTTTTTTAATCTGTTTCTTAATTTTTAAAAATTATTACATATTTACAGTACATAATGATTATAATCATGGTGTGGAGGTAATTACATTCTTGCCAGCTACTTTTGTGTTTTGTCTTTTTGATAATCATCATTCCAACTTGGATAAGAGGGTGTCTAACCATGGCTCTGGCCTGCATTTATATTACATCTAATGAAGTAGAAGATTTTATCATAAATTTATTGCTCATTTGAATATCTTCTTTTGAGAAGTGTCTCTTCATGTTCTATGCCCATTTTCATTGGATTATTGTGTTTTGGATGAGCTTTGTAAAATTTTATATACACTGTGGATATTATTCCTTTGTCAGATATATAATTTGCTCTTTATTTTGATTGCCTTTTATTCAGTTGATTGTGGTGCGGAAGATTCTCAGGTTGATATAATCCTATTTGCTTAATTATTTTGCTTTTATTTTATATATTTTTAGAATTTTACCTCAAAAATCATTGCCTATACTGATGATCCCCTTATGTTTTCCTGTAGTAGTTTTGAAATTACAGGTCTTAAAAACATCAAATTAGGTCTTTCATCTATTTTGAGTTTCATTTTTTAGTGTGAGAGAAAAGGGGAAAATTTTAATCTTCTCTATGTGAGTATCCAGTTTTCTCAGCATTAAAGAGACAGTACTTTCTCTGATTTTCTTTGGGACTTTGTAGAAATTCAGTTGCTTATAACTGCTATCAGCACAGAGGAGGCTTCTGACATAGCATCTCTCCCAGCACAGAGGAGGTGAGCCACACAGGCGCCAGCATCACACACACACACACCCCGCCACGTCAAAATGAGAAGACACATAAAGAAGTCTCAAAACCAGACTTCGAGATCACCAACAACAACCACAAAGGGAAATGAGATGGAACACTCTGATGCTCAACCACCTGGACTCCTTGAATTGGCAAGAAAAATGGATCTGGAAAAAATGAAATCAGAAATAATTTGTCAGATAATAGTAGAGATTGTGCTCATAGTGCAGGACATGATTAATAAATTTACAGGGAGCTAAAGAACATTATGGAATCCTAACATAGGAAACAAATGGAATCCATAAAACAGATGCAAATAGATTTCCAGGAGATGAAAAACTCCACTGTCTACACAGCAGAATGAGACAATATGAGGACAGAATTTCAGATATCAAAGATAAGATTGCACGTAATGACCAGGAAAAGAAAAATGGCTTCAAAATTATAAGGGAACATGAGAAATCAATCCAGCAGCTGCTAGATGATGCAAAGAAGAATAACATAAGACTGCTTGGAGTCAATGAAGAAACAGGAGAGAGTGAAGAAGACATAAAAAAATCTCTTCACAGAAATAATGACAGAAAACTTCCCAAGCAGGGGAAAAGAACTTGACATACAGATAAGTAAGGCATATAGGACTCCAAATAGCCTTGATCAAAAAAAATGTACACATAGGCATATAATTGTTAAGATTCCAGAAACTCAACAGAAGACCAAAGTTCTACAAGCAGTTAGAGAAAAGAAACAAATCACATACAAAGGAAAGCCCATCAAAATCATAGTAGACTTCTCTACACAAATCATAAAGGCAAGAAGACCTCGGAGTGACATATTTCAAGCTCTAAAGGAAAACAACTTCCAGCCTAGATAGATGTACCCTACAAAAATATCTTTCAAAATTGATGGAGAAATAAGATACTTTCATGACAAAGAGCACCTTAGAAAATTCATAAATACAAAACCAGCACTCCAAAAAATTTTAGACAATATCATATGAAAAGACAATGAGGATCACAACCCCAGGAAGCCTAGCAGAAAATCCATTGGGCACAAGAAGTAATTAAATAGAAAGGGGGAGAATCCAACAAAAAGAAAAGGTCATAACAATGATAAGTCAATACATACTAGTTATAACTATCAATGTTAATGGTATCAATTCACCAATCAAAAGAAATAGACTGGCAGAATGGGTCAAGAAGCAAGATCCAACAATATGCTGTATACAAGAAACATACTTTATTCAAAAAGAAACTTACAGACCGAAAGTTAAAGGGTGGAAAACACCACTTTATGCAACAGGAATCTGAAAAAAAGGAGTAGCTATCCTCTTTGCAGACCAAGTGGATTTCAAACCAACACTGATTAAGAGAGACAAAGAAGGGCACTACATCCTTGTAAAGAGAACAATCCAAGAGGAAGAGATGACAATCATAAATATCTATGCACCAAACACTGGTGCACACAACTATATAAAACAGATACTAACAGACATGAAAAGTCATATATGCACTAATACAGTGGTAGTGGGTGACGACAATACCCCAATGCCACAAATATATAGATCAACTAGACAAAAAATAAGTAATGAAATACTAGCACTCAATCAAACTCTTGAACAAATGAACTTAACAGATGTTTACAGAGTGTACCACCCCACCAAATCAGAATACACATTCTTCTCAGCTGCACACAAGTCATTCTCGAAAATAGAGTACACACTCGTGCATAGAACATGTTTAAGTAAGTGCACAGGAATTGAAGTTATCCCTTGTATATTATCAGACCATAGTGCAAATAATTGGAGATCCATAGCAAAAGAAACTGCAAAAAATTCATAAACACATGAAAACTGAACAACACACCTCTGAATAACGAATGGGTCACAGAGGAAATTAAAGAAGAAATCAGACAGTTCCTTCAATTAAGTGACAATAACAATACAACATATCAGAATCTATAGGACACAATGAAAGCAGCCTTATGAGGGAAATTCATAGCAGTGAATACACATATTATTAAAGCAGATCAAGCCCAAATAAACAACCTGATACTCAACCTTAAGCTTCTAGAAAAAGAAGAGCAGGACAAACCCAAAGCTCATACAAGGGAGGAAATTATGAAGATCAAATGAGAAATCAATGCAATGGAGACTAAGAGAACAATCCAAAAATAATGAAGCCAAGAGTTGATTCTTTGAAAGAATAAACAAAATTGACAAACCCTTAGCCAAACTTATCAGAAAAAGGAAAGAAAAGGCCCCAATCCATGCAATTAGGAATGAGAGGGTGAAATTACAACAGACCCAGCTGAAATCCAGAGGATCATCAATACCTACTTCCAGAACCTATATGCCAATAATATGGACAACACAGAAGAAATGGACAGATTCCTAGATACATATGAATTGCCAAAGTTGAACGAAGAAGACCTAAAAATTCCAAAAGACCTAATATCAATCAATGAAACTTAAAACATAATTAAAAACTTACCAACTGCAAAAAGCCCAGGTCCCGATGACTTCACTGCTGCATTCTATAGGACATTTAGAGAGGAACTACTGCCACTACTGTTTAACCTCTTCAATGAAATTGAAAGGGAAGCAATACTAGCAAATTCATTCCTGGAAGCAAGCATCACCTTGACCCCAAAGCAGAGAAAGACATAACCAAAAAAGAGAACTATAGGACAATCTCACTAATGAACATAGATGCAAAAATCCTTAATTTGATTCTGGAAAATAGAATGCAGGAGATCATCAAGAAGATCATACACCCTGAGCAAGTGGGATTCATCCCAGGGATGTAGGCTTGGTTCAATATACGCAGATCAATAAATGTAATATACTATATCAATAGAGCCAACGACAAAAACCATATGATCATCTCAATATATGTAGAAAAAGCAGTTGACAAAATCCAACATGCATTTATGATAAAAACTCTACAAAAAAAAAAACTCTACAAAAATAGAAGGTCTCTACCTCAATCTGATAAAAGCCATCTATGAAAAACCAACAGGCAGTATCATAATAAATGGTCAAAAACTGAAATCCTTCACACTAAAATCAGGAACGAGACAAGGATGTCCACTATCACCACTTGTGTTCAATACAGTTTTTTAAATGTTGGCTTTGGTAATTAGACAAGAGAAAGAAATAAAAGGAATAAAGATAGGAAATGAAGAAGTCAAATTGTCGTTATTTGCAGGTGACATGATACTCTATATAGAAGACCCCAAGAACACCATCAAAAGTCTTCTAGACTTAATAACCAAATACAGTAGAGTAGCTCGGTACAAGGTCAACATGCAAAAATCAATAGCTTTCGTCTACATGAAAAACAGACTCACTGAGACAGAAATAGTTCGAACAATTCCTTTCACAATGGCATCCAAAAAACTGAAATACCTAGGAATCAACCTAACAAAAGAAATCAAAGACCTCTTCTCTGATAACTATAGCACGCTGAAAAGAGAGATTGGAGATGATATCAGAAAATGGAAAGATATTTCCTGCTGTGGATAGGAAGGATCAATATAGTGAAAATGGCCATACTTCCAATATTGATATATAGATTCAATGCAATCCCAATTGAAATCCCAGCAGCATACTTCATGGACCTTGAGAAAAATAATCCAAAAATTCATTTGGAACAAGAAGAGACCCAGAATAGCAAAAGCAATTCTAGGTAACAGAGACATGGCAGGGAGTATCACAATCCCCAACCTGCAAGTATACTACAAAGTTACTGTGATAAAAACAACATGGTACTGGCAAAGAAACAGACCTGAGGATCAGTGGAACAGAATAGAAGATGCAGAAACAACACCAGACACACTCAGCCATCTCATCTTCAATAAAGGTGCCAAACACCCTCACTGGAGGAAAGACAGCCTCTTCAATAAATCATGCTGGAAAAATTGTTGTTCAACTGGGCAAAGATTAAAATTAAACCTATATCTCTTGCCATGTACTAAACTAAAATCAAAATGGATTAAAATCTAAATATTAAAATAGAAATGCTGAGTTGCCTGGAACAGAGGTTAGATAGAACTCTTGAAGACATTGGTGTAGGAAATAATTTTATGAACAAAACCTCAGTTGCCCGTGAACTAGCAAAAACAATGTACAAGTGGGATCTCTTCTTATTAAAATGCTTCTGCAAAGCAAGAGAGACCACCAGCAGTATGAAGAGACAACCCACAATGTGAGAAAATATCTTCACCTGCTCTTCCTCAGACAAAGGTCATTCTAGAACCTGTAAAGATCTTAAAGAATTCAGACCTCACAAATTTAAAGACCCAATCAAAAAATGGAAATCTGAAATGAACAGACATTTCTCGGACAAAGAAGTCAAAATAACAAAAAATATATGAAAAAATTTTCAACATCACTGGTCATTCGAGAGATGCAAATGAAGTCAATGTTAAGATACCACCTCACCCCAGAAAGAATGGCTGCTATCATGAAATCTACTAATAACAAATGCTGGTGGGACTGTGGGGAAAGAGGAAACCTTCTCCACTGCTGGTGGGAGTGTAGACTAGTGCAACCACTGTGGAAATCAGTATGGAGATAACTCAAAGAACTAGGACTGGAAGTCCCATTTGACCCAGCTATTCCCCTGCTGGGTATCTTCCTCAAAGATTTTAAGAAATGTGCCACAGTGATATATGTACACCCATGTTCATAGCAGCACAATTTGTAATAGCTAAAATTCAGAAGCAGCCCAATTGCCCATCAACTGGAGACTGGATAAAGAAAATGTGTACTTTTTTTCTAAAATGGAGTACTGGGCTGGGGATTTAGCTCTGTGGTTCCACCGCCTGCCTCGAAAGCACAAGGACCAGAGTTCAATTCCCGGTACCAATGAATAAATAAATAAATAAATAAACAAAACAAAACAGAGAACTACTCAGCCTTAAAAAATGAGAAATTAGAGCCATTTATAGCTAAATGGATGCACATTGTAGCAATACTCAAGTGAAGTTAATAGGAGACACATGTATAAATACCTAATAGTTTGTCTGGTGTGAGAAATTTAAAGTGTAAATAAGAACTAAAAGGTGTAATAGATAATGTGGAATAGGAAGAAAAGGGCCAAAGGGGAAGGGGAAGTGGGAGGGGTAGGGTAAATGAAGGAAGGAAATGGAATTAATAGTAGAAAATTTAAAAATGGAAACAAAGTCTTTATAAATAGGGAGGGGTGGAGAGGTTGAAGGGAGGCCAGAGGAAGGGGGAAAATAAGAACCAAGAGAGATTATGTAAAGGTGCAAATTTCCAGTGATGCATGTCATTATATTGTATACCTAAAATATACCAATAAAATAAAATTTTAAAAAAGAAGAAATTCAGTTGCTTGTAAATGAATGGGGTTGTCTCTTGGGTCTCTATTCTGTTGTATTGTGATGCATGCCTAATTTTATATGAATATCATACTGTTTAGATAACTATAAGTTTGTAGCCTAGCTTGAAGTCAGATAACGTGATATTTTAGTTTGTTGAACTCATACATTTTACCCGATTGCTTTAAGTCTTTAGTTTAATATATGATAAATGTGCATAAAATTGTCAAAAGAACTCCAACTATCAAATTATTATTAAATTTTCTTACTCATATAACATGTAATCATGCTATGTTAATGTTGGAATAATACTGGATTTAAATATTATATTTACATTTTCAACTTTTAGTGTTATTTGATGAGTTTTTGGGTTATTATACACAAAATTGATAGCTAAAAAGAAGAAAAATAATTTTATAATAGAAAATCTAAGTTTCAAATATTCAGCTATCAAGATTAGAAGGAAAGGATATGTAAATAGCTTTGTAAAATAGTGGCAAATAAATGAGATAGTTAATAATTGTCAAAACTTTGGTTCAAAATGAATCTAGATGTGCTCATCATTATAATTATTATCATTTTCTGATGCTCTCCCTCTTTTATGGATTAAACTACATTCAGGTCTGTAATCTTCTACTCGACCTCAATTTCTCAGCCCGCTCCAACCCAAGAACCCTTCCACTGTAGTTTTAGCATACATTTTAGTCATCAGTATAATTTCTGTATTTTCAAAGTCTTCCCTAAAGGTGCTCTTATAATAAAGCTTGCTATTTGTCTGATTTTTTAATTTCTATTTTCCAGCATGCGTTTATCATAAAGCCTAGAGGGAAGTAAAAATTCTCCTTGCTCTTCACTACTACTGCCTTATTCATGCTCCATATCTGGGCTCTAAACCTGCAGTTTATACAAAACTCATGCTAACAAGAATATTCAGTCTGCTTCTTCTCTTTATTTTAGTCTTCTCCAAAATTTGGGGTCATTTCAACCTCATTCCTTGAAGGTTTTAACACCTGGCTCATTTTTCCTTTTTTCTCCCTGTGATAATTACATATTTCTCTTAACCAATCTCAACCATCTCTTTCTATATATTATCATCACCTTTTTTTTCCCTTGGGAAAAAGTTAAATCTCACAACTTCTGTTTAACTCTGTTCCAGACAAGGCATAAAGTTCTGTTTGGAACAATTTCTCCATTGATACCTAAGAGGCAGTGATGTGTAAGTTGATGAATAAGAGCATTATAAACCTTTGTAATCAATATAAATTTGGTGGATTGCCCAAGACTGAAACAAAATGGAAAACTAAATTATAGTTAACTATCTCCAGCTTAATATGGAATCTTATTTTCTTTATTTCAGACTAAATGGAAGTTACCAGATCTTTCTAATTTAATTCAAAAATTCCTTACATAGTAAAGCTCTAATGATTTAATTAGATGAGGTAATTTGTAACTCTAAATCAAAATTGTTATTATGGTAATAAGAAAGACTATATTGCCCAAATAGTATTCCTCCTGCCAATGATACATATTTTTTAAACAAGATTGATTTTATTTTCAAAAGTTATATTGCATTGTGTATATTTAAGTTATACAGAATGATGGTATAATATGTGTGTGTGTGTGTGTGTGTGTGTGTGTGTGTTTTACAGGGAAACAAATTTATATATCCATCCCCTCATGTAGTTAATTTGCCCCTGCTTCAAAAATGCTCTAATGTGGTTTGTATTCCTGATATGTTTACCACAAAATACTTTTCCATTTCTACCCCATGAGCCAAAAACATTAACAAAACTTATCATGACAATAGTTATAAAATTGTTAGTAGCCAGTCATGAATCATTTGTGACATAAAATAAGGTATATACTATGAATGTAAATGTCAGTCATTAAATTTGAATTTTTACATTTTTTTAATATATATTAACTCCAATTTTCACTTAAAAGAGACTCAGACACACACACAAACATGTGTTTGAGGAGATTGTGAAATAAAAGTAGTATGCAGTTTAATAATTTAATGATTACTTCAGGAATTATCAAGTGTCTTCCTAAGGTCATCGAAGTGTCAGTATTAAAATATGGAACTAAGCCCATATTTTTGGTCTCGTAGGTGATTGTATACATGATATATCAAAGTTGTTCACCTAGGAATGTTTTTGCACAGTTCTTTTCTCTGTATGTGAGATCAATGAATGTCCCTATGGTTAGCTTCAATTATACAACAGTGAAAAAGAAACTTATTATGCATGTGAGAAGAATAATATGAGTAAAATTTGAGTTTGGATTTAATAAGTCTCCAAAGGAGCTGATTTTTGGAATGATATAGATGAATCCTAAGAATCCCAGTAGCCTCTAAGAAACAAAACACCTGAAAATATGAACATCCTTAACAAGAGGCTTCATTTGGACTTGATTCTGGCATAAGTCTTATCATACAAATGTTTTCCTTACATCCATTGTAGATTTTTTTTAGTTATTCAAGTAAGTTGAGGAAGGCAAATTTCATGATAATAATTTGTCATTTTCTCTTTCATATAAAAGTATATTCATTCTCATGGTTATATTTAAAATAAAATGCACAAATGCTGCACAAGTAAGTGGTAATGTTCGAAGTGATTTCTACCTAAATCAGTAATGGATGAAATTTCCTATTGGTTATCCTTAAATATGCAATATTAAATTAATTATCTAGTCTAGCTATTCAATTCCAACAGGTTATTCACTGTAAAATGTGTCATAATAATTTTCATTCCATTTTATTATTTTTGTGGTTATTGATGCTAATTATAAATAAATGCTAATTATTCCCAGTAGCTGTAGTTTTAGTACCTTCAATTGTTTTATTTTTTTTAAAACATGTGATGTACTTGAGACTTTTATAACATGATAGTTTTATATTTGAAATGATTAATTTTATAATGTTCTAGGATTAGTGCCTCTCTCGTAATTTTTTTGGCAAAATTTCCAATGTTTTCTATGTTTGTTGATATAGTCATATTTTTCTAGTTTTTGAGATAATATTAGAATTGTACTTTTGTAGAAATCATATTAACTTTTATTCAAATTTATTTTCATTGTGCTAAATTGCATTATACTGTGACTTGTCTTTGTTGTTTTGTTTCATATATGCAGTGATAGTGCATGGGCAATGAAATTGACTCAATTCTTACAGTTTTAAAGGAACTGTAAATTTATACACATTGCTTTTTTTAAGCAGTCACCAATAAGTATCTGAAGTCATAAATATATTCATATTATTTGAAAAAATAATACCATTTCTTGGAAGTGATCCCAGAGTAATAAGCCAATATAAGTGAAAAGCCTTAGAAGTGGAGATACTCATTTCCCCATTACATATTAGTGTGAAAATCCAGAAATAATATAAAAATGTCACTGACAATCATAAAACTTGCAACATGTTTGTATATCAACTAAATGGTTCAGTGTATACATTAAGGACTAAGGACTCTCTGGGGAGATAATTCATTTTAGAAGGAGCAACTCGATGAAATATACCAGCATCAGGAAATGCCTTAGTCAGTAGATGAAAGATGAAATATTGTTTAGAGCATAAGGTTTATTTTTTGGATGTGTCTATCAGCTGAGCTTCCTTTGGGTACTAACCTAAGTCACAAAGCTAAAATATTTTCAAGGAAAAAGTAGCCCCGTAGATTTTAATGAAGCTGAAAATTTCCTTTCACCCACAGACATCTTAGACAGCATGTCATAGCACAATACATTACACACACATTTACAATGATGTTGGTATAAAACTAATTACGCTTCTACTTGTATACAACTATAGAATGTACAGTAATATACAATGGAAACACTTGATAATGACATTAAATGACTGTGTTAGTGGATGATGTATTTACTATACTTTTTCATTATTTTAGAGAGGACTCTGTAAAAATATTTACTATAAATCAGTATGCTATTTTACATGGCCAGTGGAATTATACATCTAGTGTTTACCATGTCTCATGATTGCATCAAGAGGCCACCTTCTATAATTGACCTATATCATCTGGGACTATATTAAATATAGTCTATCACACTCACACAACAATAACACCCCATTACTGTCATTTCTCAGAATATAATCCTGTTGTTCAACCACACATGACTGAAGAGGATATTGTCTTTTATTTTGCAAACTTAGCCAAAATACTTAGTAATCTTTGGGGTTTAAGTATCACATTTATAGAATCAAAAAGAAGAGACTGATTTAAAACACAGTGCCAAGCAATGGTTTAGTATGTACTAATACTGTAATAAATTTGAAAGCTGCAGTAAAAGATTTAACTTAACAAAATTATCTAGAGCTTAACTAACATCCAAGTTTCAGAGCTAATAAAAGTCAAAATAATTTTTAAATCAATAATGAACAGAGATTGCAAATACATATTTGGTACAATATTCCCATAGGCTTTACTCCATATATGCCCACAGCATAGAGTTGTGTCTCTGCAGAAGAAATTTACACATAGCTATTTACACATCACCCTGAACTTTCTCCAAACAAACCAAGACATTTTTTTTGCTCCCTGTACCACAGCAATGGCCATGGTGTGAGGGTATGCAAAGCTAACAGATCTTTTTAAATAACATCCAAATATTTACATCTTATTTAACATAGAGAAAATGAATTAAATGTAAAACATTTTCCTTTTCTTTCTGAATTTCTTTCTAATAATAGGTGTTCAACAAATATATATTAATGGTTGACTGAGTTTTGTATCATTAAATTTCATTTTATTGTATCCACAGAGAGCAAAGTTCATATTTCTTTGATAATCAGCTTGTTTCTATGCACTTAAAAGTTTTCCTATTCTGTTTTATGTCTCAGGCAAATTTCATTTAATTTTATGTTGTGACTTTCTCAATCTTATTCCTGCAACACTAAGCAATATCCTTACAAAATCTGGTTGTGTGAACTTCTATTTTCCTTAGCATACCCATTTTCTTTCTGTCCTCATCCAATCTTATTTTTGAGTCTATTATAACTTGTATCTGAGTTGAAGTATATTCTTATTATCATGATTGTTTATAGTATCCTTACAGTAAAACATATTATTTGGCTATGTTAAGGAAATGTAAGATGGGCTGTATATTATCTCTAATTCAGCACTGTTTAATGAAAGCTCATAACTAGGTAGCTTATCTGTGAGCATTTCTTTGGGTAGTAATGCGACTTTCTTCCCTTTCTGTACATATTTCAATGAAATCATTTTTCAAACAATAGCTACTTTCTCAATAAGTTAATAACTATGTGCATCCATGGTGTAGGTCTATGTGTGTATGTGGGAGAGACAGAAATGTAACTAGTGATTACAACTATTCACATTTAGTGAAAGTACTTTAACTGTTTTCAAATTATATTAGAATCCAAACAAACAAACAAAAATAAATAAATAAATTTAAAAAATTTTATAAAAAGGAAGAATCCAAACATTAAGCTGAGAAAGCAATAAGGTTTCCAATGTCAAACTATTATTTACATATGTTGTGATGACTAAAAGACTTTCAAAATGAAATATTTTATGATATTTATATTTGGGTTTTTATTTAAAACCTCTTATCTCAATATAGTATCTAAACAATAACACTTTTTATACTATTTATTCTCCAAATTATAATGTATATTGTAATTTTCATCTATTGTTTTCTGGAAAGGTAGTAGTGTTTACTTAAATGAATTTTGTGTTAAGTATTTAGTAAGTCCTATGCCTTTTACTTTTTTATTTAACTTTATTTTTATCAGCTATTTTGCACACATGTAGAGTAGGTGTTAAATGAATAGTTACTCATTGTTAAATTAAAGTATATAATTAATCACAAAGATTAGTTTAACAGCTGTGTAGAGCATTTGGGATTATACTATATGTAATACTATCCTACTCTTGAGCCTGTTATAACTTCTACCTGAGTTGAAAGTATATTCTTATTATCATGACTGTTTATAAAACAGTAAAACATATTATTTGGATATGTTAAGGAAATGTAAGATGTGCTGTATGTTACCTCTAATTCAGCACTGTTTAATGAAAGGTTATAACTAGGTAGCTTATCTGTGATTATGTATTATCTAGTACTCTGAACATTTCATCAGCAGAATATATTATTTGCATAATAATGAGGGTAATACTCTGGGATAGGCATGAAATCATTTTTTCACATTGCTTTCTTTTTCTACAGACTTTAAGCTCAGACTTCTTCCAAAAATATCTATTTTATGGTGATTTGTAGGAAATGTTTATTCATTTGGAGTTCTCTCAATATACTTTAACTTCTCAATTTTAAGTAACAGATTATTTTATTTTTTATGCTTGATCTTAGCCAAAAGGCTGAGAAGCAACATTATTTTTTCTTTTAAATCATCAGTTTGGAATCTTTTAAAATGTTTACTGCTTACAACAAATTCCAAGGCCTTGGAAATAAAAGAAATACAAAAGCAATACAGAAAACTATCCATAGAGAGGTATGAAGATAATACCAATATTTTGAATGCAAAGAGAGATTTATAAAACATTCCTAATAATATGAGGATTATATGAGGATTCAAGGATCGAACTCCCAACAATCATTTGGACCAAGATAAATAAGATTTAAAAGCATGCCTCAAACCTGCAAAAGTTGTTAAAGGATCCAAGCAAGGTGCCAGAAAATGCACTGCTATCTGTGATGTTCAAATCGGCTCTGGAGATAATGCAGAAGTCACAGAGGGCTTTGTATGTGAAAAATGAAAGAAAAATTGTAAAGAAACAGGAAGAAAAAAATGTTATAAACTCAGGGTAGAGAAGGTGGTATTGCCTTTGAAAGAGAATGCAGTTGGCAAGAGTTAATTTCTACTGTTGTCACTACTAATATTATTTGGGAAACATCTTTGATTGATCTTTTGTATAGAAAAGACCACCAGGAGCCAGGGTGCATAGTGTGTGGGGGACAGTGCTATACTGGCACAAAATACTGGAGAGAATGGGAAAGGGATTGAAAATGAGCAGGCTATGTTATTTGTAATCAGTATTTCCAAAAATCATCACTATTCTCCAATTTTAATATGCACTAATAAAAATAAAATAAAATAAAATTTTTTAAGTGTTGTGCCAATTTGTGCTCATGACTGGAAAAGAAAATACAAATAAGAAAGAAAAGAAACCCTCTACTGGGATGATGAGCTTTAAAAAAGACGTGATTGATCACTTGATAGCAGGCATTCCTAACTCATTCTCTTCTTTCAAACCCCTGCAACAGCACATCAAATCATAGAGCTTAGGGTACTTTTGGAAATTCAGCTCCTTTGAAATTGATTAACTGTTAATACATGAACAGAATGGCTTCCTGATGGCATAGCAAAGATGAAGGAGTGAAGGGATGGGAAGGGAAAAGGAAAAGAGGGGAAGGAAAAACTATGAGAAAAGAAAAAAATGGAAATGAAATCTATGTAAATAGGTAAGGGCGGAGAGGGTGAAGGGCGCACAGGTAATGGGGGAAAAAATAAGAACCAAGATATATCATGTACAGGTACAAACACCCAACGATAAATGTAAATGAATTGTATACCTAAAATGTACCAATAAAATGTACCAATAAAATTAATTTTTAAAAAAGACAAGAGGTTTTTATCAGCACATTTTTATGTCCAATTCAACTCATTTAGAGAGCTCCAAACTTTCATGTAATTTGTGCCTTTTCCATTCCACATAATCAGATAGAGGAAATAAAATGGTGAGCAAATTTTTCTTAAGTGCCAAAATACAAGACTTGATAATTCACAATTTCAACTACTATTAAAAAAAAAGACACTAATCAGGATACATGTACACATAAACCAAAATACTGGTAATGGGAAAATCTAAAAATTAAAATAATTTAATAATAAATATTTTTTATAAATTAATGTGTGACAAAAATGTGAAGCAGGAACAGAAAATCATAAAATATAGAAGTATAAAGAGTAAATTTTATAAATAAAGTACAAAAGGATATCTAATAGGAGAAACATCGTGGTGCACTGCAGGCAGCAATGCTCCTGAGACATTCAGAAAATGCTCACCCAGAGTGGCAGGTACTTTGAAAAACCTAAACATGAAATGGAAACTGGAAGGAGAGGCAACCAGTTAATTCCAGTATCCTGGTGATTAGAGAAACAAATAGGGCTGCCTCTGTATCTCCACACTGCTTACAGAGATGCCATCCAGGTAAAGACTCTGACCCATGAGGGAAGAAGCCAAGTACAGCAATGAATGCAGGGCTTCTGCAATCTGCACTCAGCTGATCAGCCACTGCCCAGTGCCCACCTGTCCTAGTTCTCTTCCCACTGTAAAACTGAGCCCAGAGAGAAAGATTTGCATAAGACAGGGACTGCTCAGATAAGGACACTAAGGAAAGTGTGGGCTAGAGAATCATTTAGAAAGATGATTGAGTTAGAATCAGTGGGGCCACAGGGACAGAAAAAAAACAAAGGCATCATCCTGTTTAGGGACACAGAAGTAGGCACTGAGGGATCTATGGGATGGTGAGTAGCAGAAGTGTCTGGTGATTGTAAATGTTGTGATCTGGGGTGGAAAAAAGATATGAGACTAGTGGGGCTGGGGGTTGTCCCACTAACCCTTCAAATGTTGCCAAGTTCTGTGTCCATGTGGTATCCTACCCACCTCCTAGCCTTCAAATGCTACAAACTTTGGCACTTGTACAGGATCTGCCCACCAAAAAGCTACTAAGCTCTGTGTCACCCACCAGCGGCTTCTAAATGCTACTGAATTGCTAGCAGATAGGCCCTCCTCAACTGAGCCCTAAACATCACTGAATTCATGGGCTACCTAGAGACTCTGAGAGATACAAACAGAGTCTGATGTTGGTGCAATGCTGTAAAGGAACAGCGGGGTGAGACAGTGTAAGAGAGCACACTCACTTGGAGAGGCATAGAAAGAGTAGATGTAAACAGCTGCAGGGATTATCGCAGAGGGAAGGGGCAAGGATCTACAGAGCTCACAAAGGCAAAAAAACATCTGGCTGGTCATGCACAGCTGCAACCTAACAGAGCTCTGCACTGCAGAGGGAAAGAGAATCAATCAAACTCAAATTGCAACAGCAGGGAATTAGGGTCTTTCAAATGATTCCCAGACTTAAAGCCAGTGTAAAGGTCAAGAACTCCTTCTATGAATGGGAGGTCAGGTCCCATGAGGAAGGATCTTGGGATTACCAAAAAGATATACTGTCCATCCTCTCATCCTTCCCCAAAGAGACCTATGTACATTTAGTAAGGTGACAGTACACTGGGGAAAAGTCAATGATCAGACTTCAGGAACTACTGGGACAGTGAACTAGCACTGATTCCAGCTCATCTGAAACATTTTTTCTGGGCATGGTGGTGCACAGATGTAACCCTAGCACACAGGAGGCTGAGACAGGAGGATCTTTCTGTGGACTGTCAGTAAGTGTGGGAGTGTAGTGAGGTCATGCAACTAATGATGTTTTACCAAAGGTCTGACTTACAATGGGTCGAGTACATCTTTGAATTCAGGCAATGGTTATTTCTCCAGTTCCAGAATGTACAATTGGCATAGATCCAATTAGTGCTTAGCAGGACCACTATATTGGTTTATTAACCGCTGGTGTGGGGTCTGTTATGTTGGTAAAAGTCAAAGGGGAGCCATTAGACTTACCTCTATCTGGGAAAATAATAAATGAAAACCAACACTGCATCCCTGGAAGGATTGCAGGAATTAGTGGAATCATTGAAGATTTGTAAGATGAAATGGTGTTAGTTTCACCACATCCCCACATAACGCTTCTACTTCCCATGTACAGAAAACAGGTGAATCTTGACAAATAACAGTGGATCACCACAAGCTTAATCTAGTGGTAATTCCAACTGCAGCTGCTCTATTCTTGTTTCAACAGATTAACTCATCTCCTGCTATCTGATGTGCACCTATATGTTTGGAAATACTATTTTCTCCAAAACCATCACCAGAAAAAAATTGCTTTCAGTAGCATTTAGGTCATAGGTGAAGAGGGTCCATATGGGCACAGAGCTCAGTGGCATTTGGGGGACCATGGGAGAATGCCCACTTAGGGACTGCTCTGATGCCTTTTCTACACCCCTGAAATCCCACTGGCTATGGCCACTTTAAGACCCTCCAGTTCTCCCTGTCTCAGGTATCACTCAGTGCCTGGTTGCAGGTCCTAACCAGAACTATGGTCCTTTGTCTTTTCTGTGCCTATGGCTCATTGTCCTAATTCAGCCACTGCCTTCTGAGGGAGTCTCTGGCTCTGTGTTTTCCATGGTGTCCTGATCAGAAGATATCCTCTCTTTTGAACCTCTCCCTGGCTGGGGTGTATCT
Organism: Heterocephalus glaber; assembly: GCF_053883595.1. NCBI lineage: Eukaryota > Metazoa > Chordata > Mammalia > Rodentia > Bathyergidae > Heterocephalus > Heterocephalus glaber. Next base: position 24,474,804 of record NW_028258145.1, on the reverse strand, counting down.
GTTAGTTGGAGTACAGTTAGCCAAGGTGAGCACTAGACAGTGGCTGCTAGGCTGGGCACTGGTACCCAGCAGCTGCTGCACTGGGCTTCATCCCTCAGAGGGATTTGAACTTTTCCCTGAAAGGTGAGTTCACTGGTCCTGGGCTTTAAGCAGCAAGAAACAGCCCTGTAAGCAACACTGTTTCTTGGTCTAAATATTCCTGTTGCTACTGGATTTCATCTGATGGGCTTCTGCTTCAAGCTATCTTCCTGATGTTAGGTTTTTGTTCACTCTTTGTATCCGAGGACCTACCTGGTCTCATGAAGCACGCTGCCTCTAGCCTGCTATTATTAGTCATTTTATTTCAATTGATCTTTTTTCCATATATCTTTTGAATAATAATATCTCATAAATCTTATGTATTTAGTTTTCTACTTCATAAAAGATTTTTAAAGCGTTTTAAACCACACACAATTTTGTAAATTCAGTTAAACTCTCACAAATGATTTTTTAATATATTTTTTAAAAATTATAATGCAACCTACATTAACAAGATATTATAATTTGTACTTATAAAACACTTGAAAATATTGTTCATAATTAAATCTGTAATCCACATGTGAAGCTTTTATCAATATATCACAAACAATGGATGTCCTATAATTTTCTATATTCATATTGGGTTCCCAGCAAGATAGCTTTAATATGTTTTCCCTTTTTCACTGACCAATAATAGTATTTTATATATTAGTTACAAGAAACTTAGAAATTAGGATACAATTTCCCCTGGCTTTTTCCTAGTTCTCTACATCAGCTGAACAAACATACTAACAGACATTGTGCTAGCTACTTCTTTAAGAAAATGTAGAGGAAATTGTTTTGGAAGACCACATAATGTTTCAATCTGGTAAAGAGGACACTGTTAGGGTGGTGATGATCACTCTTGTGTAGCATATTTATGACACTTTATAATTCTCTAGAGAAAAAGTTGAATATATTAGCTAGTTGTGTCTTAAATGTTTATTAGCTCAGCTGGGACACACACCACTGAGTACACAGCATCCAATGTGGACCCTTGAAAATTGTCCAAATAAAAGAGTGTGACATGTAGTATCTTCTGCATCATGAATAATGAAGAATTATGTCTTTGATCAGTGTCTCAAGTCTTATGCTAGTTGTTATGTGGCAAACTAACAATTTTTTACACTAATTACCTACCAAAAGCTAATGAGAATTAAGAAGGAATAAAACTCTAGTATGTTCTCTTTAAACCTAAAAACCAACCAAAACAAAAGTCATGGAACTGAAGGAATCTCATGCTTCTTGAAACAATATGTTCAATGGCAATCATGTACAACATCTTATTCTCTGATTGGTTATGTTGTTAAAATTATAGACTATTACATATCACAAAACCAGCTGATTGGGTTATCAGTGATTACCTCCAACTTCTCTAGGTTTCAAAATAGTTGTTTGATTAGTTAAAATATGTTCATCTCAATACAGAATTATTCATTCTTATTTACAACTGAAAATTATATTTGTGCTTTGCATTTGCCATACTGCTTCATTTAGTATTTCCTCCTCAGAAATCATGCCACTTTTAATTTATAGAATGATAGGCTGTCATGTAAACCTAATGTACCAGAGTGCCAAGCCAATGGTATGTAGAAGAGTCCATGAGAAAAGAAAGTTGTACATAAAGGCAAAACGAGGTGAATAAGTTGGCGTGTGACAGTACAAAAATACAAATAAATTTTAACTGTAAAATATAAAAAATCCCAATAAAAAATGGAAAGCAGTATAAATAATAATTGTATTTTGTGGAAGGACCAATTGGGTGTACAAACATAACATATTATTAATGCATATGATAATGCTTGTATATTGTATATTTAGAGATGTATGTGCAAAGCAGGTTCAAGATAAGGAAGTAAGGTCTTCTTTATTTATTTGAATAAATCTAAAAAGTATTTTATCTGTTTTTTCATTGAATGACCATAATCATTCTTTCAGAAGAAATTATTATTATTATCTTTACCTACAAAAAAAACCCCTAAGAAATAAAGTCTTAAAGTTTCTTGTCCAAATCCAGAACTCAAATCCAAGTTTGACTCTAGAGTCTGTTATTCTATTTTATATCTGTCATAATATAGTGATTCCTGCTAAGTTTTGGATGAGAATTTCCAGGAACATTTTATATGAAACACGCTATTTCGACAAGCTCTATTCCACACTCATCTATAGATGCCTGTGTTTACCCACTTAAAAAGAAAAAACTAATTAAATTTTTAAAAAGAGATTATCAGAGGTATTAGTAAGTATTTTTAAAATACTAAGAAATGTGATTCTCAGGAAATTGTTTTGATCTATATTTATAATTTTTCAAACAGAGAATACTGCTGTGTGCATCGGATAATGATAATTTAATTTGGTTATACTACAAAGTTATTAATGATTTGGGGGATTAATATAAGTTTATGTCTAGAAGGTTCATTAAGAGTAATTTGTTATTTTTCCTCCTAATGAATTGTATTCATAGCAATAATTACATATCCTACAGTGCTATGTTCATTTTATATATATAACAATTTAAGAAAAAGAAAAATATTCATTTTGATTCAAGTGTGCTTTTTAAGATACTGATGCTCATTTGCACAAAAACTTTAAGCATTTTGTAAAGAGTAAAGATATTTTTGTACCTAGTGCTTAATTTCCCAAATATCTAATTAAATCATCAAGAAATATAAATAAGTAAAAATCTCTATCAGCAATACAGATTAATTTTTGTCCACAAATTTGACATTTAAAAATTACTCCCAAATATAAAGCAGACAAAGCCAGTTTAAAAAATTCAGCAATCATGATTGTTTGAAGCAGTCTTGGGCCTACAGTTTCTAAGGATGGCCATTAGGATGTGGTCTTTAGTGTCACACCATATGTACAAAATGAAAATTCAATGTTTTCATACTTATCACAGAAAAAAATCAGTTTTATGAAGTTCACAAACACATCTTCAATTTCAGAATGCTCATTTCATGGATATACATTCGTCTTACATTTGCTTACATAGTTGGTACAGCACGAGAGGCCTTTCCTGGGTTGTTGATAATGCAGGCAACTATGCCAATAATCCCAGATGATGGGGTTTGTTCTGATTAATTTCAACATTTTTATCATTTGGGAAAAGAAACTCTCAATTCAGAGTGAATTTTTCTTTCCTGGCTGCATCATATATTTAGAATCACCATTTTGCACCTACCCTGCTTCCCAGCAGCCATTAGCTTTATGTGAGGGTGTGAAGACACTTACAATGGAAGAAATGGGAACTGACTCATAGCTTTCTCAACCTAGCTTTGGAGTCTGGGAATGTCATCATAAAAATATTCAACAGACTAGGAATATAAAGAAATTTTTTCAAATTGATAAATGGTGTTTATAGAGATATCACATCAAAGAGCACATTTGATTTGGAAAGATTGCATATTTCTTCCTTATAATCAGAACTAGCAAAAGACACCTAGTGTTGCCACTTCTATTCAATTTTTACATACTAATGATTCTACCCAAGAAAATTAGGCAGGATAAGCTAATAAATAACAAGTAAGGAAGATTAGAAGTTAAGATATATTTTTTGTGTATATTCATGAATAAGTTCCTCTTGGATGTAGAAATTTCTAGGATTTTCAAATATAAACAAAAGGTATTTAAACAAATAAATAAACTTATAAAGATTTCTGATTATAAAAATCAGTATAAAATTACTGATTACTATATTAGCAACTAATGATCAAAAGTTAAAATGGAGAATACAATCCTGTTTATAAGAATATTAAAAAAGAACAAAATATTTAAATGTAAATTTAGCACACAAAATTTAAGACCTGCATATTAAAAAACTAGAAAATATATTTGAAGGGAATTTTTGAAGATCTGCATAAATTATAGGAATCCCTTATTCAAGTTAGATGACTTAACATGATTAAGATGTTTATAGACAACTGCAAATTGACTTTTCAGACTCAGTGCATTCAGTATTGAATTTCCACCTTAGTTTTCGTAGAAATTAAGAATGCTTTAAAGTTCGCATAGAAATTCGAAAGACCCAGAATAACCACAATTGTCTTGAAAAAGAAGAAAGTTGGAAGATACAGTCCCAAATTTCAAAATTTATACAAATTGCATTACTCAAGACAAAGTGGTACTAAAATAAGAATAGAGATATAGTTAGCATACCTCACTTTTGGATAACCAACCTTGAAGACATTACAATTCAAATGATATTAAAAGAAAAAATAAACATACATACTGACAACCTGCAACTAATGAAAATATAATGCACAATCAAATATATTGAGTAATATAAAAGATTCAAAGAAAGATATTAATTTTGAAAATGATTTATTACACGGAAAAGATTTAGGAAGTAGTACTGAATTTTCAGAAGAATGAAGTATATTATTGATTATTTCAATTTGGGGAATAACATGAAAGGCTTTCCCAGAATGTACAGAACAAAAATAAACATTAACAGAAAAAATGCAAGTGTACCCAAGGAGGTATAAATTGGCAATTTAAAATGCTGATTGTTGTTGATTACTGAAAGAAGAGAATAAAGTAGACAGAATGAGAGCAAAGATTATAAGGTGGATTATTGTTTGGAGAAAAAATTTTATTCTGCATGAGTACTGAAAATATTTACTATGGTCCATACAATGTAATTCTTAAGATAACTTTATATGAACAGAGGGGAATGTAGGAAAATCCTCTTCCCATATAAGATACAAAAACAAAGTAAAAAGTACAGATCACCAGCACTCTGGGAGGCTGAAGAAGGAGTATAATAATTCAAGTCAAGCCTGGGCAACTTAGTGACTTACTGAGAATTTGTCTCAAGAAAATAATAATAATAATAATAACAACGTATAGCTTAGTGTGAAAAACTGAGTTCAGTCCTAAGTACCACCAAAAAGTATAAAAATATAGATCAACTTCATGATAAAAATAACAAACTAAAAGCCCTGAAATTTTCCACTGAAACTCAAAATGATGAACATAAAAGTGACAAAAAAAAGTCCCAGCAACATCAGTGACTCAAGGTTATAAAAGAGATCATGACTAGATAATTTCCTTTGCAGTCATGTGACTTTGTAAAATAAAAGTGACTCACGGTAAATAGGGATAAAAAACTATTTATCTGTTTAATTTCCTAAAGAATGCTTAAAATCTGTATTTTAACCAAGTGAAATAGCTAAATAAATACCTATAAATCATAAATTGTAGAGAGCCCCAACCAGCACTGAGGAGGAGAGCCTTTTGGCCCACTTTACCCCTGCCCCCAGCACAGAGGAGTAGAGGCCCCCAGTGCCAAGCAGCTGAGCCTTTTAGGCTGGCATACCACTGCCCCCAGCTCAAAGGAGCAGAACCCCACCCAGCACTAAGGAGGTGAGCCTTTTGGCCTGCCATACCACCACCTCCAGCACAGAGGAGCAGAGATCCACCCAGTACATAGGAGGTGAGCAGCTGTAGCACAAGCAGCACATGACCCACTCCCCATCCCACACTGAAATGAGAAGTCACATAAACAAGACTCAAAACCAGACTTCCATATCACCTAAAGCAATCTCAAAGGGAAACAAGATGGAGCAATCTGATACTCAACCACCTGGACTCCCTGAACTGGCAATGAAAGAGGATCTGGGAAAAATGAAATCAGAAATAATTTCTCAGATAACAGCAGAGATTGTGCCCACAGTGCAAGACATGATTAATCAAGAGAGGACAAAGATTTAAATAATAGAGGAGCTAAGGAACATGATGGAATCCCAACATAGGAAACAAATGGAATCCATGAAACAGATGCAAAAAGATATCCAGGAGGTTAAAAACTTCATTGAAAGTCTATGCAGCAGAATGAGCCAATGTGAGGACAGAATTTCAGATATAGAAGATAAGATCGCAATTAGTGACCAGGAAAAGAAAAATTTCTTTAACATGGTAAAGGACCATGAGAAATCAATCCACCAGCTGCTAGATAACACAAAGAAGAATAACATAAGACTGATTGAGTCAATGAAGAAACAGGAGAGAGTGCAGATGGCATAAGAAAAACTATTCACAGAAGTGATGGCAGAAAACTTCCCAAGCAGGGGAAAAGAACTTGACAGACAGATAAGTGAGGCATATAGGACTCCAACTAGCCTTGATAAAAAAAAAAAATCTACACATAAGCATATAATTGTTAAGATTCCAGAAACCCAACAGAAGAACAAAATTCTGTAAGCACTTAGAGAAAAGAAACAAATAGCATAAAGGAAAGCCCATCAGAATCACAGCAGACTTCTCAACTCAAACCCTCAAGGCAAGAAGAGCTTGGAGTGATATATTTCAAGCCCTAAAGGAAAACAGCCTCCAACCCAGATTGATGTACCCTGAAAAAACTACCTTTCACAACCCCAGAAATCCCAAAAGAAGGAATCCATTTGGCATGAAAAGAAATTAAATGCAAAGAGGGAGAATCCCTCAAAAACAAAAAGTCATGACAATGATAAATCACTATGTATCAGTTATAACCATCAATGTTAATGGTCTCAATTCAGTCAAAAGAAATAGACAGGAAGAATGAGTCAAGAAGCAGGATCCAACAATATGCTGCATACAAAAAACACACTAAATTCAAAAAGAAACTCATAGACTGAAAGTTAAAGGGTGGAAAACAATACTCCCTGTGACAGAAACCCCGAAAAAAAGCAGGAGTAGCTGTCCTCTTTGCAGATCAAGTGGATTTCAAACCAACACTGATTAAGAGAGACAAAGAAGGACAATACATCCTTGTAAAGGGAAGAATCAAAGAGGAAGAAATGACAATCATTAATATATATGCACCAAACAATAGTGCACCCAACTATATAAAACAAATACTAATGGACATGAAAAATCAAATAAGCACTAATACAATAAATAGTACTGGGGACCTCAAGACCCCACTGTCACAAATAGATAGATCAACTAGACAAAAAAATAAACAACAAAATACTAGAACTTAAACTCTTGAACAAATGAACTTAACAGATGCTTACAGAGCGTTCCACCCCATAAATCAGAATACACATTCTTTTCTGCTGCAAAGGGTTCATTCTTGAAAATAGACCACATACTTGTTCATAGAACATGTTTATGTAAGTCCAAAGGAATTGAAATTATCCCCTGTATATTATCAGACCATAGTGTGATGAAATTGGACATCAATATCAAAAGAAACTGTAAGAATTTCATAAACACATGGAAATTAAACAACACACCTCTGAATAATGAATGGGTCACAGAGGAAATTAAAGAAGAAATCAGACAGTTCCTACAATGAAATGACAATGGCAATGCAACATATGGGAATCTATGGGATGCAATGAAAGTAGTCTTACAAGGTAAATTCATAGCAGTGAATACTCATATTAGGAAAACAGAGCTAGCTCAATTAAAAAACCTGATGCTGAACTTTAAGCTTTTAGAAAAAGAAGAGCAGGACAAACCCAAAGCTCATACAAGGGAGAAAATTATAAAGATCAGAGCAGAAATTAATGCAGTGGAGACTAAGAGAATGATACAAAATAATCAATGAAGCCAAGAGTTGGTTCTTTGAAAGAATAAACAAAATGGACAAACCCTTAGCCAACCTTATCAGAAAAAGGAAAGAAAAGGCCCAAATCCATTTAATTAGGAATGAAAAGGATAAAATTACAATGGACCAAGAAGAAATCCAGAGGATGATCAATACTTACTGCAAGAACCTATACCTCAATAAAATGGAAACACAGAAGAAATGGACACATTCCTAGATAGGTACGATTACCAAAGTTGAAAGCAGCCCAATTGCCCATCAACTGGAGACTGGATAAAGAAAATGTGGTTTTTTAAAAAATAAAATGGAGTACTACTCAGCCATAAAAAATGAGAATGTAGACACATTTATAGCTAAATGGATGCATATTGAGGTGACACTCTTAAGTGAAATAAATAGGACACACGTGTAAATACTGAATAATTTCTGTAGTGTGAGAAACTGTAAATGTACATAAGGTCTAAAAGGTATAATGTGAAATAGGAAGAAAAGGGGTAAAGTGGAAGGGGAAGTGAGAGAGGTAAGGGTAACCAAAGAAGGGAATGGAATTAGTATTAAAAAATGAAAAAATGGAAACAAAGTCTTTGTAAATAGGGAGAGTAGGAGGGGTTGAAGGGAGACCAGGGGAATGGGGAAAAAATAAGAACCAAGAGGGTGTATGTAACGGTGCAAATTTCCAATGATGAATGTCATTACACTGTATAACTAAAATGTACTGATAAATTTAATTAAAAAAGCAATAGAAATCATAAATTTTAATAATTAACAATAAGTAAATTTTAGTGATAATTAGCGATAACAAATATTTGTAAATTTTATTTGAACTGTAACAGCAGATTATAATTTAAAAGATGTTATTTATAGCATATTGGGCCCCTGAGGCAAAAATTAATTGTAATTACTAGCTATACATTCTTTTTACATATTCTGGTTACAAACTGCCTCCATAAATATCTTTCTTATTATTCTTGTTATCCATATTTCTCCTATCTGATAGGAATACCTAAAATGTCATCTATGTGTCTCAAGACTAGAATATTCTCAATTTTTAAAGCTTTTACTCACAATATGTAAATCCTTGGAGTATGGAAAGGCTTACTGAATGAACATTATGTGTCAGAATTGCCATTGAAGACTTCCAACTGTAATTTAGAAAAAGGCAATGTAGCCTTTACTTGGAGCTTCTCACACTGGAATTCTGAGCTGACATATAAATTATCTAGCTATGCTGAGGCTTTTATACTTGGAGATCAGGTGAACAGAGCATGTAGAGCAAGAAACATATGCCAAAGGAATTTTAGCTTTTCTATTCCAATACCCTACAGTTTCATCTTGTATAAACTTCCAGACCTAGGAATGAGTGTGGTTGATTTCAGGCTACAGCCTATAAACTATCATAGCAGACACAAAGCAACACAAACAAGGCTTCCCCACTGTGGCCTACACAAACTCCTGATCTATCTAATCCTGGTTGTTGTTTACAACCAGGATTTAGTATATTTTTTTATTAAGCAAATATCACTGCAACACACATAGCCCAACTTTTTAATTAGAAAACTGCTGCCATTTAGACATGTAATGGGTTTAAAGATTACTGCAAGGATCAAGCTGAGCCACTTAGAATCATGATTGTTTCATTGCTTTGATTTGACTTATTCTTTAATCAGAGCAGTAGAAGAAACAGGTGGCTACACTGACATGGAATATAAGATAAAGGGTCTCTGCATGTGGGCACATAAAAAATAAGTGTTTTGTTAACCTAGAACTCCAAGAAAGCAAAATATTATCATAAGGAGAAATTGTCTCACAAAGAAATTAGTAACAAAAGTGATACAAAATGGCACAGACTGTTGTGACTTATTTGAGCCCTGAGATCTATCCTTGCTAAAATCAGCACTACTATTTAAACTTTCCAGTATGTGGACTGGTAAGTATTCCCTTGTTTAATCTAGTTCAAATCAATGTCACTTGTAACCAAAAGATTATTAAATAATTGAGTGATTCAATGTGTTTTGTTCTTCTCTTACAAATCTGATTCCCATAGATTTTTCTAAGCAGCAAATATTTGATTTTCATCAGTATTGTTCTTCAGTAAGTCTCCAAAGAGTCCTGAAACCTGCCAATGGCTTTCCTCCATCAAGAGAAAAAAAAGTAATCCTTTTTAGTTTATTTAGTTGGAAATTATTTCGGTGAATAAAAATTTATGGATGCTCTTTTATAGAAAGCATTTTTATCAAGTAGAAATGTGCACTATAAAAAGTCAAAAATCACAACTTGCAATTGTCAGAAGTTTGAGCAACTGACAATGGAATTTAATCTATCTTAAAAAAAAAACTGAAGAGAGTTATTTAACATTTCCTCATTTACATATTAATAAAATCAGAGCAGGTAGAACCAAAGTTTCCTTATTATAGATGCTATACTACTATTCAAATACCAATATCTGCAATGTCTAGAAGCTATTTTAGGACACACATATTCATGGTAGTTGCTATGAGTTGCTTAATTACAGGAGTAAAAAAAAATATTTTTCTTTTAAAAAAATCAATTTTGTTTAGAAATTAATACTTAAAAGTCTTGTTTTATATCCACTGCAAATTTTGGAGATATAAAGAAATCTAGTTAATAATGGAACTTTTAGAACTTGAAATAAATACAGAAAGTCACACTATTTGTTGTAGTATTCTCTTCTACTGGTCTTGCTTTAAAACTGTAGCAGCCAGGCTGGTGATTTAGCTCAGTGGTTTTGCTGCCTGGTGTGCAAGTGCAAGGACCCAAGTTCGATCCCCTGTACCAAAAAAAAAAAAAGAAAAGAAAAAGAAAAAAGAAAATGTAGCAGCCAGTTATGTTACCTGAAAGGACATAAAATGCTCAAATTTTATTCATTTTAAGACTCAGTTTTTCCACTGAGTGGGGACTGGTTACATTTGGTGAAAGTATCTAGAAATTCTCTAAGGTGACTAGGCATCATGTGAGCAGAGTAGAGAGCATGGCTATAGTTATTTGATCTCTCTCTCTCCCCTTTGTACCCACTTAAACTTATAGATAATGAGATATATAGCAAATTCATAGAGTAAAAAAATGTTTTAAAGACTAAAGACATTAGCAACAGAGGATTCACTATCCTGATTTTGTATATGGGTTCTCTATTTCCCTATTATATTACCATTTGTGTATTTTCCATTTATTACACTAAATTTCAGAGGAATTTGGCCATGAATTGGTGGACTATCATAACCAGAACAAAAGGAAAACAAAGAACGGAAAGTACTATAAAAACCTCTTATCATAACATTACACACATAGGAAGCAGCAATAAAGTACTAAGCAAAATTCAGGAAAGAAGAAAAAAAGCTCACTAAGATATGAGAGAAATAAACAGCCCAAGACTAGGACTAAAATTCAGAAAATAGAGTTTACTGTCATTCATTTGACAGAACTATTTCATGGATGCTTTTCTTTATAAATTTTGGAAATGTTCCCTAGGGAACACTATAGAATGTGAGGCACCTCAAAGCCAGATATGCATCATGTCTTAAGAATTGTGATTTCTCTAGATTTGAAGGTATAACTGTAAGAAGTTGTTAGGAGAAGAATTCTCCAACATATGTAAATACAAAAAAGGTGTAATTGAAGGAGAGCTCTATACCCCCAAATGATGTAGTTTTACTAGAGTATTTCACTAAACACTGCCTCAGTGGTCTAGACCACTTCACATACTTCTATAACTGTATCCTTTCCAGGAGTCTTGTCATAATCTGAGCTAAAATGGAGACAGTGAGGAGCAATCTAAGACAACAATCCAAATGAACAGAATACTCAAGAATTTACCACTTACTGCTATAGTAAAAGTAAAACTCTGAACAGGAAAAAGTGATAGATCCTTTAATAGTTCATTTTCCCCAAGAATCAGTACCAGGTGGTAATTAGGAGATCTTTGTTGATGTGAGGGTTGTCTCATTGCAAAGGGAGCCACAAACTAAAAGTTCCTCCCACTTTATGGAGCACTTTTATGGAGAAAGATAGAGGAAAAATGTTAAAAAGAGAGTGGATAGGTATTAGCAGCTTTTCTATTACTGGGACACAATACCAAGCACACACATCTGAAAGGTTGAGAGATTTAATGTAGTTCATGGTTTCAAGGGATTCAGAACATGAGCAGTTGGGTCCAAAGAAGGAACATCATGGTGGAAAGGAGTGACAGAGCAAAGCTGCTTGGTTCGTGGCATTCAGGAAGCAAAGGGGGAAACAGCACCAGAGAGTGAAGGGCAAAGGACAAGATATAGTTCATAATGGCATGCCTTCGTGACACACCCAACACATACTCAGAAGTGTGCTCGACCAATTTCCTGGAGGATCTCAAGTCAATCAAACTGATGTAATCAAGCTTAACAGTCACATCCCATCCCTTGTCAACTTGACACCAAAACACATCCTCTTAAACCACACTTAACCTTCAAATAAAACAAGATCAAAATTCTGCCAAATATGATAAAACTATCTCCTGTACAACCAAAATGCAATAATCCCTAAACCAAAGTCTCAAGAGTGTCAGCATTTTTTACAAAATCAGGTTCTCTTCTGAAAGTCAAGGCAAACAGGTAATAGTGAATCTCTGTAAAAATCAAAATCAAGTTAGTCTCACTATACAATTGCACAGGATAAACATTCACATTCCAGAGGGGAGAAATAGGAGAAGAAAGAATTGGACTAAAGCAATAACAAAACCCAAGAGAAAAATGTTAAGTCCTCAACTTCCAAAACCTGCATCTTGGGCATATGCTGATGAAATGTGAGTTCCAAAGTGTTTGGGCTGCTCATTCCTTTGGCTTTGACAATTGCAGACCATAGAACCTATCTCTTGAGCTGGCTGTACTCATAGCCTCCAGCTTTCCTTGGCTGACATTCCATGATCTTAGTATATCTGATTTTGTGAGGTCTCTGCTCACTTTTGGCATTATTTCTGTTACTTCATGCATTGTCATCTCCAGAGTTCCTTGGAAGCCTCCCAGGCCTTTCTTGAAATCTGAGTGAAAGCCTCTATAACCCTACAACTCTGGCATTCTGCATTCCATAAAATCAGCATTGAGTGGACAAAGCCAAGGTCTGTTGTCAGGGATAGAGTAGTCAGGTTCCTGTGAACTACGGCTGAAGTGCCTGGATGGGTAAGAAGAGTGAAATGAATCCCAGAAAAGACATTCCTTAGGAAGCCCAGGTGAAACAGGCCTCCTAGGGACTCTCTTCTCAAGTGAAATGTTGACACATTTGTACTCTTAAACCTGTGATAGGTGGAGTCTTGCTGATTGTTGAAATGGCCTCAATGACCACTCTTGACCCCATACAAAGTACAGTACTTTGTTTCTTAATGGTACTAATCTCTTTAGTAGCCACACCTCCTTTGGCTCAACTTTACACATCATTCTATTTGACCAAGTAAAGTTTACAAGATTTTCTGTTCATCTTTTGCCCCCAGTTCTCATTATAAATCAGGCTAAAAGCAACCAGCGGTATCATGCCACAGCCTGAATGTTGGGTTGCCTTTGAACTTCCCCTATCAGATCAATTAGATCACTGCTATTCATCCCCATCTTCCAGAAAGTCTCAACACATGAGCAAAACATAGACCTGTTCGTTTTTTCCTACAATGTAAGATATATGATCTCCTGTCCAATTTCCAATGAAGTTCTCATTTTCAATTGATACCTGAACCTGGCATTTTACTGTCTTCATTCCTGTCAACATTATTATCTTGTAAACTTCAGCAGGAATCACTCAGCAGGGTTTACTTAGGGCTTCTCTAACTGGAATTTTGAAATGCCCCCATAAACAAATTCAAAGGCTTCTAAGCCACACAAATCCACTTCTCTGCTGTCAATTTTCTCTCTTAGTCAGCTTTCCCATGGCTGGACTGAATACCCAACACCTAGCTACTGAAAGAAGAAGTTTAATTTGGTTCATGGTTTCAGAGGTTTGAGTTCCTGATCAGCTGGTTCCATGGCAGGAACATCACTGTGGAAAAGCATGAAAGAGCAGAGTTGCCTAATTCATGGTTCCTGGGAAGCAGAGCAAGAGATTAGCTCCAGAGAGGAAATAGAGAGGTGCTGGATATAGTACCCAATGTCACACCATCATTATCCAACCAGCCAACACCAGAAGTATGTCCACCACCACACTGGCAGCTCCCAAGCCAATCAAATTGACAGAACCAAGGATAACTATCATAAGGGAAAATATTTCAAGTATCCTTGACAATGAGGTCTAGACAGAGCCTCCTGATAAGGAAGTTGCCAAATGGTGACTCAGATACATCTAAGGATTTGGACAAGAAAGGACCCAAAGTCCTTGACTGCAAGTTTTAAGAGCTTGTAATTCCCTGGCTATGCACCAAATCAGGTGTGGGCAGTATGGTTTTCTCCGCTTGTCAGGTGAAAACTTTGCAATTACCTATGATTGGACTTGAAAAAAATCACAAAGGATTTTGGACTGAAACCAGACAACTCAGATCTGTCTGTGTTAATAATAGTGAAGTTAAGGCATTAGCTAAGTTGGAAGCTTTAAATGTGAACACAATGCTTAGTTTGACATGTTGGATAGATGATGGGAGGTAGTAAGGATGGGTGTGGGAGAGTGCTTTACTCCATTTTCATGGTCAATGTAATTCTCCAAGGTGCAAATGTAAAATCTCAGTGAGGAAGAAAGAGCTCCCAAATATCATTTATGTTTTAGTGGGATGAATAATTTTATCATGCAAGAAGAGGTATACAAAGAACAATTTAATTAAATTTCAGAAAATGAAAGGAATAGAATATTTCTTAACCTGAAAGATACTGAGTAAAAAATGTACCCATTATATAACAATCACAATATACCAGTTAAGACTGCATTCAGCAGAAAGTAATAAATTGAAACTGGTGGAAAGACATTTTGTTGTTGTCGTTGTTACTTAACAAGGTGATATGCTGTAGGTGATTCCAAGCTTTGTTCAGTGCCTCAGTCCCCAGATCTTGATCACTACATTGTTGGATCCTTTATTCTTGTGTTAAATGCCTCAAATAATGGAAATGAGTGCTCTAGAAATCATATGCATAATGGAATCAGAAGGAGGAACACAACAGGCAGAATAAGTAGCTTTTATTCATTCTGCTTAATTTTAAAAGGAAGTAAGAATTTTACAACAGCATCTGAGATAATTTCTGCTTATATATCATTTGTCTAAACTACATCATATAAGTCCTCTTACCTGAAAAATAGGCTAGAAAACCCAGTATTTTTATTTCTATCCTCAACAAGGAAAAGTGCTAATAATGAAGCTTGAATTACTTGTTCAGTTAACAAACTAAAACTATCATGGTTGATGATTACAAAATAAATACATAAAAACTGTAGTCTATTAGAAACTCTTTGAAAATCTAAATATCTATTTTAAATATGTAATAGCTCTGGTAGATTAATGATTTTCTCATCAGTATTTACACGTACTTAGCTTTGAGAAAACAGTACTAAAATAAGTTTAAAATGTATGAGTCTGGAAATAATATTTAGCTATTACAGTGTATCCCTTTTATATAAGAAAATAAGGCATTAAGGAAAATGTGGTGAAAAAGCATTAGATAGTATAATAATTATCATTTGGTGAATTTTTCTAAATATATTTAAAGGAATATATTAATACTAGTCCACGATGTTAGCAAATAAACACAGTGTTTTAAAAATCTATTCTTACCAGGCAAGCTATTGGAGATATAAATGCAAAGAGGTTGTGTTCATGTTTCTTTGGCTTAGGCAACTTTTAATCTGTAAGTTTGATATATATATACACACACAGATACATATATATATATTATAGAAATATATTATATTATATTTATATATCATATTAAATAAATATACAAATATGTAAATATATAATTATATAAATATGTTATACAAATATATAAGTATATAAATATATTATACAAATATGTAATTATATAAACATATTATGTGTTATACAAATATGCAATTATGTAGACATATTATAATATATTATACAAAAAATAATTATATAAGTATATTGTATAAATATATAATTATATAAATATATTATAATATTTTGCATTTATCATATTATATTTATTATTGCATATTATCTTATAAAATATTATATGTAAATGTTACAGTATATAAATATATATTTTATTTTCTGAGAATAAGTAAAAAAATTCATAATTCAGTACAATTTCCCCATCATCCTTGTAAACAGAAAATATATAAAGTTTGAGCATGCAAGATGTTTATTTGCAATCTTTAACCTACTATAATAACTTCATTGTGGAAAATTAGAATTTGATTCTTTATGAATGTCAACATTTCTTAACCCAAGGAAAAATTTTAACCTCCTTAAGAAATTTAATTAACACAATAGTATAACTACATACACACACCAATCTTCTGATAAATATTTTAGTAGATTGACAACAAAGGATATCATAGTGAACATTTTGAGTATTTTCTAGTGATCACTGGAACAATATAATCTTTATTTTGTGGAAATAATCTGTGAAAAGTCATTAAATTAATTCACTTTTTAAAACAAATTATATAAAATATTTATATAGAAACTTGTATTATTCCATAATTCTCTTCTTCTAATATTTATATATTTTCCACATCAGAATAAATATTCTCTTATACTCCTACTGGTATTGTAAAATGGAACAAATAGTTTAGAAACCTCTTAACAATATCTACTGATGCTGAAAAACACACTCTATGATACTGCAATTCTGATCCTAGCTATATATGTGTGTGTGTATGTACACATTTATCAAATACATACATATGACTGAAACTCTATTCTTAGTGAATTAGAATAGTACTCAAATTCCTATTTGCAAACATGGATAAAAAGCAAAATATTTATTTAATGAACTACATACTATACAGCCTTGAGAGTGAATAAATTATTACCATATTCAGTAACAGAACTGAATCTCACAAAACTGTGAGCAAAAAAAGCATCTACATGAAGGTCAAATTCTATTGTTTTGAGAGAAGAAATGTTGCAGTTATTCCTGTAGAGTAGAACTGTAAGGAACAGTTGAGGACACTGAAATGATTGGAAATTTATTAATCTGAGAGCTAGTTACATCCGCACATCCTTTAGAAAGTTAACTAAGCTGAATTCTTAGGATTTATGTATATATATTTGTCCCATTAAATAGGCCTATATATATTTACTCAAAATTTAATGTTAGTTTTGTAAAATTAGCATGAAAGTAAATTCAAAAACCAAAATTAAGAACTGCATAAAGATGACAATAGCTAATGCCACCATTGTTTATAAGTATAAAATTTGAAAATGAACCATACAAAACCTATTCCTCCATCACCCCAACAACAAGCAAAGTAGCTTTGAATATATGGATTTGGACACTTGAATTTCAAAAATAGCTGAGGTAATTATCAGAAAATCATGGTGTCTAATTGTGTCTGCGAATTTTTCACTTTAATAAAACTACAATACCAAAATCAGGAGACAGTAACAACTGTGCTGTCCTGAAGACAAAATTTAAACTGTACTATATGAATTAAAGTCTTATTTTTAGAAATTATTATAATTACAAGCATATCAAGATTTTCATTCACTGTCCTACACTGGGTAATAATTGGCACTAGGTCTATAATTGCATAGTTTTTATAAAAGTTCTGGGAACTTAACTTCTTTGGGGATTGTTACTGTGTCAATGTCAAACTCCATAAACATGCAGTTTGCCTCTGAATAGCTGATCATGCAGCCAAATCACAAATACTAAAAATTCAGTCTCTATGGTAAGTATATTTCTTGAGATCTTCAGTTTTTGTTGCATTTTTCAGGTACTTTTTTTTTTCTTAATGGTTCTGGGGAGTAAACATAGGGCTTTCACATTGAGCTACAGCCACAGCCCATTTCTTACTTTTTATTTTGAGACAGGATCTCACTAAATTGCTAAGTAGCTGAACTGAATTCAAACTTGTGCTTCTTCTGCCTCAGCCTCCTAGAATGCTGGAACTACAGGTATGTGCTATTAAGCCTAAATTTCCAGATATTCTTATTCTTGGAAAATAATTTTAAAATTCCTCAACAAAGGCATTTATTTATCCTGAGTTTGTCTTATAAGAAAGTTGTTTGATACTGCTGTTATGATTCAGGTTTGCCCTAATACAAGATGATGTAAAGATAGGGTAACCCTGTGTACATTTAAAATATTTTTGTTAAACTATTCTTACTTTGAAATGTAAATATTATAGTAACTTTTTCCTAAAGGATTGAGAGTGGAAACATTAAAAAGTTTTGATTGCCCTTCCAAAGAAGATAAATTATATAAAGAATTTAAATTATTATTTTATAAAACATTTTGCCAATACCCAAAAGAATGATATAGAGGTATACATTTTGATTGAAAAGATGCACATTATAAAATCTATATTGAGAAAATAATCAAATAAAATAATTTATAATACTGAAACAAACATTCATAAGATGGAATCATGTGTATATAGGTGAATCAGACCATTTACTTTTGGTAATAATGCAATATTAGATTAAATAAGTTATAAAGTGGGAAGTTAATTTTGGCTCATTGTTCTGGAAATTCAAGGTCTAGGGTCTGTCTTCTTTTGGTAGAGTCTTGAGGCCTTGCACGGCATCACAAAGTGAGAGACAGTGAGTGCTCATGTATATGTTTTCTGCTCTGTCTCCGTCTTTCTGTGACACTCCCAGTACTCAGTCCTGGTGTCTCCACTCTGAGGACATGTCTAATCCTGATCACCTCCCAAGGCCCCAGCTCTAAAGCTCAATTAGGTTTGGTTTCCACCCTCTCAATACATCACAATGAGAATCCTCATGAGTTTAGAACAGGCTAACTATAATTCAAATTATCAAGCATTATGTTTGAATTAATTACATACACAAGAATATAGGAGAGCACAAATCAATGTTTAAAGCATACTGAAAACAAATAAAAGTTAATGATTTTACTTAGGCTACTTTTGTATTGTTCTAAATGTAAAAACTTGTGTATTTACTATTGTGTTTAGAGGTAATTGTATCACTCAGAGTGGAACATACCCACAGGCACACACAATAATGCTTTTCCAGTTCACTAGATATTCCTTAATCCACTTGAGTTGACATATACAGTTGACTATTGTGGTTACTTTGCCTAAATTTTTGTTGATTTTATCTAGTTTTCAAAGAACCATCTATGGTATCCCTTTTGATTTTTTTCTATTGCTTTTCTAGTTAGTATTTTATTTCTGTTCTTATCTTTGTCCTTCCCAAAATTCTACTAACATTTGGCCTTTTATTGAAAACAGTACAGAAGTTCCTCAAAAAATTAAAAACAAAGTGCCATATCCAGTAACATCACTTCTGTATGCATATTTAAAGGAATTGAAATCAGTATATCCAAGATATATGTGTGCTCCCTTATATATTGCAGTACATGTTAGAATAAACAAAATATGGATTTAACTTATGTGTTCTTCAATAGATGAAAGGATAAAGAAAATATGATTTATATGCAAGCATCACATAATGACAGGAATATATTCTGAAAAGTTTACCTTATATCATCTAAACCATATACAAATTTTATAGATTGCATTTACACAAACTTGAAATGGTGTAGGCAGTCAACTACATGGCCTCTTGATGTAATATGAGATACAGTGGACAAAAAATGTGTGAGAATATTCCCGGTACAACATGATATACTTTTGTATCCAAATTATTTTTATACAACTAGAAGGAGAAAAATCAAATAATGATAACAGTATATTGTAGCAAATACAGCAACCAGGAACAGTGGTATACTGTTATTATCAAGCATTGATTACTATACATAATTCTACATGCTAATCTTTATTCCACACTCATCAGCAATACATTCTTCTGTAAAATTGTGACATATATATATATATATATATATATATATATAGTCACTACCTAATAGGAATTTTCAGCTGCCTTGTAATAATGGGGAAATAAATAGTCACTCTAGAGTTCTTTTGCTTGATTCAGTTGGAAATCATGACTAGCAAAGTGCAGTTCTGCTAGCAGTCCTGATGTCACCGGATGAGTCTGGATAAAGCTGGTCACCAACAACTGACACAGGACACAAATGGTTACTGCCAGTGCCAGCAGTCACTACCCAGTGCTGCCTTGTTTTGGACACCTTAGGTTGACCCTACTAGATGCTAGTTACTGCTTCTCATCTTAGTTGGCTACTGGTCTCTGGAGCTTCTCCATTCTGAGATCTCTAAGTTTTTTTAGGGGTACTGGGGATCAAACTCAGGAGAACTCTTAAGTATTTATTGAACGGGAAGCAATACTTCCAAATTCATTCCTGGAAGCAAATGTTACTTTCATTCCAAAACCAGGGAAAAGACCCAATCAAAAAGGAGAACTATAGGCCAATCTCCCTAATGAATATAGATGCAAAAATTCTCAATAAGATACTGGTAAAAAGAATACAAAGGGTCATCAAGAAGATCATACACTCTGACTGAGTCGGATTTATCCCAGGGATGCAAAGATGGTTTAAGATATGTAAATCAATAAATGTAATACTCTGTGTTAACAGAGTCAAGGACAAAAACCATATGATCATCTCAATAGATGCAGTAAAATTGTTCAACAAAATCCAACACCCATTCATGATAAAAACCCTGCAAAAAATTGGAATAGATTGTCTTTATCTCAACTTGATAAAGGCTATCTATGAAAAACCAACAGCCAACATCATACTAAATGGTCAAAAGCCTTCACACTAAAATCAGGAACAAAACAAGGATGTCCACTATCACCACTCCTGTTCAATATAGTTTTGGAAACATACGCCACAACAATTAGACAAGAAAAAGAAATAAAAGGAATAAAGATAGGAAAGGAAGAAGTTAAACTGTCATTATTTGCTGACAATATGATACTCTACATAGAATTTTTTTTTTTTTTTGGTACCAGGAATCAAACTCGTGTCCTTGTGCTTGTGCAGCAGGCAGCAAAACCACTGAGCTAAATCCCCAGTCCCACTCTACATAGAAGACCAAAAAACTCCACCAAAAGACTTCTAGATTTAATTGACAGATTCAGTGGAGTAGCTGGATACAAGGTCAATACTCAAAAATCAATAGCCTTCTTGTACACAAATAACAGACTCACTGAGAGAGAAATTGGGAAAACAATTCCTTTCACAATAGCATTCTCAAAAAATGAAATATCTAGGAATCAATCTAATGAATGAAACAAAAGACTTCTACATTGAGAATACAACACTCTGAAAAAAGAGATAGAAGAGGATATAAGAAAATGGAAAGACATCTCTTGTTTCTGGGTAGGAAGAACCAACATAGTGAAAATGGCCATACTTCCAAAACTTCTATACAGATTCAATGCAATCCCAATTGAAATCCCAACAGTATATTTCACAGAACTAGAGAAAAAAATCCAAAAATTCATTTGGAACCAGAAGAGACCTAGAATAGCAAAATCAATTTCAGACAACAGAGACTTGGCAGGGTTATAACAACTCCCAACTTGAAACTACACTACAAAGCCACTGTGATAAAAACAGCATGGTACTGGCAAAGAAACAGATCTGAGCATCAGTGGAATAGATAAGAAGATGCAGAACCAACACCAGACATACTCAGCTACCTCATCTTTGACAAAGGAGCCAATCGTCTTCACCTGAGGAAAGATACCCTCTTTAATAAATGGTGTTGGAAAAATTGGATTTTAACT
The DNA here is from genome assembly GCF_053883595.1 of Heterocephalus glaber. Lineage (NCBI taxonomy): Eukaryota > Metazoa > Chordata > Mammalia > Rodentia > Bathyergidae > Heterocephalus > Heterocephalus glaber. Next base: position 24,453,442 of record NW_028258145.1, on the reverse strand, counting down.
TGGCAAAGATTAAATCTTGACCCCTATCTTTCACAATGCACTAAACTAAAATCCAAGTGGATTAGAAAATCTAAATATTAAAACAGAAACACTAAACTTGCTGGAACAAAAATTAGGTAAAACTCTTATAGACATTGGCATAGGAAAAGATTTTATGAACAAATCCTCAGTAGCATGGAAACTAGCACAAAGAATCAACAACTGGTATCTCATCTTTTTAAAAAGCATCTGCACTGCAAGAGAAGCCACCAAGAGAGCTAAGGGACAACCTATGATGTGGGAAAAAATTTTACTATGTGTTCCTCAGAGAAAGGTCTACTATCTAAAATATATAAAGAACTAAAAAAATAGACCCCCCAAATATAAAGACCCATTCAAAAATGGGCATCTGAAATGAACAGACATTTCTCAGACAAAGAAGTAAAAGCAGCAAATAAATATATGAAAAAATGTTCAACATCACTGGTGATTTGAGGGATGCAAATGAAAACAACACAGAGATTCCACCTCACCCCAGAAAGAATGGCTTCTATGAAGAAATCAATCAATAACAAATGCTAGTGGGGTTGTGGGGAGAAAGGAACAATTCTTCATCGTTGGTGGGAGTACAGAATGGTGCAACCACTGTGGAAATCAATATAGAGATAACTCAAACTACTAGGATTAGAAGTCCCATTTGACCCAGCTATTCCTCTCCTGGGTATCTTCCCAAAAGAATGAAAAGAATCATACCACAGTGATATATGCTCACCCATGTTTTTAGCAGTACAGTTTGAAATAGCTAAAACTTGGAAACAGCCCAACTGGTGACTGGATAAAGATATTTTTTTTCTTCTTTTTTTTTTTAATGGGGTACTACTCAATCATAAAGAACTAGAAACTAGAGGCAGTTATAGCTAAGTGGGTGCACATTGAGTCCATATTCTTAAGTGAAATAAATAGGACACACATTTGTAAATACTGAAGAGTTTCTCTGGTGTGAAAAACCAGAAGTATAAATAAGGATCCAAATGTAAATTGATATTGTGAAATAGGAAGAAAAGGTCTAAAGGAGTAGGGGAAGTGGGAGGGGTAGGGGAAAGAAAAGAAGGGAAAGGAAAAAATATGAGTAAAGAAAAAAATGGAAACAAAGTCTTTGTAAATAGGGAAAGGTAGAGGGTGTGAAGGAAGAGAATGGGGAAAAATTAAGAACCAAGATTCATCATGTAAAGGTACAAGATCCCAATGATGAATGTAACTGTATCGTATACCTAAAATGTACCAATAAACTTAATGAAAAAAAAAAAAAAAAACAACTCAAGCCCACACACATTCAGGGCAAATGCATTACTTCTCATCTTTTATATTCTTAATTATCATGTCTATTTATATTAGTAATGTTAAAATATATCAGTATCTGTATTCTCCAAAATCTTATTTTCTGGTGTAGTTGTCCTCAGTTCACTATAATTTTTCTTGTGTCTACATATCTTTGAGGCTATGATGAAAATTATATGAAAATATTTTTGTGGTAATTATTTAGAGTGTGGAACAATGATATCTTTCTGCAAAGAGAATTTATTTTAATTTTTACAGGCTTACTAGGGGATTATTTCCTTCCTCCAATAATCAAGTATTATATATAGCCAAATTCCTGGGTGGAAGTTTCTTTGTGCTTCCTAGAAGAGTAGATTCTTGGCCGGTAGGATACAGTTCATACTCAGACTGTGTGTGTGGTGCATGCTTACTTCTACCATGTGGCTTTCAGTGTTTAATAAGGGTTAAACTGTTGATAAGCAATGTTGTTCTCTAGAATACTTAAAATATTGTTCAAATTTTTCTCTAACTTTTCCTGCATTAGTACTTTTCCAGGGCCATGTTTTGTTTCCTTAATTTAACATAATACCTGAGCTTGTTAATATCATAAAGCAGATCGATTAATATTTTGTTCTGTTGTCATCAGTAACCATATTGCGAATTTCCCCTTACATCCTTACTGAAAAGATTTATTTAATTATTTGGTCAATATATCCCAGACATTTGAAGATTAAATAAATTCCTTAACTATAAGCATCTTGTTGTCAATGCTTTGCTTTGTTTTTAATTTGCATAGGAAAGTTCTGGGCATTGCTTCTTGGCCTTTTGGCTAAGATCAAGTGTAGGAAAGTTCTGGGATATAATTAGTTCGTGCTAGACATTTGGCACTAAATCATGAGATTATTAATTATTTTAAATTTATTTGAACTAACTTTATTTGCTTTTTATTATTCACTTTTATTACAATAAAAATTCACTTTGTGATTTCCATAAAATATAATTTCTATGTGTGACTATATAGTTTTCATATACTTATGAGTTGTTATCATCTACCATCATGTCTTGATAAAAATGAAAAATTTGACAGAGGTATATCCAGGAAAGCAATGAATATGATCTCAATTCTTTCTTTTATTATTATTTTCTACATGTTATAGAAATGTCCAGAATATAGTTATGTCTGGTAAACAATAAAAATATCTAAATGTTAAATAGTGTTGTTCCTATTATTTCTATTGTTATTATTTTCTACATGTTATAGCATTTTCTTGAGGCAGGTAGAGTATTAATTTCATCATTCTCAACCACCATTTACTGCTCACTGATTTTGATCCTCTTAAGACTTTATACAAGATATTTGGCTATATCACTAGTAATTCATTTACTTTCAAAACCACTTTAACATCTCAGTACTTACAATTATTGATTGACCTATATTGTCTTGATTAGCATGACAAAAGTAACCAATATTTAGTAATCCAAATTACTATTTGAAATGAGTAATGAAGTAATTCAAAAGAGAAAGTTGAAAACACAGGATGGGAACCACAGTTATAGAAAAAGTATTCAAGAAAATTTTTTTTAGAAACTGAGTATATAGTTTATCTTGAAGATTTAAAAATGTTCTAACAATGTGTAGTTGTGAAATTGTGCTGTACTTAAGTGTACATCTGGAAACATATAAAATCTTAAAAACTCCAACATATAAAGCAAATTAGCATAGGTTGAAATGGTGTCTCTTTTAATGGTAAAGTATAAATTTTTTAGTAAATGGAATCATACGAACAAGATCAACTTTTAGATAAATATTGGCTTAAATCCACATCCACATATATACATGAAGTAATGTTGTCATTATAAAACATAAAACTATTAAAAATTTAAAGTGAGAAATCAGAGACCAAAGACCAATTTTTCCCTTTCAACTCTCTACTTAGAATGATATTGTCCTACATAGTATCATAAGGAAAAATGTAGTTATGGTTTCATTTGGTATTAAATCAATGAGGTAGATTACTACGCCAAAATCCTTCACTAAGGCCATGTAGTGATTCATTCAACAGTATTCTGGATCAAAGCTCAGACAATAGACATGGAGAAACTTTTCAGTCATGAAAACTTGAACGAAATCATTTCATTTTTATCTCTTTTAGTGGAGGTTGGGCTAAGGGATCCACAGAGAAGCAATGTGGTCTGCTAGTATAGTTTGTAGATCTTGGAAGCATTTTCTAAACTAGCTAACAGTAGCAAACCTGGCATGTGTATTCAGAGGTAGAATAGACAGCCTAGATCTAAATGATTAGAAGAACATAATACTTGCAATGGAAACAATATGGGAGCAAGAAGTTTTATCCTGGTTAAGTCACAAGGTAAAAATTATACAACTCATGAGATGCCAACTGACCAGATAAATTATTCCAAGGTTTCAGTTTGCATCTGCTTTTAACGGCTAAGTCACTCCAATAGCTATGCTATGTGAATACTAAGGAAACATGAAATAAATGCCTGCAAAAATAAAAATTTAAATTCATTCATGAACAGTAGATACTGTGAACAATAGATATTGGATAAAATATACAAAATTAAACTATTGGCTTTATCAAAGCTATACTATTGAAATAGAGGGAGATTTAATAAAATATATCAAGAACAGACAGCCAAGCATGGTGGCAAATGCCTTGTAATTGTAGCACTCTGGCAGAATAAAACAAGAACCCAAAATTGAGCCCAACCTGGACAACTTAGTGATTTAGCCAGACCCTGTTTCAAGATAAAAAGTAAAAAATGTTGAACATATACTTAAATGTCAGGCCTTGCTCAGATTTAAGCCCCAATAACACACACACACACACACACACACACACAAAATAATAATAATAATAAAAATAAATCAGCTGGGGATGTAGCTCAGTGGTACAGTGCCTTCCTGGCAAGCACAAGGTCCTAAGTTCAATTCCCAGTAGCAAAATAAATAAATAAATAAATAAATAAATATCAAGAATGATTAATGTACAACATGGATAGTTCTTTCTAACTGGACAGCAAAATTTATTTTTTGAAAAGCAAATAAATAATTGACAGGAGAAAATTCAGTGTCTTAGAATACCACAGCAAGGAAATACCTAATAATAAGAAATGAGAAAGTAAGACAAAATAAAAGACAGAATGAAATTTTAAAATATAATATGAAAATGAGGGCAAAGCACCTATACTCTAAAAGTTATTTGTTCCAGAGGAATAAATTAAGAAATAGTGATGTGACCATTAAAATTTTTTTGAGAAATCAGTATTTCAGGAGTATTCAGTTTTCAGTTTTAAACAAGTACTCAAGTACTATCAGTAAATTAGTACCTGTTCCTGGCCCAATTTTTGATTCCTTAATTTAACATAATAGCTAAGCTTGTTAAGGTTGTAAAGCAGATCAATTAATATTTTGTTCTGTTGTCATGGGTAAGTACATTATAAATTTCTTATTATATCCTTTCTGAAAAGATAACATTTAATTCTTTGGCCAATATATCCTGGACAATTGGAGGTTAAATAAATTCAGAGGTGTTGTGTTTCCACTATTCAGTATGTGCTACTGTGTGTGCACACAATTAGAGACGAAAAAGTCTGGATTCATACTATTTTCATTCACCTGACTGGATACTCCTGAATGAATATATATGCATTTGTTGTTGAATGTGAAAAGCTATTTTTCAAACATGGTATAATCTTCTCTGTTCATAGAGCAATGCTCTTCTAATTATGAAATAATCCCATTATTTATTGAAAGTTTTCCCAATTAGGTATTTTTGCAGATTCAGTTTAAAGAAACTTTAGAGCAATTCAAACTACTAGCACTACATTTCTTAAAATGCCTAAAATCCATTATTATCAGTAATTTCTTCCACACATATCTCTTCATAATTTTCTATGAATTAAATCAGGATTATTTAACTCCACTTAGCCTTCAAAAACAATTTATAAATGTATATTTTATTGCAGTTTAATTCTAAAGGTAAAGCATCTGGTTAAAATTACTTAAAAGTAAATTTGCAAAGAAAATGAATATAACATTTCAAGTTCCTTATCAGTATAATCATAGATCATACACACACATTCAACATTTTTACTCTGAAATAATTCTTAGAATCACTAAGAAAAGTGATGTTTTTTGAACAATAGAACTTGTCAGAAAAGAACAGCAATGCTAATCTGAGAAATGTTCTTACTGCAGGACAGAAAATAGAATATAGAAATAACTCTGTCTAGGCAGAGATCATTAATCTTAGACTTCAAAATCTACAAATTCTCATCAACAACACTTTGAAAGAAAGTAATAGTGGAATAATAATATTGAAAATGAAAAATTAAACTTCTTTTTAAGAAAAATCAATGCTATTTGCCATGTCAAAAAGGATAAGCACCAGGCACAAAAATTCTATCATTTATGAGTGGTGATAAGTTATACAGTGTCAGAACAGAAATTTAGAACATATAACATTGTGTGTTATAAATAAAATCAGTTTCATAATTAGTTTCTTTTCTGTAAGTAGTTTACTATCTTTTAATAATGTCAATGAATATAATGATGAAGAGTATTTTGAAAAAATATCATTAGTGTTTGTTTTGCATATAAATAATAATAGGTCTGTTAAATTGTAGAGGCTCATGAGAAACCTTTTGAAATTATTATTATGCTATGAATATTGTTATATGTCTTCATAGTGATTTATAAATGAAGTTATTACTGGAGGCCAGTTGGAGTAAAGATGTTTGTAAATGTAATATTAGTCCAATATTATCAACAAATATTTAATGACAATAAGCAAGTCCATCCTACTTAATTTATATTTATTTTTCTGAAAGTAAAACTGCTTCAGACAGCTTTTAGACAAGAATTCATTTGTAAGAATGAGACATTTTGTCTGTAATGGAGTGCAACCAATTACAGGTATTTTTGATGGTGTTAGCAAACTGATTTTGATCTTTAGTTATGGTCTCCCACCAAATCGCCACAAGTTACATAAGTAACATATAACAGTAATTTAAGATCTGTAACGCTTTTGCAGCCCAAGATTCTTCTGTAAAATTTCTTCTCTGACTACATGACATCTGCAAAATGACATGTAACCGAAAAAAAGCTATACAAAAAAAAGATAATGTTACACAGCTGAGAATTATAAAAAAAGAAAAGTAAAATGGTATCCAATGAACATTGCTAGGAAGATTTCTCACAATACTTTAACAGATCTCCGATTTAAGGAGGAAGATTCATGCTTAGAGCCATTAGATGAAATTTCAAAAGATTTATTTAGAATAGCATACTTTATAAATATTTGAGGTCCATTTTTAATTCCAAAAGGGAAGAAGGCAGAATGAGAGGAAGAAACTTGAAATTCAGGAAGGAAGAGGCAAGATCTGAGAGGATTTTTATAAATTAATAGAATAATTTGGGTGACTATTTGTGAAATATATAAAAAATAAATTTTTAAAATTTGTATGAGAAATAAGATTATGTTTTTAAATATATTTGAATGAGTGGAAACTTAGTCATACACAAAATCAGATATATGGTACAGGCACAAACACTGATACCTTTGGCAGCAGAACAACTAGTTTATACTGAAGAATCTAAAACTGATTTGTCTCCAAGTCGTTAATATGTCATTAATAATTCAAGAATGACATATTAACCTGTTAAAATAAAATAAGAAATAAACTCAGAAAAATCTAAGTCCTTCATATTTTTATTAATTTTCCTAAAAGTCTTAAGGTAAATAGATTTCCTAAAATTTGTGCAATGGACTTGTTTGCTTATTTTCTTTCCAGATGATTTTTTTTTTTATTGAAGTCAACAGAAAAGTGTCTCTGAATAACTTCAAAGACATTATTTTTAAAAGGATGTCAGTTTAGTATTATATCAATGTCCTACTTACAATTTCTGGTGGTTACTGTTCTTCATTTTATATTCTGGAATAAGAAGCCAATATGTTTTAAAAATTTAATGAAATGAGATATTTAAAAAATTTTTAGATGATATAGAAGTATTGTTACTTGTAACTATGACAGCCAATGGAAAATTTTCCTTTGCTTGTATAGAAATTACTTTGGATAGTGATAACATGTAATTAGAATTAAAGTGAATATATATACACACATATGCACACATGCACACAATACAATGGTTAAGTTGAAAAACCAAAAATTTGTTTCTTGATTTTACTTTTATCAATACTACCAGTAAGAAAACAATAAACCTAGATATAGTCTTAAAAACACCTAGGTTAAAAAAAAAATGGGGAAAAGAATGTATATGTTATTAAAATTAGAGATTGGTAAAATATCCCATCTGGATCTCCTAATTTTTTTCTCCATGATTATAGTTTTTTTCTATTTTTACATTTGTTAATTTTTTTATATATTGCAAATATATATTGTTACTATCCTTATTTGTTTACATAAATTACCTTTTAAGAATCAAAGGGTGTAGTCTGATAGTTCTCAGACAAGCTATGATTACATTTATTAAGTATATTTATATAATTGTGAGAGGATATTACTTCTAACTAAATCCTATCCCATTATTTTAATGTATATAATTTTAGATCTTTACTAAAATAATTGTAATACACTTAACTATATTACATAACATTCTATTGATTTACTCTCTAAATTATTGAGTTATAAATCACAATGTTATTGTTACTTCTGGTCAAAATTCGGTATTACAAAACAATTTACTTTCAAATAGGAAGAAAATCCAAGATATGACAAATCAAACATCAAAACTGTGAATTAGAAAAAAATAACAAACTGTAACATATTGATACATATAGTAAAACAAAAATGTATCTATTTCAGGGCAAATATTTATAAAACATGTGCTATGTACTAGATTTGCAGGATATATGTATGTATACATATGAAAGATTTGCAGGATATACATATATTTATATGAAATATTCCCTTATCTTTCAAAAGATGATAGTTTCCTTGGGTTTTTTCACACTGACAAAGCAATGAAAAGTCAGTGTCATGCCGAGTTAGAGGCAAGAACCTCATGGCTGTGTCAAGCATTTGACAATGAATTAAAGGGAATAAGATTTTGACAAATTAAATTTCCTTTGAAAAGGCTATGTGCAGAATTAAAGATATGCTTTATCTTTTTTATCTTCTATTTTTATCATGGAGAGATTGGCAGTACAAGCAAGTGCATCTTTACCCTATTATGTTTATTTTTAATAAAACATGAATTTACCATCTCCAGGCAAGATGATCTTTTATGTTCAGGGTCTGAAGCACCACCAATAAGCTGAAGAATGTTGACCATTTTTAGTTTATGATTCTACATCATTTTTATCAGATGAAAAAAACTCAACCTGATCTAATTTAGGTAAAAAGAAGAATTCTATAACTGAAATAATAAACCCATCAAAAGATTATGAGTGAGGTTAGACTATAGTGATAAGATAAATGGGCAAGGAATGTCAGCACAATTCCTATCTAAATGTCAGCTTCTTTCTGCATACTGGAATTACTCTTTCTATCTAGCCTAAATCTTCACATCCTGCCCATCAGGTAGAAGGACTTGCCTGCTTTCTTTGGTCACAACTTAAAGTTCCCAGAGAATGAATTTCACTGATGTGTCAGTATAGGAAGTAATATTCCACCCTAGTACCTTGATACTAAATGCAATGATTTACAGTTCCCACTAGAACCATAAGACACTTAGATAATGGAAAATTCTTTGTGAAAAGGAGAAAAGTTCAGCAAAATTAATTAATAATTTAAGAGTAACCTTGTATTTATATCAAATATAATACTTTACAAATTACCTTCTTATTTTGTATCTTTTAAAGCCTTAATAATTTTATTATAATAAAGGTTTTAAAAATGGTGAAATTGAGCCCCAGATGGCTTATATGGTTTACAAAGTTAACCCACACAGGAAATACCTGAGCTTAGACCAGAATTCAGGTTTTCAGACCTTGAAACCTAAGCTCTCCTTACATTTCAAATTTTGTCCTCACATCACGTATTCAGACTTTCATGACTATTCAAAGTCACAGATTCACAAATCTTTTAATATTAGGAGCTTAATACTGATCATACAAAGGAAAAATGTTCAAAAAGAAATAGAGTAAATTAAATTGAATGAGAGATGTTTTTTAAATGTTTTCTCACTACTCCTAACTGCCTCCTCCTTCTCCTGTATTTCAGTATTTTCTAATACTGAATAGCTTGGTTTTCACAGCAGATTTCAGCTCCCACAAGATTTATAATATAGAATATATTTCTCACTATAAATAGTCTGAAGGCATCATTTCTTGGAATTAACTGAAGACATTGCCTTTAACAAAATGTTGCATAATTTTTTTCTTTAATGTATAAAATTCCTATGCTTTGTAATATCTATAACTGTTACTAAGAATTTTGGCTGCAAAGGATTAGTTGGAATATCAATGGTCACAGTGAGTTCTGGAAGAAATAAATTCTCTTCAAACTTCTCTTTTTATTAATTTTAATATAATTATTCATAAATTCCAAATGTTTGAAAATCATTAATTTAAGCATGATTATGGTTAACCCCTCCAAAACATACAAAGAGTACATCCAGTAATCTAAAACCAGTACATATCTGGAATTTTCTTTCCCAATTCCTCCTTCATCTCTAACTTATACCCATTAATTTTGTCTTCTCTGTTAGGATTTTCCACACTTTTTCCTATCTTCCTACTGAAAGGATTATTACAGATTCTTCATTTGATCATAATTGACAGGCTCACATTTTATAGTTACTTTATATTAATAATTACCAGAAAGTAACTACTCATTCATATTATACAATATTTATATATTATTAGGTTGATAATATATATTTTAATTTATTATATGTCCATAGTGCACCTTCTTCACTAGGAAAGAGTAAACATTATTCCATGACTATATTATCACATATTCCAAAGCATACTACTATGGAATATATGTTCTCTTTCTAACTAAATTACCTGCTGGAGCTACAGGTGAACAGAAGAAAACTTTGTACCAATAAAATATCTGTTGAATTCTTCATTTGTGTTAATAAATTTATAGACATTTTGATTGCAGTTTCCCCTAATTATGACAGAAATAAAAATTAAATGATCAGTTAAATGCATATCCTCATTCATAATAGCAACAGCTAAAAGGGGTGATTATACCCAGTAATGGTTGGGTTCTATGAATTCTCATACCTGTTACCCTCATTACTCCAATATCCCAGGAATAAATCTGATGGTTTTCTATCCTTCAACCTCACTTCTGAAAATTAATTTTAGAGGACTTATTAGACAGATGAACTACTGTGATTGAATGACGATGTTCATACCTAACATGTCCAATTATAAAGCATACATAACTGAGACTTGGTTAATTGTGATTCATTCATAGAAAGGAATTCCAGTAAGGCAATTGAAAAGACATAATAGATTTGTATTGATATAAACAGGTATCAATGATGAGATTAATAAATGTGCCATATTATATAAAGTACAATTATATGTTATCTATATTGTATACATAAAATAGTCGTGGCAAATAGGCCTTACAAAATATATGAAAATACAGTGATAAAATAGAGATACTGCTTTATTTCCACTCTACTGGAGAAGCAGTTTGCAAAAGGAAATTAGTAGGAAACAAAACTGAGTAGATTTACTTAATTTTGATTTAGACAGAAACACTTTCAGTGAAGGATAGAAGGTACATTTTCAAAATGAAATCAAAGTGAGTTTTACACAGTTGAAGACAATAATTTTCATTTGAAGTAGAAAAATCCATATATTTATTTAATGCTTTTAAAACATGGTTAGCAAATGGTTTAATTTATAAATTATAAGTCTTCTTAATATCAATATGTCTATTGGTCACCTATTGCTAGTGTGACAAATTACCATAATATTAATGGCCGAGTAAGACATAATTTTATTATAGTACAGTTCCAGAAGACAGGAAACTGAAATGTGTTTTACTGGGCCAAAGTCAAAATTTCTGGAGTCTCTTTCCTGACACTACCAACAGAGCTAAGAGAACCTACAATGCGGGAAAAAATTTTAGCAGCCTACCTTAGACAAAGGACAACTATCTAGAATAAGTAAAGAACTGAAAAAAAAAAAATCAGACCACACAAATTCAAAGACCCAATTCAAAAATGGGCATCTGAAATGAACAGACATTTCTCAGACAAAGAAGTAAAAGCAGCAAATAAACATATGAAAAAACGTTCAACATCACTGGTCATTTGAGAGATGCAGACGAAAACAACATTGAGATTCCACATCACCCCAGGAAGAATGGCTGGTATCAAGAAACTAACAAATAACAAACACTGGTGGGGGTGTGGAGAGAAAGGAACCCTTCTCCATTGTTGGTGGGAGTGCAGATTGTTGCAACCACTGTGGAAATCAGTATGGAGATACCTCAGAGAACTAGGGCTAGAGGTTCCATTTGACCCAACTATTCTCCTGCTGGGTATCTTCTCCAAAAAATTAAAAGAATCATACCACAGTGATATATGTGCACCCATGTTCATAGCAGCACAGTTTGTAATAGCTAAAGCTTGGAAACAGCCCAAGTGCTCATCAACAGGAAACTGGATAAAGAAGATGTGGGTTTTTTTTTTTAATAAAAATGGAGTACTACTCAGCCATGAAGAATGAGAAACTAGAGACATCTATAGCTAAATGGATGCATATTGAGGCCATACTCTTAAGTGAAATAAATAAGACACACATATGTAAATACTGAATAGTTTCTCTAGTGTGAGAAACTGCAAGTGTAAATAAGGATTAAAATAATTAAAATGAGTAATTGATCATTTGAAATAGGAAGAAGAGGTCCAAAGGTGTAGAGGTGGTGAGAGGGGAGGGGGAAAAGAAAGAAGGGAAAGGAAAAATTATGAGAAAAGAAAAAAACAATGGAAACAAAGTCTATGTAAATAGGGAAGGGTTGGGGCTGGGGATTTGGCTCAGTGGTTCTGGTACTTGCCTTGAAGCACAAGGTCCCTAGTTTGATCCCCAGTACCAATAAAATAAAATAAAATAAAATAAATAGGGAAGGGCGGAGGGGGTGAATGGTGCATAGGTAATGGGGTAAAAATAAGAACCAAGATACATCATGTACAGGTACAAGCACCCAATGATAAATGCAAAAGTATTGTATACCTAAAATTTACCAATAAAAGAGATTAAGGAAAAAAAATCTCTTTCCTTATATTTCCCATTTCTAGACTCGACATTTGCATTTGCATTGGCATTTGATACATTTAAATTGGTAGCAATAGCATCACTTATACCTCTGACTAGGTCACCACAATCCCTCTGGTTGCATGTTTCCTACTACCCTTTTCCACTTACAAGGAATCTTGTAATTAGGTTAGGTTTGCCCAGATATTCTAGGATAATTTTCTCATTTCCTTTATTTAATAACATCTGCAAAAACACTTTAAAGATACAAAGTAACTGCTTTGGTTTCGATATGGTTTGAGTATGTCCCCAAAAGCTCATAAATTGCAATTTTATCTCATAAGGTATTGAGAAGAGGAAAATTGCTCTACCTATGGTGCTTAGAGTTGTTGCCTTGGAAAGTGATAAGGAGTAGATAAACTCACTTAAATGGATTCACCCCTGTTTTAAGAAGAGAGACAGAGACTAGAAGATATGCACATGTGTGCTGCTGTCTCTGCTATGTGATGCTCTGTGCCACCTTGGAACACTACCTGCAGAATGCCATCACTAGGTGTAGTCGCTTGATCTTAGACCTCGAGAAGTATGTGGAAAAATACTTTTTTCTTTATAATTTATTCAGGTTGTGTTATTGTGTTGTTGGCAATGGAAAATGGATGAAAGGATGGAAATTTCACAGATGGGGGATTGAGACATGAAAATCTTTGTGGGACCATTTTTCTGTCTACAACATACTATGTGATTTCCCACAATTCTAGTGTGCTTCACATATCTTTATTGAAAACACGAAAGCTTATATTTCATATAGATCAGGTCTGATTTTACAATAAAATAATTGGGATATATTGGAGCCTTTTAGTTCATTGAAAGGTGGAAAACACAACAGTAGAATCTGTCACTTTGATATAACACAGAATACAAGTAAATTTAACCTTATAAAATGTTCAAGTCAAACTAGTTGTCCCATCAAATTATTTTACATACTTGTCTCCTTTCAGTTTCTGAAAATTAGCACCATGGAAATATAAATAAATCAATGGTTCTCTAAGTGTGGTCTGTTACAGCATTATTGTTTGAAAGGCAGACTTCTTAAAAGTGCAAATTCTCCAGCCTCAACTCCTTAGCTCAGACCTGTTGATTCAGAAATTATGAGAGAAGGGCCTAGGAGTTAGCTCAATCGTTCTGCCACCTGCCTGCCTCACAAGTGCAAGGTCGCAAATTTGATACCTGTTAGCAAAAAAGAAAAAAAAAAAACAGAAAAAGAAAAGAAAAGAAATTATGAGAGAGTAGTTCAATGGCTTACATTTTTGTAAAAGCCCTGAATAATTTAGATGCACTTTCAAGTTTGAGATTCAGTGCAAATAGCAAAGCACTTTTATTTATTTATTTATTTATTTATTTATTTATTTATTTATTTTTCCCCATTAAGTTTATTGGTACATTTTAGGTATAAAATACATTTACATACATCATTGGGGTATGGTACCACTACATGAGTATCTTGGTTCTTATTTCTTTTTCCCATTCCCCTGCCCTCCCTTCCTTCATCCCCGCCACCCTTCCCTATTTGCAAAGATTTTGTTTCCATTTTTTTTCTTTTCTCATATTTTTTTTAGCTTTGTTTGTTTGTTTGCTTTTATTTTTATTTATTTTTATTTATTTTGTATTAAATTCTTTTATTGGTACATTGTAGGTATACAACATAATTCCTTTTCTCATATTTTATCTTTTCACTTCTTTCCTTTCCCCTACCCCTCCCATTTCCCCTGCTCCTTTAGACCTTTACTTCCTATTACACAATTTCAATTATACATTTTTAAAGTTATAATATCAAGACCTAGGAGACATTACAACAGATTTTACAGAATTTAAAAGGATATAGAAAGGATATTTCAAAAATCTGTTTTGAAATAAATTTAACAACTTCTAAGAAGTAACTTGGAAGACAAATTAATGAAACTAACTCTGGAGGAAATATAAAATTTGAATATCACCTATTAAAGAAAGGATAGTCCTATCTTGAAAACCTACCTATATGACAACAACAGGCTTGTATACATTTTAACTGATAAATTATATCAAATATTTAAAGCAGAAAAAAGAAGGAATATTTCTCCCCTCATTTTAGAAACTCAACATTGTGTTAATCCTAAAACTGGATAAAGATAACAGAAGAAAAAAGTATGAACATAGATAGAAATTTGTTTAACAAAACAAACTATTACAAATCAGATCTGGCAGGATGTAGAAAGTGGTTTTGTTATAGGGATGGCAGTGTTGGTTCAGCATTGGAAGATCCACCCCCAAAAGTCATCATTTTAACAGAGGAAAGGAAAAAACCATATGATCCTGTCACTAGTTGGAGAAAAAGTATTGGACTAAATTCTACAGCTGTTCATGGTAAAAGCTGTCAGGAGACTAGAAGTAGAACAGAAACGTCTCAACAAATTAAAGACATGTACGCCATACTTCCAGTGAGAATGCCTTGTATGAATGGAGAAGATACAATGCTTTCTCCTTAAGGTGGGGAACAACGAGAGATATGCTTACTCTACATCTGCCCATTAAACTTTGAAACCTAGGCCCAAACCAAAATAGTCTGAATATAAAATGACATAATTATGATAGGACTGGAAAGTAGAAACAAAATCTTTATATGTAGATGAAATAAGCATTTATAGAGAAAATACTAAGAAATCTCTAGGAGCCCCTAGAACTTGTATTTGAATTTAGCAGGATTAGAAAACATGAGGTATATATAAATTCAGGTCTTTGTATACGTGCTATAAATGAAGAACTGGATATTGAACTTTAAAAGTTATGTAGGAGTACAAAGGATCTAGAAAACTGAAAAAAAAACAGTGTAAGAAGACATTTAGTACCTAATTTTAAGACTTCTTCTAAAGCTACAGTAATCAAGTCAGTGTTGGTGTAAGGAAAGACATATAGGTCATTGGAATAAAACAGAGAATCTAGAAATAGAACCACACATATATGGTCCACTGAGCTTTGAAAGGTTATTTAACATTAACATTTTACAGAATATAAACTCAATTCAAGAGCTGAGGAAAAGATAGTGTTTTCAGCAAACAGCACTAGAATACCTGGTATCCATATATAAAAAATTAACCTCAACCCTTTTTTTCCATACATAAAAATAACTTGAAGGGATCTATGAACCTAAATAAGAAAGCCTAAAAGTATAAAACTTTAAGAAGAAATTATAAGGAATGTTTATGAATTTAGGGTAGGCAAGAAGTACCTAGGATACAAAAAAACATGATGTATAAAAGAAAAAAATGATAAATGAGATTCCATCGAAATTTAGAACTTTAAATGACATCATTAAAATGAAAAGTAGTCCTTAAACAGACCATATTTACAATGCATATAACCTATGACCAGAATATATAAAGAATTCTTAGAGCTCATTAATAGACAACCCAATTAAAAAGTAGACATAAGATGATAAATAGCCAGTACAGCACAAGGAAAGGTGTGTAACTCCAGAATTAGAAAAATACTAATCAGTACAATAACAAGATTAAATTATACACTCATTAGGGAGATGAAGTTAAAAGTTTTAAAAGCCTTTTCATGACTTTTTCTTTTTGTTGGATTCTTCCCCTTTGTGTTTAATTTGTCATGCCCAATGAATTCATTCTGCTGGGTTTCCTGGGGTTGTGATCCTCATTGTCTTTTCCTAAGGTATTGTCTAAAATTTTTTGAAGTGCCAGTTTTGTATTCATGAAGTTCCTGAGGTGTTCTTTATCACAAAAGTATCTCATTTCTCCATCAATTTTGAAAGATAGTTTTGCAGGGTACATCAAACTGGGCTGGAGGCTGTTTTCCTTTAGGGCTTGAAATACATCCCTCCAAGCTCTTCTTGCCTTGAGGCTTTGCATTGAGAAGTCTGCTGTGATTCTGATGGGCTTTCCTTTGTATGTGATTTGTTTCTTTTCTCTCACTGCTTGTAGAATTTTGTTCTTGTGTTGGATTTCTGGAATCCTAACTATTATGTGCCTGTGTGTAGATTTTTTTTGATCAAGGCTAGCTGGAGTCCTATATGCCTCACTTACCTGTTTGTCAAGTTCTTTTCCCCTCCTTGGGAAGTTTTCTGCCATCACTTCTGTAAACAGTTTTTATGTCATCTGCAGTCTCTCCTCTTTCTTCATTGACTCCAATCAGTCTTATGTTATTCTTCCTTGCATCGTCTAGCAGCTGCTGAATTGATTTCTCATGTTCCCTTACAATTTTGAAGCCATTTTTCTTTTCCTGGTCACTAATTGCAATCTTATCTCCTATATCTGAAATTCTGTCCTCACATTGTCTCATTCTGCTGTGTAAACTTTTGGTGGAGTTTTTAATCTCCTGAAAATCTGTTTGCATCTGTTTTATGGAATCCATTTGTTTCCTATGTTGGGATTCCATCAAGTTCCTCAGATCCTCTATTTTTTTATCTGTTTCCTCTCTAGATTTGTTAATCATGTCTTGCACTATGAACACAATCTTTGCTGTTATATGAGTAATTATTTCTGATTTCATTTTTCCCAGATCCTCTTTTGTTGCCAGTTCAGAGAGTCCAGGTGGTTGAGTATTAGATTCTTCCATCTCATTTCCCTTTGCAGTTCCTCTAGGTGATCTGGAAGTCTGTTTTTGAGGCTTCTTTATGTGTCTTCTCATTTCCACGGGGTGGGGGGTTGCTTCTGGTGCCCGTGTGGCTCACCTTCTCTGCCCTCAGAGTGTGGAATGGCAGTTGCAGAGTCTCCTTCCAGATGCTGGGACTGGCTCACATTCTCTGCCCTAGGAGCATGGAATGGCGGCAGGGTAGCAAAGTCCTTTTAAAATCCAATCATTGTTTTGAATTTCTTTCTGATTAACAAAAGTTCTTCTGAAAGATTACACTTTCTGATTTTTTTTGATATTGACCTGTATTACAGAGGACAAATTTTCATAGCAGAAATAAATTATTTTCCTGATATTTTTAGTGAATTTTATTAAGTAAATGAACAAGAATCTAAGATAGGAACCCACTTTGAGTATTCAGGAAGACCTTCATAAAGAAGTGTAATTAAACTATGTTCTAAGAAATGGAAGAAATTTATCACTGATGGAGTTGTCAAGAATATTCTTGGGTAGAAGGATCATCACTAGGATTAAAATGGACTTGAATAAACTGAGTAAATTGCACATGAATTGAGGTTCCAGAGAGTTAGTAAACCAGGAAAGGAGTGGACAAAGATGAAATCAAATAGAAAACAAAGATCTAGCTTGGAAATCCTTGTAGCTCTGGCCCAAAATATAAGATTATTCTAAATAACAGGAAGTTGTTGAAGAGCTCTCAGTAAATTAAACTGAAATGTGTTGGAACAATTGAGGAACAGCAGTTAAAAAGCTATTACAGGCTAGGGATTTAGCTCAGTGGTTCCACCACCTGCCCCACAAGTGCAAGGACCTGAGTTTGATCCCAGGTACCAAAAAAACCCAAAAGTTATTGAATGATACAAGTGATAGTCTGATAGTCTATGCATAGAGCTGATGACAATAAAGGTAATCAGAAGTAAGTAGATTTAAAATTTACTTATGTATTAACTTACTCATTTATTTCAAATTTTACATTATTGTGGTATATATTTAGTACTATTTCTCTTAATGTTTGATACAATTTAACTATGAAACCATGTGACTTAGGAGCATTCTTTAATTTTTTTTTCTAAAAATTCAGTTATATTATTATAAAATGCATTTAAATTATTAAAATTATTTGTTTCTTATAGATTTGATTTTGGAAATGTGTAGATTTTAACGAATTTGTCAATTTATTTAATTATCAAATTTATGGTCTTAGCATGTTTTTCATAACATTTCCTGATGACCTTTCGATGCCTGTGGAGTCTTTCATAATCACAGTTGTTGTATTTCATTAGAGGAAGTCACCACTTTACTACCAAATTCCATTCTGGGAAAATGTTCCTAAGTCAGATTCATTCATAAGTCTGACAAAGTGAGTCTTACATGCTTTTGACACAAACATATAATATAAAGCTTACAAAAACTTCAAATATTCCATGATCTTGTCCATGTTCTTTAGAATTGTGCCATTGGTTAAGTGATTTATGTTATAAGAATGAGAAAAGTCTACCATCTTTTTGCCTCAGTCCAATCTCTCAATTATTTTCACTTTTGTTTCCATAGTTATTGTTTTGCACTTCATAGCAGTCCCCTCCACATTGCCATTGCTTTTCCTCTTGCTTCCAGACATCCTAAGCTCTGATTGAGCCCTGTACTACTGTACACTATTGCACCGTACAATAAGCACACAGCAGTACAAATATGACAATGTCCGGCAGACATGTGATTTACTTCAGTGATTTGTTTGCATCTGCAAATGTTTGTAATGTGAGGTCTGTTCATATCTGTGAAAGTTCACAATTTGAATGTTTGTAGCTATATTGCTCCAGATACTATAATTTGTGCTTTTCTCTTTTTCATTGATAGTATAGCTAGAAAGTTAATAATTCCATTGATCTTTTCAATAAATAACCTTTGGCTTCATTGATTGATTTTCTGTGTTTTCTTTGTTCGATGTCATTGAATTCTGTTCTTATATTTATTATTTCATTTTTCTGCTTATTTTGGGTTTATCTGTAAAGATCAGATGGGAAGAATGAGGCCTAATTGGCCTCCTCAGTGAGCACTGAGGAGAAAGAGGGCATGCAAGCATGCTAACACACTGCAGAGAAAAGTAAAAACACCAGACGTTATGTTGTTTACCCAGAGAAATACCATGGAGGGTGGGAGATAAGATAAATCCTGTAGAACTCTAATTGCTCGTGCCTGTGTCTGAGTGAATAAAAGCAAGGTGTGCCAGTCATTTGGAGCTCTGTATTGAAGGGAGACATGAGCCCCTGGCCCCTAGATTTTAAGTTGTTTCTGTGTCTCTTTATTTTTCATCTTCATCACCCTTGGACAGGTTTGAGCTCAGCTCATAGGCTGGTTCCTACATTTATCCACTATTCTAGTATGTGAAGTTTTCATTTCTACTTCAAATAAAATATTTATTTTAATTTTAAAATATTTTGGTATTCCCTACATAGTTGACTTCTAGTCTAAATTATGTCACAGAGTGAGAAAATATTTTTGAATTATTTCATTATTTTAAATTTAAATTCATTTTATAATCCAGAATATGTCTATTTTGGAGAATGTTACATGTGTGTATGACTAAGAAAGTGTAATTTGCTAGATTTTTTTAGAAATGTGAGTTGGGTCTGTCTGTAAAATTTAAAAATTGTATAGACAATACAAGTACACATTTGTATATTTTTGGTATCAAGGATTGAAAATAGTGTCTCTAAATCATTAGTATAATCTTCACTTGTTTACTTCTTTGTTCAATTGTATCAGATTTTTATTCAGATATTTTTACTTTGTTAGAATCATATACAATTAGAATTTCTGTATTGTATAGATTACACAATACTCACCTTTACCTGTGATAAAATTCCACGTTCTAAAGTTGTTTTGTTTCTATTGCTACTGTAATAAAATTGTGTTTATTTATTTTTGGTATCAGGGATCGAACTCAGGACCTTGTGCTTGTGAGGCAGGTGGCAGAACTACTAAGCTAAATCTCTAGCCCTTGCTACTGTAACAATAAACTACAAACTTAATTACTTAAAACAATGTATATTTATTACCTTACTTTTCTCTTGGAACAAATTCTGAAATCAATTTCACTAGTATTAAACCAAATTGTCACCAGAGCTGTTCTGTGGGGGATGCATGCATTTCCTTGCTTTCTCCAGCTGTTTGCATTCCTCATCCTTTAGCCCTTTCTTCTATCTTCAAGCCAGCAGTGCAGTGTCTTCAAGTTTCTCACTTTCTCTATGACTTCTGTTTTTATCATCACATTTCCTTCCTTCAACCTCCTGTCTCCTTCTTACATCTTCTAAGGCTGAATAAAACTACACTACACTGTGTCTCTCTAGATTATCCAGGACAACTTACCAATTTTAATAACCTTAACTTAGTCATGTCTACAAAGCTCCTTTTGCCAAATAAAGTAACATTTGAAGGTTTGGAAAATTACAATACATACACATGGAGAAGTGATTTCTACCTAAGATAGATAGAAAATTACTTTATCTGATAACAATTTAGCTCTACCAGTATCTCTATAATTTTATTTCTTTTTACTCTTGATTTACCTATATCTACATATTTAAAGTACATTTCCTTCATATAGTTGTATCTTGACTTTTTACCCAATGTGATATTCAATGCCTTTTAACTATTGGGTTTATGTTATTTATGTGTAGTATCATTTTCATATGATTGATACAATTCAACAATCTTCAGAGCTATATTCAACTTGTGTCATCTGTCCTTTTGCTTCTTTCTCTTTTTTTACTCACTTTCCTAGGTTTAATTTTTATGAATCTTTTATGTTTCATGATTTCTCTTCTTTCACATTATTTATTTTTAAAATTAAATTTTAATTCCTAATTATTGGGTCAAGGATTTAACTCAGCAGCACCGTGTTTCCCTGGCAAGTTCAAGGTCCTGAGTTTGATCCCCAGTACAAAAAACAAAGCAAAGCAAAAGAACAAAAAAACTCTTAATTACTTATAGTCTACATTAAAATGATACCATTTAACATCAAGTATAAAGAGGTTTGGATACTGTGTTTATAAGCCCTTCCTCCCATCACCAGACTATGCTATCATATTGTTCACTTTTATATATTTTATAAGCACATCCTAGTTATATTTCTATTGTTTACCTTAGACAGCCAGTTATCTTTTACAGAAATTAAATGCAGGAAAATAAACTTTGTTTTATTTTATTATATTTCCAATATTCTTTATATGTTTGTGTAGATTCAGATTCTTTTCTGACAGCATATATGACATATCTGAGGAATTTTCTATTAACATTTTTCAGTTGAGTAGTTCTGTGAGCAATGAATTCTACTTTTTGTAGTTTTTTGTTTGTGAAATCTTTATTTCTCCTTTATTTTTAAGATGGTGTTATTATTTATCCAGATCTGGGTTTTAAAACTATATTTTTATCAATCTGTCATTAATTTGGGAATAATCTCAGTTTAAGTTTTAAACTTCATTCTATTCTTTCTGTGTGTGCATTTGTGTATGTGAGAGTACACCTCAGTCCTGGTAATGTCTAGACATATCAAGACATGGCTCTTTCCTCATCTCTGCAAGTCTTTTCCTAAGCTTGATGAAAGCATTCTCTATTTATGTTACTTTCTCCCATATTTTATTTTCATTTGATTGTCATAATTACCATTTCTGATGATATTACTCATGTGCTCTTCTGTGCTGTTCAAGTATTTTGTTTTTGAGTCCTTAATATATTAATCAGTTTCTTTAAAAATCTATCTCCAATATTTCTGCCATAATAGAGTATGATGAGGACCATTATGTCTCATCAAAGTGTATTTTATTTTATATTTCCAGATGACTTTTAATTGTTTTAGAAAATCAGACACTTGATGTGGGACAGTATGGAGAAAAAAAATAGTATGCATACCTTACCAGTCTGAGGGATTAGATTACAATTTGATTTTTGCTCCTTACACAAATTGCAAATATTGCCCCATTAACAGAATACGGACAAAAGAAGGATGTATGTTAAATTTATATAAGGCTGAATACCAAGACCCACATAATTCTACTATGCAATACTTTGGAAAGTGATGATATAAAGAAAAAGACTGACATTTCTCCATTTTAGAATAGAGAAATATCAAGATTTATGAGCACAACAGAATTGATGTCTTAAAATAATATGGCATGAGTAGAAAAATGAGAGCCTTCCTTGGAGCAGGGCATCTGATATTAGAGCCCCAGTGAGATGGGGACAAATTGCAGTTCCTGTACAGGGAAACACCTGCTGTGTGTGTGAGAGCCCAGCCTCTAAAAATGTGTTTGAGCTACAAATAGTGAGGTTTTTCTGTTATGGGATATTTGGATTTTCTTTTGTTGAGTATTATATTTAATAATTTTTCAAACTATTTTATAATAAAGTAGAATTCAATATATATATATATATACACACACACACACTTTTTAGGATAAAATTGTCACTATTAAAATAAAGGTAACGTGAATTCACTTAAGAACTCTAAAACATCATAACTACATTGTATCAATATTGTTTGAAACATGAAATATTTTAAAATTTAAAATACTAACACACTAATTCAACTTCTGCTTTTCAATTTCAGAGTAGTAAGACATTTATATGACTCCCACAGGTTCAAAAAATGGCAGAGCCAAGATGATAAATAAATTGAAATTTCATATCCTGAACTTGGCAAAAAATGACTTCATAAAAGATGTGTCTCGGCACAGGAAAAAGGCAACATGAGAAAAGAATGACGAGGAATTTGTAGTCTCTTCTTTTGATCAAAATATTGGCTTAGTAGTCAGATACTCCAGGAATAAGTTTCTCAGTCTACTACATATTATCAGTATGGGTTTATTCAAAATTGCTTATGTCTAAGCCTCTGTTTCTTTATAAACAAATAAAATTAGTAATAACTATGAAATTGAATTTTTATAAATATGATATGCAATAGTGTAAAACAATCTGATCAGTAGTCCATAGAAAAGTTTCAAATGGTACCTAATATATAACAAATATTAATTTTAAAATATTAATGTCATTAATTAAACCATTACCTTGATAAAATGAAATATATTCCAATGTTCTTTGAGATTTCCTGAAGAGGTCTCTTCATCCAATTTCTTGTGCCAGAAGTTATTAAACCTCTTATACATTTAATTAAGAATTCCAAATATCTCTATTATGATTTCAAACATGTGACTTGTGTTAGCATGCAGTATACAGAGCACATTTTATAAAACAAGTTCTAAATAGGGGGAGGCTCTGAAGTCCCTAAAGGTAGTTGCCAATCAGCTGAATAGAAGTAGAATAACGTTAGCATTGGATTAGAACTTTAATCAAACATAAAAAGCACTTGTCAAACAGCCATAATGAAAGAACTCATTAATGGTAGGAGAGGTAAGTGTGTGTGTGTGTGTGTGTGTGTGTGTGTGTGTGTCTGTGTCTGTGCCTTTATGTGAGTGAATAAATGAGGTCACTCAACATTTTTAAATTAGAGAACAGTTGACTAATTTGTGCCTTTAAAATGTATTGACAGACTCTTTATCTTTATTCAGATTACATTGCTAAAATTCATTTGCTTCTAACTCTTGAGGTTTATGATTAAGTTTTTACACCTTACTAATTATTATTAAAGGTTTCTTTGAGCTTATGAATTTACAAAATATTGAATTCTCCAACTCAAGTGAAAGATCACGTAAAAAGAACCAGTCCTAAGGAGTCATTGTTAATGTGGCACATTATTCTTGTTACCTGACCATTTCTCTGACATTTCAAGTTTACATAAAGTTGAGTTCCTGGATAGGGGCATTGTGTACTGCATTAGCAGAACTGTGACAGATAACCCAAGTTAATATTGGGAATCCAAGAGCAGAGCTAACTATACTCCTGAGGAAAATGTCATAAATTAGACAAGAACTCCAAAATATCTGTGTTTTTCTTTTAAAAAATGATCTGCCACAATCTTATTGATTTTATTGCTTTTGCCAGATTGGAATATCAGGATGTTTTTAACATGCTTAAGAGTGATATAAAAGCAAACCATAAAACCAAGACTACTTAAAAAATGTTTAAGAAAGAAGAGAAAAATTGACCACTTAAAATTAAGCAGCAATGGTGCATGGATAAATGAAAGTGATAAAGATCAGACCCATGTATTTGTTGATGAAGATCTATGACTATTTCCCATATGACACAAGAAGAATAATTATGATATTCTATATTGTAATAATTGAAATGTTGACTAATCATATGCCTAAATTACAATCAAGGACAAGCTATCTAATGGTAATACTCACATACATAATAGGATATTTGTGGATATTTAACAGGGCCCATGGATCATGATGAAGTAGAGCTGGAAAGAACAATACAACAGTATTTAGATACAAGATAGAAATTTGTGATGGCTGTCAGAAAAAAAGAAAGCTGAGAAGATGTACCATTTTTGGAGTATGATAAGATAAATCTTGATATATGGATTTCCTAAGTTATCAGAATCTTTCCAACCAAGAGGAATACATTTTTAGTTCTGCTAATCTCAAAGGAAAGGGAATTTTATTATTTCTATAAACTGACACAGCATTTATCTATCCTGAAATCTGTGACCTGAAGTTCAGAAGGATAATTAGGTAGAAGTATATAACTTGACCATAAGTATATTCTAATTGTCAGTATCAACATAGGGTTAAGGTTCCCAAATGCCCATCAACTGGAGACTGGATAAAGAAAATTCAATTTTTTTATAAAATGGAGTACTACTCTGCCATAAAAAATGAGAAATTGGAGACATTTATAGCTAAGTGGATGCACATTGAGGCGATACTCTTAAGGGAAATAAATAGGACACACATGTATAAATACCAAATAGTTTCTCTAGTGTGAGAAACTGAAAGTGTAAATAAGGACTAAAATGTATAATAGCTAATGTGAAATAGGAATAAAAGGGGCCAAGGGGAAGGAAGTGGGAGGGCTAGGGGAAAAGAAAGAAGGGTATGGAATTAATATGAGAAAATGGAAAAATAGGAACAAAATCTTTGTAAATAGGGAGGAATGGAGGGGTTGAAGGGAGGACTGAGCAAGGGTGAAAAATAAGAACCAAGAGAGATTATGTAAAGGCCCACATAACTTTGTCTAAGGAAATATATAAGATTTTACTCTTTGTTGTAGAGTAAATTTATCTTAACTTTCAAAAGAATAATTCTTTTCAATTAGTTCAAAAGTTTTTAAAGTTTATGTATGTGAGCTGCTGATTCATGAATTGCATAAGATTTTATTCTTATATTTATTTCACTATAACATTTATATTAATGTTTATGCAGGTATAATTTTAAATTATTTTTATTTTAATGTATTTCAAGTAGATATTGTTATTCCCTAATTATTTTTACCATGGACTCTGGTAGGGATCCTGATCTCCTGCTCAGTGGTATGATGCAAGACTAGAAAAAAGCTGTAGAGACAGAATCAAAGTGGAACAGGGAACTAGGATGGTCAGAGCTGAGCAAGCAAGGACCCTGAAGCACCCAGAACTGCCAATATTTATTGGTGACACAACCATTCATTACCTTGGGGTGAAGGAGGCATGTGTGGTTGCTAGAGATACATTCCTGGTGCAGGCAAGGCTTGTGAAAGAAGAGAGAAAGAATTCTTTTTATTATTATTATTACTTAAATTCTTTTATTGGTACATTTTAGGTATACAACACATTTACATTTCTCATTGGGAGCTTGTACCTTTACATGATGCATCTTGGTTCTTATTTTTTCCCCATTCCTAGTTCTCCCTTCACGCCCTCCACCCTTCCCTATTTACAAAGACTTTGTTTCTATTTTTTCCATTTCTCATCATTTTTCCTTTCCCTTCTTTCCTTTCCCCTGCCCCTCCCACTACCCCTACCCCTTTGGACCTTTTCTTCCTATTTTGCACTATCAATTATTCATTCTAATCATTGGTGTATTTTAGGTACACATTCTTATGTTAGGAGCAGAACAAACCAGACACAGGTGGAGGTTAACAATTAACCTTGTCTTTTCAATTAAGAAGGTTTCAATTTTGGAAATGGAATTTTGGTAAGAGTCACTCTGATCTTGACTGTCGTGTTATCTCATGTCAGAGCCCCACAGCTTCATGGGCCATTTCTCTGGCTTCTGCTTTGGCCATTGGTGGAGGGATAATATTGATTTGTGTGCCATCTTCAATGGTCCCCTCAGTCACATAGGCTTCAGTTAGACTCACTTTTTAAAGCAGCCAATTATTCTTTCACAACATGCACTGCTTACAGCCTGCTTTGGGCATAATCAACAAGGTAGTCTCTCACAATTTTGTTATGTAATTAGAGTATAACTTTTATAAATAAACATAAATAAATTTATATAAACATATAAACAACACAAAGTACTTTAATAATAATAATTTTTGTTGTCCTAAAATTTATTATAAAGATAAAATATAATTAAAATTTTCTGTCCTTATATTTCTAACTCAAATGTTTGCCATTTCCAGAATCAGTTACTATTTTTCATTATTCTATTTCTGAAAATTACAGTTTTGATAACATTCTTTTATGTATTATTTCTAGTATATGACTAGTATATGAATACATAACTTGGCACATTTAAGGTAATATTGAGTAGTTTTGTTAGTACATGAACTCTAATATGTATGTACACCAATACATTAATATATTTATTATAGAATGTGTATTAAAGATACCACATGCTAATATAATTAATATGACATTTTAATTTCTAATATAATTCTTTTTTATCAAGTTTATTGGTATATTTTAGGTATACAATATGAAGACACTCATCACTGGGAATTTGTACCTTTATATGATATATCTTGGTTGTTATTTTTTTCCCCATTCCCTCTAATATAATTCTTAAGGAGCATTTTATATTATATATTTTATGTATCTTTAATTCTACAATGGGTAAAATGAAACATAACATGTACATATAATATACATATATGTATGCTATTCTCTTCATACTTTCTTATGTAATTAAGGATTAAGTGGGGAAAGGCTGGGTTCATATAAAAATGGTAAATAATAGAAATAATCATAAAGGAAGCTTCTCAAAAATTTTGGCCATTAAGAGAGATCTATAGGCACTAAAGAGCATAAAGGGCATCCTTGTTAATTGGAAGTCATCCAAAAAATTAAGAAATTTTGTTTCTTGGCATGACATATTTGCTTGGTTTATAGTACATACATGTCTACATTTTCTATGTAATAGAATATTTATCAAAACAACATACCTTTGCCAGTTACTGTATGCAATGGAGATAGTAGCTGGTGTATTAGAAGGGGCAGAATATCATACAACTAAATATGATGGTAGCCTTCAAAATATTCCCAAACCTAGGTAAAATGGATAAATGGTTCTAATAGTTGAAATATGATAATGTAAAATGATATTAAGAAAATCAAGTTAAGAAATTTTTACCTAAAAGTATATGATGAGAGAAATTTGGAAAAACAAATATTATAGTAAAAAATTGAAGTAATTGAGAAAAATATGAATCTTCAATTTGATAGAATCCATTGTACACCAACAGTAGGTCATTTATTATTGCAAGGTTCTTGATTATTTTAATATCCTGGCTTTTCAATTTGTTAACACTTCTCTGCCAAAGTTTTCTGCTCCATATCCACCCCTAAATTTTTCCCTAAATTTGGTGGGCATCCCCCAGACTTGCCCAAATTCCTACACTCAGAAATTGCCATCACAAGGGGTTCTTTTTCTTTATATCACCTACACCTCTACATATCATTCTGCTATTCACTTCAAAACTAACACTTAGATGTGCTTACCAGAACTCACATATTATTGACACTGTAATCATTTACCAAAATTCACTTTTCTTTTGCTTTTGATTTTCAATGAAAACAATTTAAATTTATTATTCTAGGCCTCAGGCTATAGTTTAGTGGTAGAATATTTGCCTACCATGCGTAACTTCCTGGGATCCTTTATGCACCCTCCAAAACATAATAGAATGAAAAATAAATACAGTGCTGTAGTACACAAAGATTTTTATTGAATATTAATTTAACACTCTTTCTCCTTTCTTCATTTCCTGTTCTTCCAGGGGAAAAGCCAATATTCTGCTTAACTCTTTCTCTTTTGCTTCACAGGCACAAGGTGAGAAGTTGTGCTTTGCTATGTACTTCGGCCATGTTATTCCTCACTCACCTTAACCAGAAAGCAGTGGAAAAAAGCAGTGGATCTTCCTAATCAAAGACTGTAACTTACAAAACCATGAACCAACATAAAGCACTTCTCTGTAAGTTCATTATCTCAGATGTCTGTTATGAAGATGGAATGCTGACTAAGACAACCATGCCCTCTGATTAAGGGAATAGTAAACTAAAACTACCCAATTCAAGCAGGAAAACAAATGACCAAGATCCTTCTGGAATGAATGCTGAGATCATGTCACCAGGCAAAAATGAAAATATGCTGTTACTTACAGAAGGCAAAGCATATACAGAATGGGTAATGGAAGAAGATGGTTATGAACACCAGCTTCTTCCATTTGATCAGGTACATAAATGAGGACTATAATAGTCATAAATATTTCTTTCTCATTTGTTATAAATATATGCATGTGTTGTAGTTATATATGTGGATCCACATCAATGTCGACAACTAGTCATGGCTACATTTACCTGACATTATGAATGCCATATATAACTTTAATTCCTATTGTGATTTTTATTCCCAAAGGAAAAGTCTTCAGACTACTTTTATTGTTACCAAAAATAATCATTGTAAGATATTGAACACACAATTTATCTTTAACCAATTTCAATAAAAATTTCGAGTAAACTAATTAACTTCTATATTTTAAGGAGTAGCAATTTAAGAATCTCTAATGAGTTCACTTCATCATTAGTATTGGAAATATATTTGCAAAAGTTTTTCACCACTAAGTGATTCTAGTAGACTACAGGGATAAATTCATTATACTCACTATATTTATCTTCTCATCTAAATATTTTTCAGAAATCTGATATAAACTGACTTTTTACTGAATACCTCCATGCAAATTCCACCATGTTTTGAAGACAAAGAAAAAATAAAGGGAAAAATCATTCCTAAAAACTTTAAATTTATCAATAGTGAATATTTTATTATTATGGAATAATAAGTTAATATGGTGAGACTCTCAAACCCAAAAGAAAGAAAATAACAGATTAAATGCCTGAATAAAAGAGTTCAGTATGTCAGATTTGGTGATGCATACTTATAATCCCAACAGTCTGGGACGATTATTCAGGATTATCACAATCTTGAGCTCAGCTTGGGTAATTTAGTGACTTACAGACACATTGTCTCAAAATAAAATACATACATACATACATAAATATTTAAATGAATAAATATATAAACAAGTGCTAGATACTCCTCAGCTGCAAAAGTTGAAAGTTCAGTCCCCTGTACCACACACAAAAAGATTTAAAAATATGTGCACTCAAACAGAAAATATACACGTCAAATTACAGACTTTGGAACACATGAACATAAACACAAGGGTTCTCAAACTAAAGTCAATTGCCTGCTACCTCTGATTCTGTAAATATTATGAAGAAGTGGATCCTGAAGGAGTACAAACAAATGAATATTCATTTAAGGAAAGACACTGAAGTCAGATTCACTGCTTAAGATCTGAGGGTGTATATTCATTTTGAGGGAAGATAAGAAGCACCACGACCTTACTTTGCCTGGGTTTTTACCGTCTATAAGGGCCTAAAAAGAGAGGGTAGTGTGAGCCTTCCCAAACACACAGCCAAGAATGAAAAATCACCTACTGGAAGAACAATCTAGTGACTGGATGTGGAGTATTCACAATAATATTTGTTGTTAGATCTCTGAAAGACAAGACTTGATTCAGTACTGGAAATATTGAAAGAAGTAACAAAACACTGCGTGTGTGGCATAGCAATCAAATTATACCCAACAATATCACATTCATTTTTCAAAAATGTATATATAAATCCCAAGAAGCTTCAATAAAGATAATAGTGCATTTGATTTTTAAGAAAAATAGTAATCACAAAGTTATATGGAAGAGTAAATGAGCTGGAATAGCTAAAATTATATTTTAAGAGAAAATACTAGGAATTAGACTTTCTTTATCAGTTGCTAAGATTTATTGAAATTTTACAGCATGCCATGAAACTGGCAGAGTTGAAAACAGATAGATCAATACTACATTATGGAGAACTATTAAACTGAGCCAAACAAGGAAGAGTGAAATATGACAGAAAGGGAGCATTACAAATGAGTAGGAATGACATCAATATTTAATAAATGTTATGGAAACTATAGACTTTGCATATGAAAATGGAAATTACATTGCTACCTCCCAACATACAAAAGAAATTCAGATTAATGATAAGACTGTTTATAAATGAAACAATTGAAACCTTTACAATACACATAGGATCATGATTTCATGTTCACTGTGAATGGATAAATTCAATGACTTAAAATCACAAACCACTAATGAAAAGAAGCTTGATCAAAAAAAATTTTAAACTTATTTTTTACATTGATCAGTACATGTTTAAAGTGCATAGTGATTACATCCATTGTAGGGAATTGGTACACTTACATAACATATTTCAATTCTGTTTCCCCTTGCCTCCACACTCATCTTATTTTGCCAGCATCAGATTTATTTATTTATCTTAAAAGATTTAGAAACTTAATTATCATATATAGAGAACTTAAAAGTGAAAGCAATAGCAAAGAAAAATATATAAATCATGTAAGACAATTGTAATAAGGCAAGGTATATTTTTAAAACTTCATATATATACACATTTATATGTACATATATAAATACATATATATATTATGTGGGTATAAAATAAGAAAAAAGAAAGAGAAAAAGTTATTGCAATCCAGCATGGACAATGTATCTAAACTTCTTATAAGTAAGACAAAATAACTAAGATTGAAAAAATGTAATTTCAATGCACACAACAAGAACTTACAGAAATGTTTTTAAAAAACATTTCAAAGTATGAATAGAGAACTATACAAAGAATATACAAATAAATCTAAAAGAGAAAGAGCTGAAAGAGCCAAGACACATATGAAAAGAGCTCCTGATTAGCAATTAGGAAGCATTAAAACAAATAAATTCTTATCTATCACATTGGAAAAGCTCTAGAATTTGACACGATCACATTGAAATTTGAAGCAGCAATTTAGAACAATGGTTCTGTTTTACAATAAAATCTTATATAAAGATCAGCAAACTTTCAGGATAATCAAACATTATCTTTTAAAAACAAACAGGACCATAATCAATCATTACTTCTGTGTATCTTAGATACGTTCTTACATATGCACAAAAATACATGCAAAAGAATAATTCTGGAATAATTATTTATAATACTAAAAATTGGGAAAGAATGTAGTGCCAAGCAGTAAAATGAAGCATATATAAAATTTACAATATTCTTCCCTTCAAATGAATCAACACAGTAGTTACCATTTATTTTTCACATATTTCTTTACATATCAGAATAATTCTAAAATACCATTTTTCTTGAATTAAAGCAAATCAAAGACCATAATAATTAAAATGATAAATTAATGTAAAATTTTAAAAACATGGATATCACCATTTTTCAGTATAAATACATTTCTATGAAAAAATACATGTTTAAAATGTTCAGAGATTTCAAGAAGTCAGCTTGTTTAGAGAGGGATGCATGAATAAGGATGGGTTCGAAGTCTGTATGTATAACAAATGGGGATACAACTCTGTGTCTTCTTACCATATTGGCTGATGGAAAAATTAAAGCAAATAGGTAAAAAATTAGGTCATGCATATTTATTATATTGTTTTAACTTTACAACCTAAATAAATAAGATTTAAAATCACTAGCAAGTATTTTTTTAGAGGCTCAACAATTAAGTTAGACAGAACATTATTAAAGAGTGAAATTGATAGAAGCATATTAGAGGGAATGGAGGAAAAGAAGTCTATGAATTTTCAGGAAAATGAGTTTTTTAACTCCCTCTGTTCTTTGCCTTAATGAAGAAAACACCCTCTTCCAATCGGATGAAAAGACACATTATGAATTCTACCTGCTTTACTCATATTATGTACTTGTTTTTATTTTTTTTTCTACAGGTTATTTTCTGTATTTGTGAAGGAAATAGAATTTTGAAAATCAATTGGTATGAAATAACTAAAGTGGAGAATAGTGGGAATTATTTGTGGAATAGTTACAGTTTTAGTCATCTATATACCATTTTAGCTATAATGGTTTATCTGTATATCACTGTTATATTATTTACATAAATTAACTTATTTCATTATTAAAAACAATTTAAGAATTTGACTTTATTCTATTTTATTTATGGGAACTCTCATATTACTTGGGAAAGCAGAAGTAATATAATACTTGATGCAAAAATATATTTCAGATAGAAGTCAAACAATCATGCAATTAACATTAAAATGAGGTTTATTAAAAAAATAGCTTATATAAAATAGCTTTATAAAAGATAGCTTTATATAATTAATAGCTTTCAACTAGTGTCAACACAAATGATGTGGCAGACTATGATCAGGAAAAAGATTGATAGTCTGCTTAATATCAAGTAAATATAAGAACTTTCAACATAATTTTATTTTTCCCAAAGCTATGGTGTTATATCTGTTTGAGATTTTGAACTTACATAATTATAAAATGTCAAAACATTTTGACTGTATTTTTTTGACAGTAGAACAGTGATTTCTTTCCTTTTTTTTTTTTTTTTGTGCCAGGGATCGAACTCAGGACCTTGCGCTTATGAGGTAGACACGGTGCCACTGAGCTAAATCCCCAGCCTGAACAGTAATTTCTTGATAAAATAGTAAGAAATGTGTTTAATCAACTTCTCTTAAAGAGTATGAATAAACTCTAGGTTCTATTTTTCTTCTGATTAGTTCAAGTTATCTGGTAATGCTCACAAAGTAACAGCTAAGTTCCACATCCACACCTCAACATTAATTCTTTTGGAAAAATAATGATGAACTATTTAAAAATCTCTTCATGACATTCAAAATGCTTTTGGTGAGTTCTCAGATGATAATATAAATCCAATTACAATCTACATGTTTCTACAATTTTCTGATATAATTGTGTCTCTAAAGATAAGTAAAATAATTAAATCTACTAACATACAAATCTAAACAAAGCATGTATGTATTGACTCAAATAAAAATGTATTTTTATTTGAAAGAACTTTGATTTTTAATTTTTAATAGTGTGGGTAGACTAATGCAGGAAAAGCTATTAAATATCACCAGAAAACAAGACTTGTCTATGAGTGGAGGGAGAGCAACAGAGAGAGAGAGAGAGAGAGAGAGAGAGGGAGAGAGAGAGAATAAAAAAAAATGTGTGATGCATGATGTCCTTGATATGATTAGCATGTTTTTAATGCAGTATATTTGCTATGGTGGGCTTCCACGTGTATGTGCCTGAATATATTCTTCATCCAGAGCAACAAAATTGAAGTAATTTTCCCACTTGAGTTCAAGGAACAATACTCACATGGGGCCATCTTTTATCATCCTCCACAGAAAAATCTTTTGCAAAAAAGGAAGGGGATCAACAGATAGAGGGAAGGAGAGGAAGAGGAGAGAATGGGGAAGAAAAAGAATTAAAATGTGTTCTGTCAACGTACCAACTCACTGTGATGCAATCATTTCCTACTGCAAATAAGAGCAAATAAAAATAAAATGTTTCCAGGTCATTTTTAGTACCTGTTTGTGGTACACAGTGTTTACTTTCCTTGTAGAGAGTTGATGTATTTACATAATACACCTTAAAGCTTTTTATTTTAACCTTTCCCCTTACATCCTTCCCTCTCCCTCCATTTCTTCTTTTAATCATAGATTAAATTCATTGGTAGAGTTTAGATACACATACTGATCACATTCATCATATGGAGTTTGTACCTGTATATAATAGATTTAGATTCTTATTTTTCAACATCCCCTTTTTCTTCTACCACTCTTCCCCTTCTTATTTACAAGAGCTTTGTTTTCATTTTATCATTCTTTTTCATTTTTTTCTTTCTCTTCCTTCCTTGCTCTGTCCCCTCCTTCCTTGTGCCTCTTCCCATTTGAACATTTTCTTCCTATTTCAAAATATCTATTATGCATGTTGATCCTTATTCACATTTTCATTTTCTCACCACAAAAACAATTTGATATTTATTCATGTGTGACTGATTTGTCACTTAAGAGTATAATCACTAAGTGCATTCATTTAGCTATAAAACTCTGAAGATTATCCTCTTTATGGCTGAGTAGTATT
The DNA here is from genome assembly GCF_053883595.1 of Heterocephalus glaber. NCBI lineage: Eukaryota > Metazoa > Chordata > Mammalia > Rodentia > Bathyergidae > Heterocephalus > Heterocephalus glaber. Next base: position 24,418,945 of record NW_028258145.1, on the reverse strand, counting down.
CCATTGTATAAAAAAAGTATCTTTTTTATTTATTCATTGGTTGATAGGCATTTGGTTTTATCTAAGATTTAGCTATTAGAAACTGTGAGGGAATGAACACAGACATGGTTATATCACTGTGGTATGATGCTTTTAATTTTTTTTGGAAGACACTGAGAAGGCAGATAGTGCAGATCAGGCCCCCTTTTTCTGAATATGGGTGCAGTACATGTTTACATTCCTTTGTAGAGTTGGTAAATGCACATAACACATCTTTATTCCTTTTTCTTCCACTTTCCTTCCTTTTCTTCTCCCATCCCACCGTTTCTTTTATATCTAAATGTATTTCATTGGTGCATTTTACGTATAAAATATAATGGCTTTAACCATTGGAGATTTTCACTTTTTTTAAATTACTTAAATTATTTTATTGGTACATTTTAGGTATACAACACATTTACATTTCTCATTGGGAACTTGTACATTTGCATGATGCATCGTGGTTCTTATTTTTTCCCATTCCTAGCCCTCCCTTAATGCCCTCCACCCTTCCCTATTTACAAAGTCTTTATTTCCATTTTTTCCATTTCTCATCATTTTTCTTTCACTTCTTTCCTTTCCCCTTCCCCTCCCACTATCTCTACCACTTTGGATCTTCTCTTCCTATTTTGCATTATTGATTTTTCATTCTAATCATTGGTACATTTTGGGTGTACAATATACTACATTCATCATTGGAAATTTGCACCTTTACATACTCTCTTGGTTCTCATTTTTCAGCCTTGCCCAGCCTTCCCTTCAATCCCTCAGTCCCTACCTATTTACAAAGATTTTCTTCCCATTTTTCCATTATCTCATATTAATTCCATTCCCTTCTTTGTTTTTGCCTATCTTCCCACTTCCCCTTCTCCTTTGCCCCTTTTCTTCCTATTTCACATTATTTATTATAGCTTTTAGCCCTTATTTACACTTTCAGTTTCACACATCAGAGAAACTATTCAGTATTTATACATGTGTGTTCTATTTATTTCACTTCAGAGTATTGTCTCAATGTGCATCCATTTAGATATAAATGTCTCTAATTTCTCATTTTTTATGGCTGACTAGTACTCCATTTTATTTTTTAAAAACACACATTTTCTTTATCCAGTCTCCAGTTGATGGGCACTTGGGCTGTTTCCAAGTTTTAGCTATTACAAATTGTGCTGCTATGAACATGGGTGCACATATATCACTGTGGTAAGATTCTTTTAAATCTTTGGGGAAGATACCAAGCAGGGGAATAGCTGAGTCAAATGGGACTTTCAGTCCTAGTTTTTTGAGGTGTATCCATACTGATTTCCACAGTGGTTGCACCAGTATACACTGCTATCAGCAGAAGAGCAGGGTTCCTCTTTCCCCACTGCCCCGTCAGCATTTATTATTGGTTGATTTCCTGAAAGCAGCCATTCTTTCTGGAGTGAGTTGGAATCTCAGCATTTTTTGCATTTGTATCTCTTGAATGACCTTTGATGTTGAATATTTTTTCATGTATTTATTTGTTATTTCTACTTCTTTGTCTTAGAAATGTGTTCATTTCAGATGCCCATTTTTGGATTGGGTCTTTAAATTTTGGAGGTCTGATCTTTTTAGATTCTTTATAGATTTGAGTTAGTACACCTTTGTCTGAGGAAAAGCAGGTGAAGATTTTTTCCCACATTTTGGATTGTCTCTTAACACTGCTGGTAGTTTCTCTTGCTGTGCAGAAGCTTTTTAATAAGAAGAGATCCCATTTGTTGATTGTTTGTGCTAGTTCATGGGCAACTGAGGTTTGGTTCATAAAATCTTTTCCTACATCAATGGCTTCAAGAGTTCTACTTAACCACTGTTCCACCAGTACAGTATTTATATTTTAATATTGAGACCTTTAATCCATTTCAATTTTACTTTAGTGCATAGTGAGAGATATAGGTCTAGTTTTAATCTGTGGCAAGTTGAAACCCAATTTTTCCAGCACCATTTATTAAAGAGGCTATCTTTCTTCCAGCAAGGGTGCTTGGCTCCTTTATCGAAGATGAGATGGATGAGTGTGTCTGGCATTGTTTCTGCATCTTCTAATCTGTTCCCCTGGTCCTCAGGTTTGTTTCTTTGCCAGTACTGTGCTGTTTTTATCACAGTAGCTTTGTGGTATAGTTGCAGGTTGGAGATTGTGATACCCCCTGCCATGTCTCTGTTACCTAGAATTGCTTTTGCTACTCTGGATTTCTTCTTGTTCCAAATGAATTTTTGGATTGTTTTCTCAAGTTCCATGAAGAATGCTGCTGGGATCTCAATTGGAATTGTATTAAAACTATACAGCAGTTTTGGAAGTAAGGCCACTTTCACTATATTAATCCTTCCTACCCAAGAGCAGGGGATATCTCTTCATTTTCTGATATCACATTAATTCTCTCTTTTCAGAGTGATATAGTTTTCACAGAAGAAGTCTTTGCTTTCTTTCATTAGTTTGATTCATAGGTATTTTAGTTTTTTGGATGCAATTGTGAAAGGAATTATTTCCCCTATTTCTCTCTCAGTGAGTCTGTTATTCATGTAGAGGAAAGTTATTGATTTTTGTGTGTGACTTTGTAACCAGCTACTTGACTGAATTTGGTTATTAAGTCTAGAAGACTTTTGGTGAAGTTCTTGTGGTGTTCTTTATAGAGTATCATGTCATCTGCAAATAATGACAATTTGACTTCTTCATTTCCTATCTTTATTCCTTTTATTTCTTTCTCTTGTCTAATAGCTGTGACTAATGTTTTCAAAACTATATTGAACAAGAGTGGTGATAGTGGACATCCTTGTGTTGTTCCTGATTTTAGTATGAAGGATTTCAGTTTTTGACCATTTAGTATGATACTGGCTGTTGTTTTTTCATAAATGGCTTTACCAGTTTGAGGTAGAGACTATCTATTCCAATTTTTTGTAGGGCTTTTATCATAAATGCATGTTGGATTTTGTGAAATGTTTTTTTGGCATCTATGGAGGTAATCATATGGTTTTTGTCCTTGGTTCTATTGATATAGTGTATTACATTGATTGATTTGCATATGTTGAACCATCCCTGAATCCCTGGAATGAATTCCACTTGATCAGGGTGTATGATCTTCTTGATGATCTTCTACATTCTATTTGTCCATATCTTATTAAGGATTTTTGCATCTATGTTCATTGGTGAGATTGGCCTATAGTTCTCTTTTTCAGTTGGGTCTTTCTCTGCTTTGGGGATCAAGGTGATGCTTGCTTCCAGGAATGAATTTGGGAGTATTGTTTCCCTTTTAATTTCATTGAAGAGTTTAAACAGTAGTGGCAGCAGTTTCTCTCTAAATGTCTTGTAGAATTCAGCAGTGAAGCAATCAGGGCCCAGGCTTTTCTTAGTTGATGTGTTTTTTATTACATTTTCAAGTTCATTGGTTGATATTGGGTTGTTTAGAACTTTTAGGTCTTCTTCATTCAACTTTGGTAATTCATATGTATCTAGGAACCTGTCCATTTCTTCTATGTTTTCCATCTTATTGGTGTATAGGTTCTGGAAGAAGGTATTGATGATCCTCTGGATTTCTGCTGGGGCTGTTGTCATTTCACCCTTTTCATTACTAATTGGCCTTTTCTTTCCTTTTTCTGATAAGACTGGCTAAGGGTTTGTCAATTTTGTTTATTCTTTCAAAGAACTAATTCTTGGCTTCATTGATTTTTTTGTATCGTTCTCTTAGTCTTCATACCTTTGATTTCTGCTTTGACCTTTATAAATACCTCCCTTGTAAAAGCTTTGGGTTTGTCCAACTCTTCTTTTCTAGAAGCTTGAGGTTCAGCATCAGGTTGTTTAATTGGGCTTGTTCTGTTTTCCTAATATACATATTCACTGCTATGAATTTCCCTTGTAAGACTGCTTTCATTGTGTACCATATATTCCAATATATTTTATTGTCATTGTCATTTAATGGAAGGAACTGTCTGATTTCTTCTTTAATTTCCTCTGTGACCCACTGGTTATTCAGAAGTGTGTTGTTCAATTTCCACATGTTTATGAAATTTTTGCAATTTCTTTTTCTATGGATCTCCAATTTCATCACACTATGGTCTGATAATATACAGGGGATAACTTCAATTCCTTTGCACTTACTTAAACATGTTCTATGTGTGAGTATGTGGTCTATTTTGGAGAATGACCCATGTGCAGCTGAGAAGAATTTGTGTTCTGATTTTGTGGGCGGAAGACTCTGTAAACATCTGTTAAGTTCATTTGTTCAAGAGTTTGATTGAGTTCTCGTATTTCATTAAGTGTTTTTAGTCTACTTGATCTATTTGTGACAGTAGGGTATTGAGGTCCCCACTACAATTCTATTAATGCATATTTGACTTTTCATGTCTGTTAGTATTTGTTTTATATAGTTGGGCACACTAATGTTTGGTGCATAGATATTTATGATTGTCATCTCTTCCTGGTGGATTGTTCCCTTTACAAGGATATTCCCTTTACAAGGATGTAGGGTCCTTCTTTGTCTCTCTTAATCAGTGTTGGTTTGAAATCTACTTGATCTGCAAAGAGGATAGCTACTCCTGCTTTTTGGAGGGTTCCCATCACATGGAGTATTTTCTTCCACCCTTTAACTTTCAGTCTAGGAGTTTCATTTTGAGTTGTGTTTCTTGTAGGCAGCCTATTGTTGGATTTTGCTTCTTTACCCATTCTGCCAGTCTATTTCTTTTGATTGGTGAATTGAGACCGTTAACATTGATGGTTTTAACTGAAACTTATTGATTTATCATTGTCATGACTTTTTCTTCCTGTTGGGTTCTCCCCCTTTAATTTTAATTTCTTGTCATGCCAGATGGGTTCATTCTGCTTTGCTTCCTGAGGTTGTGATCCTCAATGTCTATTCCTAGGATATTGTGTAAAATTCTTTGGAGTGCTAGTTTGGTATGAACAAAGTTCCTAAGGTGGTTTTTGTTATGAAAGTATCTTATTTCTCCATCAATTTTCAAAGATAGTTTTGCAGGGTACATCAATCTGGGTTGGAGGCTGTTTTCTTTTAGGGCTTGGAGTAGGTCACTCCAAGCTCTTCTTGCCTTGATGATTTGTGTTGAAAAGTCTGCTGTGATTCTGATAGGCTTCCCTTTGTGTGTGATTTCTTTCTTTTCTCCCACTGCTTGTAGAAGTTTGTTCTTCTGTTGAGTTTCTGGAATCTTAGCAATTATATGCCTATGTGTAGATTTTTTTTGATCAAGGCTATTTGGAGTCCTATATGCCTCACTTATCTGTATGTCAAGTTCTTTTCCTCTGCTTGGGAAGTTTTCTGCCATCACTTCTGTGAAGGGTTTTTTATGTCATTTGCACTCTCTCCTATTTCTTCTTTGACTCCAATCAGTCTTATGTAATTCTTATTTGCATCATCTAGCAGCTGCTGCATTGATTTCTCATGTTTTGTTACAATTTTGAAGAAATTTTTCTTTTCCTGGTCATTAATTGCAATCTTATCTCCTATATCTGAAATTCTGTCCTCACATTGGCTCATTCTGCTGTGTAGTCTTTCAGTGTAGTTTTTCATCTCCTGGAAATCTATTTGCATCTGTTTTATGGATTCTATTTGTTTCATATGTTGGGATTCCATCATGTTCCTGAGCTCCTCTCTAGATTTATTAATCATGTCTTGCACTAGGGGAACAATTTCTCCTGTTATCTGAGAAATTATTTCTGATTTCATTTTTTCCAGATCCCCTTTTGTTGCCAGTTCAGTGGGTCCAGGTGTATCAGTATCAGAGTGTTCCATCATATTTCCCTTTGGGGTTGATATAGGTGATCTGGAAGTCTAGTTTTGAGACTTATTTATGTGTTTTCTCCTTGCAACCCAGGGGGTGGGGGGTCCGGTGTTGTTGGTGCCCATGCAGCTCACCTCCTCTGAGCTGGGAGAGGTGGGATAGTGGCTCAGAAGCCCCTTACTCTGGACCATTAGCAGCAGGACAGACAGTGGCCCCAAAGCCCTTTCCTCTGAGCTGGGAGTGGTGGGAAGCTGGTTGCTGTGAAGCCCCTTCCTCTGGGCCGGGAATAGCAGGCTGGATAGTGGCTCAGAAGACCCTTCCTCTGGGGCAGGAACACTGTGGCAGTGGCTGAGAAGCCCTTGCCTCTGGGCTGGGAGCAGTGTGACAGTGACCCAGAAGCCCCTACCTCTGGGCCGGGAGCTGTGGGATGGTGAGATTTTCAGTTTTACATAAGCTCTCTTGGTTCTATTTTTTCCCCATTCCCCTGCCCTCCCTTCAACCACTCCACACTTCACTATCTACAAAGATGTGATTTCCAAATTTTCATTTTCTCATATTAATTCCATTCCCTCCTTTCCTTTCCTCTACTCCTGACTCTTGCCCTTCCCCTTTGCCCCTTTTCTTCCTATTTCACATTTTCTATTATACCTCTAATTCTATATTTACACTTTCCATTTATCACACTAGAAAAATTATTCAGTGTTTAACCATGTGTCCTGTTTATTTCACTTAAGAATATCACCTCAATGTGCATCCATTTAGCTATAAATTTCTCTAATTTATCATTTTTTATGGCTGAGCAATACTCCATTTCATTTAAAAAAAACACCACTTTCTTTATCCAGTCTCCATTTGAAGGGCAATTGGGCTGCTACCAAGTTTTAGCTATTACAAATTGCGCTGCTATGAACATGGGTACACATATATATCCCCATGATATGATTGTTTTAATTCCTTTGGGAAAAATACCCTACAAGGGAATAGCTGAGTCAAATGGGACTTCCAGTCCTCATTCTTTGATCTATCTCCATACTGATTTCCACAGTGATTGCACCAGTCTATGCTCCCACCAGAAGTGGGGCAGTGTTCCTCTTTCCCCACAGCCCCACGAGCATTTGTTATTGGTTGATTTCATGATAGCAGCCATTCTTTCTGGAGTGAAGTGGAATCTCAGCATTGTTTTCATTTACATCTCTCAAATGTCCAGTGATGTTGAATGTTTTTTATGTTTATTTACATTTTCCTCTTTGTCTGAAAAACATCTGCTCATTTCAGATGTCCATTTTTGTATTGGGTCTTTAAATTTGGGAGGTCAGGGCTGGGGATTTAGCTCAATGGTTTTGCTGCCTCTTGCACAAGTGCAAGGATCCAAGTTCAATCTTCGATACCAAAAACACCCCAAAAATTTCAGAGGTCTGATTTTTTTAAGATCTTTAAACATTCTAAATAGTAGATCTTTATCTAAGGAACAGCAGGTGAAAATTTTTTCCCACATTGTGGGTTGTCTCTTCATACTGCTGGTGCTTTCTCTTGCTGTACAGAAGCTTTTTAATAAGAAGAGATCCCACTTGTTGATTGTTTGTGCTAGTCCATGGGCACCTGAGAATTTGTTCATAAAATCTTTTCCTACAAATATATCTTCAAGAGTTCTACCTAACCTCTGTTCCACCCAGTTCAGTGTTTCTGTTTTAATATTTAGATCTTTAATTCATTCTGATTTTAGCTTAATGCGTGTGAGAGATATAGAGCTAGTTTTAATCTTTGGCAAGATGAAACCCAATTTTTGCAGCACCACTTATTAAAGAGTCCATCTTTGCTCCAGTGAGGGTGTTTGGGTCCTTTGTCAAAGATGAGGTGGCTGAGTGTTTCTGGAGTTATTTCTGCATCTTCTAATCTGTTCCAGTGGTCCTCAGGTCTGTTTCTTTGCCACTACCATGCTCTTTTTATCACAGTAGCTTTTTAGTGTAGTTTCAAGTTGGGGGTTGTGGTTCCCCCTTGCCATGTTTCTGTTACCTAGAATTGCTTTTGCTATTCTGTGTCTCTTCTTTTTCCAAACGAATTTTTGGATTATTTTCTCAATGTCCGTGAAGTATGCTGCTGGGATTTCAATTGGGATTGCATGGAATCTATATAACAGTTTTTTAAGTATCACTATTTTCACTATGATGATCCTTCATACCCTGGAGCAAGGGATGTCTTTCCATTTTCTGATATCATCTTCACTCTGTAAACATCTGCTAAGTTCATTTGTTCAAGAGTTTGATTGAACTCATCTTTTTGTCTAGTTGATCTATATATTTGTGACATGGGGGAATTGAGGTCCCCCACTACTATTGTATTAGTGCATATATGACTTTTCATGTCTGTTAGTATTTCTTTTATATAGTTGGACACACTAATGTTTGGTACATATAAATTTATGTTTGTCATCTCTTCCCCTTTGATTCTTCCCTTTACAAGGATGTAGTATCCTTTTTTGTCTCTCTTAATCAATGTTGGTTAGAAATTCACTTCATCTGCAAAGAGTATAGCTACTCCTGCATTTTTTCACGTTCCCTTTGCATGGAATATTTTTTTTTTCACCCATTAACTTTCAGTCTCTGAGTTTCTTTTTGAATTTAGTGTGTTTCTTTTGAGCAGCATATAGTTGGATCTTGCTTCTTGACCCATTTTCTCAGTCTATTTCTTTTGATTAATGAATTGAGACCATTAACATTAATGGTTATAACTGATACTTAATGACTTATCATTGTCATGACTTTTTCTTTTTGTTAGATTCTCCCCCTTAGCATTTAATTTCTTCTTGTGCCCTATGGATTCATTCTGCTGTGCTTCCTGGGGTTGTGATCCTCAATGTCTGTTCCTAGGATATTGTCTAAAATTTTTTGAAGTGCTGGTTTGGTATTCATGAAGTTCCTAAGGTGCTCTTTGTCATGAAAGTATCTTATTTCTTTATCAATTTTGAAAGATAGTTTTGAAGGTACATCAATCTGGGTTGGAGGCTTTTTTCCTTTAGGGCTTGAAATATGTTCCTCCAGGGTCTTCTTGCCTTGAGAGTTTGCTTTGAGAAGTTTGCTGTGATTTTGATAGGCTCTCCTTTGTATTTGATATTTTTTTTGTCTGCTTGTAGAACTTTGTTCTGTTGGATTTCTGGATTCTTAACTTGTATATGCCTATGTGTAGATTTTTTTTGATCAAGGCTAGCTGGGGTCCTATATGCCTCACCTATCTGTATGTCAAGTTCTTTTCACCTTCTTTGGGAATTTTCTGCCATCACTTCTGTGAACATTTTTTTATGTCGTCTGAACTCTATTCTGTTTCTTCATTGACTTCAATCAGTCCTATGTTATTGTTCTTTGCATCATCTAGCAGCTGCCAGACTGATTATTCTTGGTACCTTACTACTTTAAAACAATTTTTCTTTTCCTGGTCACTAATTGCAATCTCATCTTTTATGTTTGAAATTCTGTGCTCACACTGGTTCATAATGCTGCGTAAACTTTCAAAGGAGTTTTTAATGTCCTGAAAATCTATTTGTATCTGTTTTATGGATTCCATTTGCTTCTTATGTTGGGATTCCATCATGTTCCTTACCTCCTCTATTTTTATATGTGTCCTCTTTAGATTTATGAATCATGTCTTTCACTATGGGCACAATCTCTGTTATTATCTGAGAAATTATTTCTGATTTCATTTTTCCAGATCCTCTTTTTTTTCCAGTTTAGGGAGTCTAAGTGGTTGAGTTTAGGGATTTCTTGGTGCTGAGTGTGGCTCACCTCCTCAGTGCTGGTGTCTGCTTTACTCCTTGGTGCTAGGGTAGTTGTACAGTGGCCTCCAAGGCTCTTCCTTAACCAGTATCTACTTTTTCTAAGAACTCCTGTGTAAAAATAATTTTGCATTGTCCTTGTACATTGTTTTGTGCATGATATTTCATGATGTCCTAGAAAGGTCCATGCATTAAATTTCTGTTTTGAAATTCCAGTCCTTAACTCCTTCTAAGTATCATTTATGTATTTTATATTGGAAAATCTGGGATTATTAAATGAAGCATGCTAGGAATGGTTTTTGTTACATATTCTCAACTTGCAGGCATCAGGTCAACCTTTCCATTGTATTTTTTGCATATTAAATTGTTACTATTATCTCTTCTGTCTTACAGCCAAATACTTTAGCCACTGTTAACATACATTGCACAATATTAGATTATAGCACAAATATGTGTTAAAATCTATTCCTAGGTGATTTCTAATTCAGTATGTCTGAGTAAGAATAACCATTCTTAAATAGTTTTTGTTCTTTATGACTTCTTGCTGCTTTGCATTACCCTTTAGATTCAGAATTATTGCTTATAGTGCTGAGGATTTTGTTAAGGTGATGTCACAGAGAGTTCATTATTTTCCTCCAGAAATATCAAGTTTTCAAATGGAAAAGAATTGTCACAAATATTTTTTTCTTCCCGAGTCTTCCTTACAGTGCTCAACAACATATGAACTATATCCTCCATACATAGGTGTATCCTGATAAACCACACAGATGTTTAAATTATGAATCAGCAGATCTGGATTATAAAACATTCTCAAAATATTCTGTACTTAGCAGAGTTTTACCCTTGTAGAATCATTAGAAGTAATTCAATTAAAATACAATTTATTGAGAAACACACATACACACACACAAACACATGCAGGTTATGTGTAACAAGAACATAAAGCAGATTAACAGTGTTTCTGCTCAGTTACTAGTATTTATCTTAAGAGTAAGTCAAATGAACTGATTTTTGCAGTGTAATGAACATTTGTGTGAGAACATAGAAGTACTCTGAGTATGGAGTTTGCTGATTCAAAGAAGGACAATTCACAGCCTGAACAAACAAACAAACAAACAAATTCCAGAATTTCTTCTCTGAAGAACTGACATTTGAAATTAAGGCAACACTAGTTTCAGTATTTCTTTATATTTGTACTGAAAGAGTAGAATTGTAATAAACTAGGTGTTCCAAGGTTAGATTATTAATTAAATCACTACTGTAATGAACTTGAGCAAGAAATATATAATTTGTGTAAACCTCTACATACAAGATGTATGGTAGAGGTGGTAGCATGTTAACACACTAATACTGTGATATTTAACTGAGAAAACATTTATAAATCATGTAGCACATTTTCTGGTAGAGAGTCCATGTTCAATCCATGTTAGCTCTTATTAATATTGCTATAATAATAATTTCCAATATTACTTCTACTGGGGAAAAACATAAAGGCATCAAAATGAATATGAGCAAAACTGTGGAAGTAACAAACCATGAGCTTCTATGATAAACAGTATAAGTTAATTTTAGTTTGAACATATGGCTCATTTGGAGAATAGTAACAGCATGGTGATCATGGAAAAATAGGTTGGGGATTTATGTAGGGGCTTAAGTGCCAGGTTAATAAATTTATAATTAATTTGACACACAAAATGAGTCACAGAAGTTAATTGAGCATTAAAGTAATATAATCGTCTTTTCCTTAAGAAAATTGCTCATGGATTCCAGTGCAAGAAGAAGAGAGGCCAGTTTGAAAGTGATTAAAGTAAAGGGATTCATTTCCTTCACAAGAACAGTAGTTACAATAATGGAAAACAGCGTAATAGGAGGATTTTAATAGAAGTGCAATACATAGTGAAGAAAAACTACATTATTTGGCCATTGGTAGAAGGTTGAAAAAGGAGTCTGGTTTTATCAGAAACAATCTCAATTAGAGGTCTAGTTGGGGAAAAGGATGGTTGAGAATGGGCTCTGTAGCAAACAGGGCAGATTCCTCTTCAGTATACAATAATCTTCAGGTACAGTGAAACATGGAGTTTGAGGACACGAATTTCAAGTGCAAGATGGAATACAAGAGATATTTAAGGAGACACCTACACAGATATTTGGAAGATATTTAACATCATGTGTCAAGTTAAAGTACTGGGGTAGTTAAGACTTAAAGATGAGAAGTTTGAGAAAGAAGGCCTATGAAGATTCTTTGTTCTCTTCCTTCAGCTTTTGTAAACAATTCTGTTTGGGATGGATTAAGTAGCAGCCAGCAGTCTAAATTGCAGGCACAGATGGACAAGGCACTGCCCCAAAGCTCCACATGAGCAGGTCACACAGGATTTCTGGAAATCATTTAACTGCTCATTTGCAGTTCGAAGATGCAGAGGACTACAGGAGGCAAGCAATCTAAGCAGCTACGCTGTTATCTAAACTGACTGGCACCTATGTGATGAAGGTATGGGTTTGGGCAATAGGCAGCTTTAGTATTATTCCTTCTCCCCTCCAGTTTCTATTTTTCTTCTCTCTACCTTTCTACCTCCCTCCTTTTTTCCCTCCCTCTTTCCTTCCCTCCCTCCTTTCCTTTCTACTAGAGATTAAAACAAGGGGCTTAAAACTAAGTTATATCACTAGGCTTTTTACTATTTTTTATTTTGAGATAATGTTGCTTATTTGCTAAAATGCCCAGGCTGGACTCATTCTCCTGCCTCAGCCTCCCTGAATGCTGAGATAACAGCCTGTGTCAGTGTACCCAACTCTGATTTGATTTTTTTGTTCGCTACTAAAATTTAATTTTATCCTTAGGCTATCTCTTAAATAAAGATAAATTGTCAATGCATTTCACAAATTTTAGTCATATTTTCTATGGCATTTTTCTCTTTGTAATGTTATAACCATGTGTAACATTTTTTCTTCACCAGTTGTGCCATCTGCTTCTCTGAAAGAAACAATTTTTGAATCAGTCCATTTTTCTAAGGCGATTCTTAGAGGCAAATATTGTCCCCTGATTTCACTGAAGTTGACATTTCATTTGAGTTTATTTTGCCATACTTTCATTCTCTGGATCATTATATAATGCTTATCAATATTTTTCCATTAATACTAATGAGAGAACCATGAAGAATTTTTAATTTTCTTTGAGAAATTGATAAAAAAAGAGACAGAACTTTCAAAAACAGTACAAAAAGCGAATTTTTGAAAACATGAGAAATGTCATATAAAAAAGTTCAGGCAAGTGCCAAATTGTCAAAACATAATAGTATAAAGGACTTGCAAGGAACATTTTGGTAATTCAAAGTTTCATTAACAGTTGTGGGATATATTGCCAAACAGTATTGATAGGGAAAATCATATAAACTAAAAAAAATGGAGTCAACAAATATAGTTAATTCCCTCAAAAACTGGGTGTTTATAGGAAAGACCTATAAGATAGAGACCTATAAGATAGATATGAGATAAATATCACTACTAAATTTATGATCTTAATAATTTTTCCTTTTGGTTGTCATATTATATTTCAGATAAGAAAAAAGATGGTAAAATCCTCTGAAAATATTTTAAAATAATATTTATAAAGAACTCATACTAATAAATAATATAATTAAGTAGGCTAGCTTGTATTATTTAAAACCACTAGAACCAAAAAAGCCTAATCTTCATTTCCAGTCTTGAAGTCTTAAATTCTTGATCACAATTCTAAACACCTCCAAATACCATATTCTCAGTGTAACAATGAAAATGTTGATTCTTCCAACAATCTCTGGTAATTATTATTTGCTGTCATATTTGTAGCTACATAATATGGTTTTTTCTTTACTCCCATGGGCTTAAAAAATTTCATCCATTCCTACATTTTCAATAGTCTTTATTATTCCATGTCATCCTATCTATATAACTAATATTATTTATCCTAAAACTTATGTTATTAATCTTTTATCTGCAAAGCTCTGTTCATCATTCAGGCAAACATGAACTGAAGGGACTAGCATTTGTTAACACTGTTAGGCCATCTTTGTTCTAGACTTTTTATTCTTTGCTATCTGGATGGTCCATGATTATGAAATACTCGCCAGGGAGCATTCTTATGTCATTGTGAGCCTCTCTTTTTTCAATGTTTTATGAATTTCACTAAATAATATATATATTCACAATCCATAGTATTTTGCCTTATATTTTTATCAAATATATAAATATCTGTATTGTACAGCAATTTTTATATCATCTTCCTTCCCTGATTATTAAGGCTAGCCCTTTACCTACAATGGGAATGAAATTCCATAGTAATATAATAATTACCTGTCTGTGTCTGTCTATATTTAAATATTCCATGGGAATTATATCTTAGTTCCATTTTTTACCTTAGTAAAAATGGATTTAGGAAGGTTAATTGACTTATTCATATAAGGGAGCAAGTATGTAGCAAAAGAAGTCCTCAAATTCTAACCTAGGCCATGAACTCTACTCCAAACTCCCTATTTTCTTTCATTTCCAATTACTTTCCTCATACTGTTATGAAAGGCCAGCACTACAGCACAAAGTGATATATAGAGATTAGCATTTTATTTTCTATTCTTCCAAGGTGCTGAAGTGCTAGCATTAAAAAAGGACTTTGGGTTTGACTTTGCTTTGGATAATACACAAGTTAAGAGATGCGAGCTTCAATCAGATAGGATAATAGATGATCGGCTGAAGAGAGAAATTGATTTTGAAGTTGTAATTTACTTGAAGTGTTTTGATGATCTCATAAAATACAGACACAAAATTGAAGTTATTTAGGATTTCATGGCTCTCTTAAAGCCTGAATTACTATTTTAGTGCCAAAGTACCCAGGAAAGAGACACAGGTTCCTGTATTACAGACTATATATTTATTTTACTGAGAATATATTTTCTGGTACAGAATCTCTTTACCCCTTTTTCTCATTCACAATCTCTCTCTATGTGTGTCTCTCTCTGCATCATAAATGACCCATTTCTATGTTGTCTGAGTGTCTAGTCTATGGTTTAAATTTTGGTCAAGAATGGTGGTTTTTTCATAGTATAAATGACCCTGTGTGTATTATCTCTTTAGCTATCTGACACAACAATTCCAGTGTTGTATTATCATATAGGATTTTAGGATTTATCTATAATAGCTATAATTGACATCTCTAAGAAAGTACAATAACATCCAGTAAAGTATGCAAGAAAACAGTCTTCTGTGTGTAATTTTTTCATCATAGAAAAGTGAGAGAACTTTAGAGGGTTGCTCTAGTTTGCTGAAGACATAAAATAATCACCTGCTGAGATTTCCAAAGGATTCAAACAACTAAATCTGAATCCTTGAAGAAGATTTTTAACATCCTCATATTGTTCAATATTCAGTTAAATACAATATAAGGACCACAGTTCTAGTGTGTGAGGGTACCTTCATTAGAAACATGACAACATTGGAAAAATTGCCCATCTAATAGTGTGTGCATGTGTGCATTCATGCATGTGTAATAGCTAAAACTTGGAAGCAGCCCAATTGCACATCAACTGGAGACTGGATAAAGAAAATGTGGTTTTTTATAAAATGGAGTACTACTCAGCCATAAAACATGAGAAATTAGAGACATTTATAGATAAATGGATGCACATTGAGGCGATACTCTTAAATGAAATAAATAGGAAACACATGTAAATCCCGAATAGTGTCTCTAGTGTGAGAAATTAAAAGTGTAAATAAGGACTAAAAGGTCTGATAGATAATGTGAAATAGAAAAAGGGCAAAGAGGAGGGAGAATTGGGAGGGGTACGGGAAAAGAAAGAAGATAATGGAATTAATATGAGAAAATTCAAAAATGGAACTGAAGTCTTTGTAGATGGGGGGGTAGAGGGGTTGACGGGAGAGCAGGGGAAGGGTGAAAAATAAGAACCAAGAGAGATTATATAAAGGTGCAAATTTCCAATGATAAATGTCATTATATTGTATACCTAAAATGTACCAATAAAATTCATTTAAAAAATGAAGAAATGGTAGATATTTACTTGGCTGTGAGTAATCAAAATAAATTCCTAAACAAACACTACACTCTCTCTTTAGTTTTTTTCTTCAACATAAGACTAAATCAATAAATTAATTTCTTAAAGGAAAATTTATACTTTGAAGAGTAATTGTTTTCAAGTAACGCTTATTAAAGTTTAGAAAATTATGTTTGGTGCCAGGATTTAGCTCAGTGGTTCCTGCACCTGCCTTGCAAGTCCAAGGTCCTGAGTTCAATCCCTGGTACAAAAAAAAAAGAAGAAAATTGTGTTTGGAATCTGAAATAAAAGAATAAAACCTAGAAGTTTAAGCAAAGACATCCCTAAGCTTACAAAGAAATTAACAAAGAGACAGTTAACCTCTATGCAAGTCTAAACTAATCTATCAAAAAATAAGATATCTTTCTACTAGTTATATGTTATATAACTCTTAATAGAATTTTAATGTTTATTTCACATAAGATTTGTTCATATATATATATATTCCTGGATAATTTATTCTTCACAGTTGTAAAGTAATAATTTTATTTCTTTTTTTATAACTGAAAATTATAGAATGTAGGGAACAATAATTTTTGTAGTTTTGGTTATCAACTATATGTCTTAATAATAATCTATTATAGCCTTTACAAGTACTTTAATGAGTGTTTCCACTATTATAGGTTTTACAAGTGTTTTGGTGGGGTTTACCAGAAACCCAATCATTTTACAATAATAATACTTTTTGGTTTTTTATCTCCTATTACTTGGTTACAAAATTTAAGTATTCATTGTTTAACATAGACATGTGAAGTGTCATTACATGACACTGTGAAGGAAAGCAATTTGGTGATTTTTTCCTTGATTTTAAAGGAGTCACTTTTGAACCTTTTATTTAGAATTCAACTTTTTTTATTTAGAATTTGTAAATGTGAAGCTACATTTTATACTTTTTGTGCAATTTAATATGTAAGGATTATGGTAACACTAAATATGCTTCTGAAAGATTTTCCTCATTTTTATACAGATGCACCATTAAAATAATGTAGGTATTATTTATAACTTGGAAATTTGATAGCTCTGGTTTGTAATACAATATATCTGTGTCATTTTAAAGCACTTTTATTATGGTATAAATTGACATATAATAAGCAGCAGTGCTTATCCATTAACCTGTGTGTATTTGAGTTGTTTAAGATTTTTGCCTTTTGAAGTTTATTCAAAACATTAATAATATTTTAAGGTTAGTATTACATTTGACATATTTTGAAGACACATATGTATATTTACATTTCTGTATATGTACAGTATAAACACTATTAATATTAATGATAATGAATTTATCCATTATCCACCAAATTTTCTCCATATTTCTGTATCTATTTTGTAGTACTAGTACTGCTTACCACTGAATACAAACCAGAATCGATGGCTTTTTGTTGCTATAAGTTTTCATATTTAAGACTTTAATATAATTTAATCTAAGAACTCTCCTTTCTTGTTTCTTTTACTCAGTATAATTTAGGTTTCTTTCAACTTCAGCATAATTATGCTGAGATTTACTTGTTGTATCAATAGACAATTCTCTTATCTTGCTGAATAACATTCATCTAAATGGATATATCATGAGTTTTTTTAATTCTGCAGCATATGGCTGGACATTTGAGGTGCTGGTATATTAAAAATAAAGCTGCTATGAACATTCACATAGAAATATTTATATAAATTATGATTTTGTTTTGCTTGCATGTGGCATATCTGGATCATATATTAGATGTATTTTTTTAGAAGCTGCTAAACTAATTTTCAAGTAAATTCAACATATGGAATAGTCATACTAATTATTTTAATGTCTGTTCATTCTCACAACATCTGTGTCAATTCTGGGTGGTTTCAATTAATTTATTTCTCTTCATTATGCATCATATTTTTCTACTTCGTTGAACATCTGGTAATGATTTATTGGGTACTAGATAACATAAATTTTATCTTGTTGGGTACTGGAATTTTTTATTTGTTAATAATTTTAAGACTTTTTCAGGAGACAGTTAAGTTACCTAAGTTAAGTTACTTAGTTATTTAGAAAGAGTTTCCTTCTTTTAAATCTCAGAAAATATTCAAATTTTGGTATTATCTTCATTAATCTTTGAATACCTCTTCCTAGGTCAATCAGTTCACTAAGTTATTGTCATTTCTTAGGTTTGAGTCTACAAGTAAGTATCTTATAAATTGTTTCCAATTTACAGATATAAAGCATGGTCTTCATTTATTTTTCCACTAGTTTGTATATAAGGGTGACATGTTGACACTTATTTGTTCACATACACATTTCTCTCTCTTCTGCTTCCTACAATATCCAGTAATTATAAAATGATGATCTATGGGTGTTTGAAATTGAGTTCTTCCATAAAGACCTATAATATGAACTTGTTTTGTAGCCTCAATAAATGTTGGGCTATTGTCACATTAAGGC
Source organism: Heterocephalus glaber (assembly GCF_053883595.1). Taxonomy (NCBI): domain Eukaryota; kingdom Metazoa; phylum Chordata; class Mammalia; order Rodentia; family Bathyergidae; genus Heterocephalus; species Heterocephalus glaber. The sequence continues at coordinate 24,400,935 of NW_028258145.1, read as the reverse complement.
TCTAGTCAATGATTCTTGCTTCACATAGAAGCAGCTGTAATGTTCTAAGGGAAAGATTTAAGTAATCTTATCATTATTCAAATATATCTAGAATATTTCAGTATAGTTATTGGCTCTCAGAAGTAAACATTGGAATTGTTTTAACTGTATAAACTACTGGATTTGCTAGAAGCTTATATAAATCTCACTTCATAACAGAATGTAGACTGCCTATAGTTTCTTGCCACTCCTATTTTATCAATTTTAATTAATTCCAGCATTCATTTAAGTAATGATTAAAACCTTAAAATTTGATGAGAAAAAATAATCTAAAGCATTTATGGTAGCTATTTCTAAATTATAACTTTTGATGAAGTCATAAAAATACATTTTCAATAATTTCCAATTAGAGTAAATCCAATTAAATAGCTTAAACTTTGATTAAGAGAATCTCTTTCTCTCTCTCTACATATATATGTGAGTGTATATGTATGAACATCTTATATTACAGATATCTCATTTGTATGTCTCTCATTTCAATAAATTTACTAGATGTTTTATTATTTGAAACTTTTACTAATCTTTTAAAAATCAATTTTTATTTTTATTTTTAATATTTTAAAGTACTAAATTTTTATTTCCCATCTTTGTATATTAATTTCTCCAATATGATTTCTAAATGTTTTTGCATTGAGTGCTTAATTTCACTATTTTTATTCATTCATCACTAAGATTTAAAATATTCAGGCTTTTGTTATTTTCACCCACAGACTTCATTTATTCATTTCACAAAAGTTTAAATTTGTTCAATCTAATGGCATTCTTTTTTCTAAATTATTGTTTGAAAATACAAAACTAATACTTTAACAATTTTATAAAAATTGTTACTCGTTAAAAGTACAAAATTAATTTATAGAATTGGTGATATTGTTCTGAAGTTTTCTAACTATCTGTCATGGATGATGCCCACACATTTTGTTATATTCCTAAACACTCCATGTGTGACTTCTTGGTACAAATCACTGTCTGCTTGCATGCTATTAAAAGGTCTCTTTAGAACTTAAACTGACTCTGGTTGATGTAAATTGTTAGGGGTTGAACAATGAATCAGCTTAATTGGGAAGGATGCCAGAGCCATTGGCAGTCTAAGGGGAATTTATCTTTGTATTTTTTCCTTTGTGTTTGATGAAGTATATGGAGCTTTTCTCTTAGTCTTCCCATTATGCCAGCTAATTGCTAAATTTGCTCTTTTGGCTTGCTTTGGCAGGGATCCTCCTTGATTTTTCCTGATCAGCAGGGATTTCTGCCTGTTTTTCCACTTTGCTCTCCCTATGACTTTTGTTACTCAGTCAAACATGTAGCTTATCATATTGGAAAGGATTAAAGTGTGTCTGGCCTGCTGCTCCTGTGTGCCATGGCTAGTGCTTGTTGTTAACACTTCATCTACAAATGCGGAGGTATTAGAGGTTTTCTGTCAGGCATGCTCCCCCTGATGTCTAGGATGCTGCTATTTTTTCAGGAAAAAGCAGTGTAGATGCCCTTATCATGGTCTGTTTTTCTTGATTTTCCTAAGAAATGAATGCCTACTCACTCTAGTTTTTAGTATTAAGTGAGATATGGTCTCATTATTATCAGATAAGGGGAAATCCTTTATTTCAAGATTTGAAACACATTTGGTCATAGGTATTCATACTTGTATATACAGCCCTAAAATGTAATAAAATTTTGTATACTAATTGTTACCTCCTGTTACCATATCTAAAATAACAGAGGTATGTATAGAGATGTAAAGACTAGAAGAAACTAGGAAATGAATATGTAACCTTTCATGTACTTGTATTTCTATTATGCCACCTCCTCAAATAAAACCCTGAAATATATTTATACATTTATGTATAAGGTATAAAACATTCTAGATTACTTTATTCGTAAGAGAATTTAAGGAGTATATGAAGAAATGTTTTCCACTTCTTTCTGCAAATCAAGTATCATCATGCCACAGTTACAAATCTTTCTAACTTCTTGAAAAGTTTGGAAGCATTTTATCTTAGTTATTATTTCCATATTATCAGAGAGAGGTCTATGTCATTTATTTTACGGGAATGAATATTATTTTATCATATCATTGTATTACAGAAATGAAAGTTATTTGTGATTATTGGTGTAGTTTCCATATATTTATTTTTATTTTTGTTATTATAAAAATGCTAAATATTACTATATATTAGATCATTTAATTCTATTGTCCATGTGATAATGATTGAAAAACAATTTCATAGATATTAGATATTCAATTCAAAGAATAGTTTTAAGGTTTTGTTAGTATTACCAAATTGATCTGAAAATATTACATAAAAGGAAATTTCTTGTATTAGTTTTCTATTGTTGCCAGAAAAAATTACCCCAAGCTATTACTATGTATTGATTTGCTTTAAAAGAGCATATCTCCCCATAGATTAAGATAACTTTAATTTACTAATCTACTGGTTACATTCCAGATTTTAAAGAAAAGTATTCAATACATATCAACCATAATTTGTAGTAGAAAGATTTATTTTTGTAATAAGATTATTTGTAGCATCATTATTATTGGAAGCTATTATTAATATGAGAATATAAATTTCATTTCATTATAAATTAAATATTGATATACATTTGGATTTATATGTGAAATAGGTTTGCACTTTTAAAGATTAGTTCATTCCTGTATCACTCTTAAATTGATTTAATTGTGTTAAGTTTGAACTAGAAAGGGTTTCCTCATAATATTTTATTTCATTTTTAGTTTTATTTTCCAAATGAGTTTTATTTCCATTCATCAAAACTGAAAAGTTCCCCTGAATTATGTTTAAATTATTTTTAATTATTTTTAATTTTTATTTTGTAATTTTTAATTTCTTTTAACTGAATCATTAGGAAATAAGATTCTTTGAAAATGCTAGGTCAAGGATGGTTATTTTGATCTCTATTGTATATTTTTGTGTGAATTTCCCTGTTTTTCAAAGCAAATCATTTGGGTTTATATTTTTTAATTAATAACATAGCTCTTTTTATATGAGATAATTCCATGCTTTGAAAATTCCAGATGGTAAATGAAGAAACAATATTATTAGTAAGTTATCCAAATACTATATTATGATATAAATATTATACTTGGATACAAATTATCTTGTTAAAATAATAATGGAGAATTTTCATAGTAATAGACACACTTGTTCAGTCACATTGAGTCTATCTTCTTCCTTTTAATCTCAGCCAAGTAACAATGTTTTTTTGTAGGCAGCCATCCCTCCCCAGATTCTAGAAGATGAAAAACCATGTGATATGTCATAGCAAACACTTCTGATCAATTCAATATGAACTCTTTGTTAAGGGAGTTCTTCAAAAGTTTTCTCCCAAAAAACAGAAGCAGATCAGTTTAGTAGGTGCTAAATACATACTGAAATTGCTTCATAAACCCAAGAACTCTGACACAAACAAACAAACAAGCACATATTCTTTTGTAATGGCTACAAGAAAAACACACTCAACCATTGCTGCAGTGGAAGATGTTATATTATATTTGGCAACAAATAAGCCTGCTATGTATTTCAGAACTATACATGCTCACTATTTCCCTAAGCTTTTTCATACAATAATCTAGGAAAGATAGAACAAAACTAAAGTTTCCCAATGTCCTTGTTTAACAGGAAGTATTAACATACTTGACTGTATTCACATAGGTGTGTCAGCTCCAAAATCTTTACAACTTTATGGATATAGGCATGAGAGTTAATGGCAAATGACAAACTTTTGCATTTTTATGAACACTGATATATTGAACACTGAGATAACATTTTCCTCAGAGAAAAAAAAAAGAACAAGAAAAATTACCAGTTTTCATTTGGTAGCTCTATACCCAGTAAATATACTCTTGAAATCTTAAGAACTCTCATGGATTAGCTATTTCAATTACATTTTTAATGATGCATGCTACCTGAATTGGCATGGCTGTTTGAATATCCTGCTGCATAAAACTAAATCAATTCATGGAGAAATGTTAAGAGAACATAGATTTATTAATATTGAGATACATGATATGTAGGAACACACAATTGAAGAGACATGTTTTTGCTATTCAATAGCAGAAATTCATATATTATGAACTACACAATAATATATAATAGGAAAAGGCAATCATTCTATTGAATAGCTTTGGTACCACTATAAAACACAGCAGCTGTGCATTTTCTTTCCTTCTAGTCTGGTTTGGAGTCATGCTTGCATCAGTGAAAAGGAATAGCTAACCATTTATAAAATAAATGAAACCCAACAGAATCATAAATGAATAATATTTTCAAGCTGAAGTCATTCATAATATATTATAATAAGTTATAAATGATACATTTTAGAACCTCCAAATCCCCATAGGAATTGGGGACTACCACCAATAAATAGACTTTTTTTCTTTTTAATCTCATTTATGTATCATACACTTGCATAAATTCTAAATTCAGGATTCATATGAGCAACAGTGCTATGGAAGAGTGTGAAGAGCTTTCATGAATATTATCTTCAACTTGGCATAGAATAGCAGACAGAATTTTAAATATTATGAGGCAATAACAAACTTCAAGGTTGTAGACCAATGACTCTTAAATCAATGAGTGTCAAAACTGACTGCTCATTACACTACTCTGCACAGCTCTAAAATTTGGTGATACCTAGGAATCACAGTTTACTAATTGAATCAGTCTCAGAAAAGAAGAAAGACTTTGTTTTAAGACTGCCTCAAATCTCTTATAGGTGTTTATAGTACTGAAAAAGGATTGATTGCCAATCAATCTCAAAAGTTTTTTTCATTCTTAACTTGTGGTGTTTTGTTATGGTACTAATTTAACAAAGTCTGGTAAATGTATATGTTATCACCAAAAGTGCTTAGATTCCTCCATGCTTTTTCATGGATTTAATATTTTTCTCAAGTATATTGAGATAGCAAGATTTTAAAGTTTATTTTCAATGCTATAAAATAACTTTGGATAAAAACCAAGAGAATATGTAGAGGTGCAAATTTCCAATGATGAATGTCATTATATTGTATACCTAAAATGTACCATTAAAAGAATATACAGTTAAAAAAATAAATAACTTTGGCTTCACTCAGTTTAGTTTTCTTAATTTATTCATGTATATTTAATCTTAATATTTCTCTGTATTGTGCTATTTGTCAATCAAACTATGTCGAAAGATTCTTGTCTATTGATATTTTGACAATTAAATCTGGTATACTTTCCCTCAGTTGTTTATGCTTAAAAGTATTTCCTCCTATAAAAGATTTTAGAATTACAAAGGACTCTGGGAGTTCCATTAATGTGGCCTGGTTTTGTCAAATGGCTGACTTTATTTGGGGAGGATGAAAACAGATCCTAATTTGAAGTGCCCAAACAGTCAACCCAAGATCAGGAACTGTGAGAAAGTAGGGTAAATACTAATTACAGAGCTGAGTGATGCTCTAAGAATACAATTTAATTGCTGGAAGAATATATTCAAACTTCTGAATGATGTTCTGTTTTTATAAAAATAAAGGAAAAAAAACTACATCCTAATACATACATTTCTGCTGGGACTAGTTCAGCTCATCTTATACTAAGTCACTCCCCACTCTAAGCACACAGACTTTCTCTCATTTCTTGTGTTACCATAATTCACATACTCTTCCCTGTGTTTGAAAAAAACGCAATTTCCCATCATTTTTTTTCTTAGTTAATATCTATTTGCATTTCCCACATAAGCTCAAGGCCATTTTCTCAAGGAATATTTTTTAAATTATCTGGGATAACCTCCAGCAATATATAGAGGGCACTCAATGTGCATTAATATACATAAAAGCTCTGTATAAAATTGTGCAATTCTCTTAAAAGTTTTGGAAAACACCTTGGAAGAAGTGAAACTTCCCTTTCTTTCTTGAATCAATTATCATGATGAAAATATCAAATTATTATCCAATAAATTACATAAAACAAAACAAGAAACATTTTATCACAATAAATGATAAGTAAATCACTGAGTAGTCTATTAAAACCAAAAGACCTTTATCAAGGTGGATTTGTTTCAGAAATATCAGGAATTTGTAAAAAATGTAAATACCATTTTATGAAGATTTAACATTTATTTCCATCTATATACCATATTCTCTAGATCATATTTAATATATTTTATCTTTTAGTTATGTATATTTGTTTACTATCTCTAATTTTTCATCAGACTATTTATAAATTAACCATTCTTGTATCTTTAAATTATCTTTAATATTTATTAGTGTTACATCTTGGTCAAGAACTTTTTCTGTTTCTGCTACAATATTAAATCTCTTTTCTGCTTCAAATTTGAATAAATATTCAAAGAAAGTGGCACAAATTTTTAAACATTCTAAATGTCCTATTTCATTATTTGTTCTAAATGTATTTTCCCCTTTTGAACATTTGCTTTTATTAACTTATTTGCTATTCTGAGTTCTTTATGCTATTTAAATTTTAGTAAATTTTCATGAATGTTAATTTTTCAGGTTGTTTCTTAGACTAAAAATATCTGGCCCTTGTTCTAACACATAATAGCAACATGGTGGCAGGGAAGCTCAGCTGGTCCCAGCACCTGGAAGGAAGCTCCCCCACTGCCATCCCAGGCTCCTAGGGCCAAGAAGGTGAGCTGGTCCCAGCACCCAGAAGGAAGCTCCCAGACCTCCAACCCAGGCTCCTAGGGCAGTGAAGCTCAGCCAGTCCCAGCACCCAAAAGGAAGCTCCCTGCCTCCATCCCAGGCTCCTAGGGCAGAGAAGCTCAACCGGTCCCAGCACCCAGAAGGAAGTTCCCCCATTGCCATCCCAAGCTTCTAGGTCAGGGAAGGTGAGGCATGTGGGTGCCAGAAGCACCCCCACCCCCGGAAATGAGAAGACACATAAACAAGCCTCAAAAACAGACTTCATGATCACCTACAGCAACTCCAAAGGAAAATGAGATGGAACACTCTGATAATCAACCACCTGGACTCTCTGAACTGGCAACAAAGGAGGAACTGGGAAAAATGAAATCAGAAATAATTACTCAGATAACAGCAAAGATTTTGCTCATGGTGCAAGACATGATTAATATATCTAGAAAGGACACAGATAAAAAAAATAGAGGATCTGAGGAACATGATAGAATCCCAACATAAGAAACAAATGGAATCCATAAAACAGGTACAAACAGATTTTGAAGAGATTAAGCACTCCATCAAAAGTCTGTGCAGCAGAATGAACCAATGTGAGGATAGAATTTCACATATAGAAGATAAGATTGCAATTAGTGAGGAAGAAAAGAAAAATTGCTTTAAAATTGTAAAGGAACATGAGAAATCAATCCAGCAGCTGCTAGATGATGCAAAGAAGAATAACATAAGACTGATTGGAGTCAATGAAGAAAGAGGAGAGAGTGCAGATGACATAAAAAAGCTATTCACAAAAGTGATGGCCAAAAACTTCCCAAGGAGGGGAAAAGAACTTGACATGGAGATAAGTGAGGTATATAGGACTCCAGCTAGCCTTAATAAAATAAATCTACACATAGGCATATAATAGTTAGGATTCCAGAAATCCAACAGAAGAATAAAATTCTACAAGCAGTGAGAGAAAAGAAACAAATCACATACAAAGGAAAGCCCATCAGAATCACAGCAGACTTCTCAATGCAAACTTTCAAGGCAAGAAGAGCTTGGAGTGATGTATTTCAAGCCCGAAAGGAAAACAGCCTCCAACCCAGATTGATGGACCCTGCAAAACTATCTTTCAAAATTGATGGAGAAATAAGATACTTTCATGAAAAAGAGCACCTCAGGAACTTCATGAATACCAAACTGGCACTCCAAAAACTTTTAGACAATACCCTAGGAAAAGACAATGAGGATCACAACCCCAGGAAACCCAGCAGAATGACTCCATTGGGCGTGACAAATTAAACGCAAAGGGAGAGAATCCAATAAAAAGAACAAGTCATGAAAAGGCTTTTAAAACTTTGAACTTCATCTCCCTAATGAGTGTATAATTCAATCTTATTATTGTACTGATTAGTATTTTTCTGATTCTAGAGTTGCACAGCATTCCTTGTGCTACACTGGCTATTTATCATCTTCTTATGTCTACATTTTAATTGAGTTGTCCATTAATGAGCTCTAAGAATTCTTTATATATTCTGCCCATAGGTTATATGCATTGTAAATATGGTCTGTTTAAGGACTACTTTTCATTTTAATGATGTCATTTAAAGTTCTAAATTTTGATGGAATCTCATTTATCAAATTTTTTTCTTTTATACATCATGTTTTTTGTATCCTAGGTAGTTCTTGCCTACCCTGAATTCATAAATATTTTCCCTTATAATTTCTTCTTAAAGTTTTATACTTTTAGGCTTTCTTATTTAGGTTCATAGATCCCTTCAAGTTATTTTCATGTATGGCAAAAAAGGGTTGAGGTTAATTTTTTTTTTTTTTTTTGTACCACAGACCAAACTCAGGTCCTTGCACTTGCGCAGCAGGTGGTGAAACCACTGAGCTAAATCCCTGGCCCAAGGTTAATTTTTTATATGAGGATATCAGGTGTTCTAGTGCCATTTGCTGAAGACACTATCTCTTCCTCGGCTCTTGAATCGAGTTTATATTCTATAAAATGCTAATGTTAAATAATCTTTCAAAACTCAGTGGACCATATATGTATGGTTCTATTTCTAGATTCTCTGTTTTATTCAAATGATCTATATGTCTTTGCTTATACCAACACTGCCTTGATTACTGTAGCTTTAGAAGAAGTCTTAAAATTGGGAGCTAAACGTCTTCCAACACTGTGTTTGTTTTTATTTTTGGCTTTTCTGGGTCCTCTATACTCTTACATAACTTTTTAATTTTTGAATTAAATTCTTTTATTGGCACATTGTAGGTATACAACACAATTACATTTCTCACTGGGAATTGTACCTTTACATAATGCATCTTGGTTCTTATTTTTTCCCCATTCCTAGCCCTCCCTTCACCCCCTCCACCCTTCCCTATTTACAAAAACTTTATTTCCATTTTTTCTATTTCTCAGCATTTTTCCATTCCCTTCTTTCCTTTCCCCTGCCCCTCCCACTACCTCTACCCGTTTGGACCTTTTCTTCCTATTTTGCATTATCAATTATACATTCTAATCATTGGAACATTTTAGGTATACAATAGGATGACATTCATCATTGGAAATTTGCACCTTTACATAGTCTGTCTTGGATCTTAGTTTTCACCCTTTCCCAGCCCTCCCTTCAACCCCTCCATTCCTCCCTATTTACAAAGATTTTGTTCCTATTTTTCCATTTTCTCATATTAATCCCATTCCCTTCTATCCTTTCCCCTAGCCCTCCCACTTCCTTCCCCTTTGCCCCTTTTCTCCCTATTTCACATTACCTATTATGCATTTAGTACTTATTTACATTTTCAGTTTCTCACACCAGAGAAACTCTTCAGTATTTACACATGTATGTCCTATTCATTTCACTTAAGAGTATTGCCTCAATGTGCATCCACTAAACTATAAATGTCTCTAATTTCTCATTTTTTCTGGCTAAGTAGTACTCCATTTTATAAAAAAACCCCCACATTTTCTTTATCCAGTCTCCGGTTGATGGGCATTTGGGCTGTTTCCAAGTTTTAGGTATTACAAACTGTGCTGCTATGTACATGGGAGCACATATATCACTGTGGTATGATACTTTTAATTCTTTGGGGAAGATCTCCAGCAGTGGAATAGTGGAGTCTAATGGGACTTCCACTCCTAGTTCATTGAGGTATCTCCATACTGATTTCCACAGTGCTTGCACCAGTCTACACTCCCACCAGCAGTGGAGCAGGGTTCCTCTTTCCCCACAGCCCCGCCAGCATCGGTTATTGGTTGATTTCATGATAGCAGCCATTCTTTCTGGAGTGAAGTGGAGTCTCAGCATTGTTTTCATTTGCATCTCTCGAATGACCAGTGATGCTGAACATTTTTTCCTGTATTTATTTATTCATGTATTTATTTATTCATGTATTTATTTATTCATGTATTATATCTATTTCTACTTCTTTGTCTGACAAAAGTCTGTTCATTTCAGATGCCCATTTTTGGATTAGGTCATTAAATTTGGGAAGTCTGATCTTTTTAAGTTCTTTATAGATTCGAGATAGTAGACATTTGTCTGAGGAAGAGCAGGTGAAGATTTTTTTCCACGTAGTGGGTTGACTCTTCACACTGCTGGTGGTTTCTTTTGCTGTGCAGAAGCTTTTTAATAAGAAGAGATCCCACTTGTTGATTGTTTGTGCTAGTTCACGGGCAACTGAGGTTTTCTTCACAAAATCTTTTCCTACACCGATGTTTTCAAGGGTTCTACTTAACCTCTGTTCCAACTGGTCCAGAGTTTCTATTTTAATATTTAGGTCTTTAATCCATTTTGATTTTAGTTTACTGCATGGTGAGAGATACAGGTCTAGTTTTAATCTTTGGCAAGGTGAAGCCCAATTTTTTCAGTACCATTTATTAAAGAGGCTATCTTTCCTCCACTGAGGGTGTTTAGCTCCTTTATTGAAGATGAGATGGCTGAGTGTGTCTGGCGTTGTTTCTACATCTTCTAATCTGTTTCACTGGTCCTCAAGCCTGTTTCTTTGGCAGTACCAAGCTGTTTTTATCACAGTAGCTTTGTAGTAGAGTTGCAGGTTGGGGATTGTGATACCTGCTTGCATGTCTCTGTTACCTAGAATTGCTTTTGCTATTCTGGGTCTCTTCTTGCTCCAAATGGATTTTTGGATTGTTTTCTCGAGGTCTATGAAGTATGCTGCTGGGATCTCAATTGGAATTGCATTAAATCTATATAGCACTTTTGGAAGTATGGCCATTTTCACTATATTAATCCTTCCTACCCAGGAGCAGGGGATGTCTGTCCATTTTCTGATATCATTTTCAATCTCTCTTATCAGAGTGCCATAGTTTTCAGAGAAGAGGTCTTTGATTTCTTTCGTTAGATTGATTCCTAGGTATTTCAGTACTTTGGATGCTATTGTGAAAGGAATTATTTGCCCTATTTCCCTCTCAGTTTGTCTGTCATTTGTGTAGAGGAAAGCTATTGATTTTTGTGTGTTGACCTTGTAACCAGCTACTTGACTGAATTTGGTTATTAAGTCTAGAAGACTTTTGGTGGAGTTCTTGGGGTCTTCTATATAGAGTATCATGTCATCTGCAAATAATGACAATTTGACTTCTTCATTTCCTATCTTTATTCCTTTTATTTCTTTCTCTTGTCTAATTGCTGTGGCTAATGTTTCCAGCAGTCTATTGAACAAGAGTAGTGATAGTGGACATCCTTGTCTTATTCCTGATTTTAGTGTGAAGGATTTCAGTTTTTGACCATTTAGTATGATATTGGCTGTTGGTTTTTCATAGATGATTTCTATCAGTTTGAGGTAGAGACCATCTATTCCAATTTTTTGTAGGGTTTTTATCATAAATCCATGTTGGATTTTGTGAAATGCTTTTTCTGCATCTATGGAGATAATCATATGGTTTTTGTCCTTGGATCTATTGAAATAGTGTATTATATTGATTGATTTGCATATATTGAATGATCCGTGCATCCCTGGGATGAATCCCACTGGATCAAGGTGTATGATCTTCTTGATGATCTTCTGCATTCTGTTTGCCAGTATCTTATTAAGGATTTTTGCATCTATGTTCATTGGTGAGATTGGCCTATAGTTCTCTTTTTCAGTTGGGTCTTTCTCTGCTTTGGGGATCAAGGTGATGCTTGCTTCCAGGAATGAATTTGGGAGTATTGCTTCCTTTTCAATTTCATTGAAGAGTTTCAACAGTAGTGGCAGCAGTTCCTCTCTAAATGTCTTATAGAATTCAGCAGTGAAGGCATTAGTGCCCAGGCTTTTCTTAGTTGATAAGTTTTTAATTACATTTTCAATTTCATTGGTTGATATTGGATTGTTCAGAATTTTTAGGTTTTCTTTGTTCAACTTTGGTAATTCATATGTATCTAGGAATCTGTCCATGTCTTCTATGTTGTCCATCTTATCGGCGTATAGGTTCTGGAAGAAGGTATTGATGATCCTCTGGATTTCTGCTGGGTCTGTTGTAATTTCATCCTTTTCATTCCTAATTGCATGGATTTGGGCCATTTCTTTCCTTTTTCTGACAAGGTTGACTAAAGGTTTATCAATTTTATTGATTCTTTCAAAGAACCAATTCTTGGCCTCATTGATTTTTTGTATCATTCTCTTAGTCTACATTGCATTGATTTCTTCTCTGATCTTCATAATTTTCTGCCTTGTATGAGCTTTGGGGTTGTCCTGCTCTTCTTTTTCTAGAAGCTTGAGATTCAGCATCAGGTTGTTTAATTGGGCTTGTTCTGTTTTCCTAATATGCATATTCACTGCTATGAATTTCCCTCATAAGACTGCTTTCCTTGTGTCCCATAGCTTCTGATATGTTGTATTGTCATTGTCATTTAATTGAAGGAACTGTCTAATTTCTTCTTTAATTTCCTCTGTGACCCATTGGTTATTCAGAAGTGTGTTGTTCAGTTTCCACGTGTTTATGAAATTTTTTGTTTCCTTTGCAATGGCTCTCCAATTTCATTGCCTATGGTCTGATAATATAAAGGGAATAACTTCAATCCCTTTGCACTTACTTAAACATGTTCTATGTGTGAGTATGTGGTCTATTTTGGAGAATGACCCATGTGCAGCTGAGAAGAATGTGTATTCTGATTTTGTGGGGTGGGAGACTCTGTAAACATCTGTTAAGTTCATTTGTTCAAGAGTTTGATTTAGTTCTAGTATTTCATTACTTATTTTTAATCTAGTTGATCTATCTATTTGTGACAGTGGGGTATTGAGGTCCCCCACTACAATTGTATTAGTGCATATATGACTTTTCATATCTGTTTGTATTTGTTTTATATAGTTGGGTGCACTAGTGTTTGGTGCATAGATATTTATGATTGTCATCTCTTCCTCTTGGATTCTTCCCTTTACAAAGATGTAGTGTCCTTCTTCATCTCTCTTAATCAGTGTTGGTTTGAAATCTACTTGATCTGCCAAGAGGATAGCTACTCCTGCTTTTTTTTGGGTTCCTGTCACGTGGAGTATTGTTTTCCACCCTTTAACTTTCAGTCTATGAGTTTCCTTTTGAATTAAGTGTTTCTTGTATGCAGCATATTGTTGGAGTTTGCTTCTTGACCCATTCTGCCAGTCTATTTCTTTTGATTGGTGAATTGAGCCCATTAGCATTGATGATTATAACTGAAACATATTGACTTGTAATTGCCATGATTTTTTCTTTATGTTGGGTTCTCCTCCTTTACATTTAATTTCTTGTTGTGCCAGATGGGTTCATTCTGCTTTTCTTCCTGGGGTTGTGATCCTCAATGTCTGTTCCTAGGCTATTGTGTAAAATTCTTTGGAGTCCTGGTTTGGTATTCACACAGTTCCTAAGGTGCTCTTTGTCATAAGAGTATCCTATTTCTCCATCCATTTTGAAAGATAGTTTTGCAGGGTACATAAGTCTGGTTTGGAGGCTGTTTTCTTTTAGGGCTTGGAATATGTCTCTTCAAGCTCTTCTTGTCTTGATGGTTTGTATTGAGATGTCTGCTGTGATTCTGATGGGCTTTCCTTTGTATATGATTTGTTTCTTTTCTCTGACTGCTTGGAGAACTTTATTCTTCTGTTGTGTTTCTGGAATCTTAACAATTATATGCCTATGTGTAGATTTTTTTGATCAAGGTTATTTGGAGTCCTATATGCCTCACTTATCTGTATGTCAAGCTCTTTTCCCCTGCTTGGGAAGTTTTCTTGCATTATTTCTGTGAAAAGATTTTTTATGTCATCTCCACTCTCTCCTGTTTCTTCATTGAACCCAATTAGTCTTATGTTATTCTTCTTTGCCTCATCTAGCAGCTGCTGGATTGATTTCTCATGTTCCCTTATAATTTTGAAGGAATTTTTCTTTTCCTGGTCACTAATTGCAATCTTATCTTCTATATCTGAAATTTTGCCCTCACATTGGCTCATTCAGCTGTGTAAACTTTCAGTGGAGTTTTTCATGTCCTGGAAATGTTTTTGCATCTGTTTTATGGATTCCATTTGTTTCTTATTTCGGGATTCCATCTAGTTCCTGAGCTCCTCTCTAGATTTATTAATCATGTCTTGCACTAGGGGCACAATTTCTCCTATTATCTGAAAAATTATTTCTGATTTCATTTTTTCCTGATCCCCTTTTGTTGCCAGTTGAGTGGGTCCAGGTGCTTGAGTATCAGAGTGTTCCATCTCATTTCCCTTTGGGGTTGCTGTAGGTGATCTGGAAGTCTGGCTTTGAGACTTATTTACATGTTTTCTCATTTTGACTTGGCGAGGGGGCTGTTAGCACCTGCATGGATTACATTCTCTGAGCTGGGTGAGGTGGGACAGGGGCTGGGAGCAGCGGTAGGTATGGTGACCCAAAAGCCCTTTCCTGTGGGCTGGGAGCAGCGAGAGGGGTCATAGCCTGGAAACCCCTTTCTCTTTACCAGGAGCAGTGTAATGGCAGCTCAGAAGTCCCTTCTTCTGGGCCAGAAGCATTGGGAGGGATGGTGGCCTGGAAACCCCTACCTCTTGGCCAGGAGAGGCGGGAGAGCAGGTTTGCCAAAAGCCATTTTCTCTGGGCTGGGAGCAGCAGGAGGGATGGTGACTGGGAAGCCCCTTCCTCTGGACCAGGAGCAGTGGGACGACAGCTCAGAAGCCCCTACCTCTGGGCTGGGAACAGTGGGACTCAGTACCTTAGTCTGATGGCCTGGTGTCCTCTGCATCTTTGTAGTGTGGAACCAGGTCCCTGCTTGTCTGCAATGTGGTGATTCAGTGTCTTCCACATGACTCAGGACCTCCGTAGGGCATGCACAGGCCTTCCTGTGTGCAACAGGCTGATTCAACACATTCCGCATGACTGGGGACCTTGGTATGGCATGGGCACACCTTCCTGTCTGCAGAGGGCTGATTCGGCCTGTTCTGTGGGACTCAGGACCTCAGTAGGGCCTGCACAGTCCTGCCTGTGTGCAGCAGGCTGATTTGGCGTGTTCTGTGCTACTCAGGACCTCAGTAGCACATGGGCAGACCTGTCTGTCTGCAGCAGGGTGATTTGGCATTTCCCTCCTACATAACTTTTAATTTCAATATCCAGTTCTTCATTTATACCAAGTATACACAGACCTGAATTTTTGTATATACTTTGTGTTTTCTAATCCTACTAAATTCAAGTACAAGTTCTAGGGGCTCCTAGAGATTTCTTAGTATTTTCTCTGTAGATGATCATTTCATCTACATATAAAGATTTTGCTTCCGCCATGCCAATCCTATCCCAGTTGTGTCATTTTATTGCCAGACTATTCTGGTTTAGACCTATGTTTCAATGTATGCTGGACAGATGAAGAGTAGGTATATATGCCCTTGTTCTCCACTTTAGGGAGAAAGCATTGTATCGTCTCCATTCATAGAAGGAGTTTTTGTTGGAAGTATGGAGTACATGTCTTTGATTTGTTGAGAAGGTTCTCTTCTACTTCTAATCTCCTGATAGCTTTTACCATGAACAGCTGTAGAATTTAGTCCAATACTCTTTCTCCAACTAGTGACAGGATCATATGGCTTTCTCCTTTCCTCTGTTAAAATGATGACTTTTGGGGGTGGATCTTCCAATGCTGAACCAACACTGCCATCCCTATAACAAAACCACATTTTACATACTGCCGGATCTGACTTCTAAAAGTTTGTTTTGTTAAACAAATTTCTATCTATGTACATGCTTTTTTTTCTTCTATTATCTTTATCCAGTTTTAGGATTAGCACGTTGATTTCCTAAAATGAGGGGAGAAGTGTTCCTTCTTCTTTCTGCTTTAATTGTTTGATATAATTTATCAGTTAAAATGTTTATGAGCCTGCTGTTGTCATAGAGGTAGGTTTTCAAGCTAGGAATATACTTTAATAAGTGCTACTCAAATTTTATATTTCCTCCAGGGTTAGTTTCATTAATTTGTCTTCCAAGTTACTTCTTAGAAGTTGTCAAATTTATTTCAAAACAGATTTTTGTAATATGCTTTCTATATCCTTTTAAATTCTGTAAAATCTGTGGTAATGTCTCCTAGATCTTAATATTGTAATTTAAAAAATGTATAATTGATATTGTGTAACAGGAAGAAAAGGTCTAAAAGACCAGGGTGATTGGGAGGGGTAGGGGAAGGGAAAAAAGGGAAATCAAACAATATGAGAAGAGAAAAAAAATGGATACAAGGTCTTTGCAAATAGGGAAGGGTGGAGGGGGTGAAGGGAGGGCAAGGGAAGGGAGAAAAATATAAGAATCAAGAGACTCATGTAATGGTACAAGATCCCAATGATGAATGTAACTATATTTTATATCTAAAAGGTACCAATAAAGTTAATGGGGAAAAAAATTCTACACATAGGCATATAATAGTTAGGATTCCAGAAACCCAACAGAAGAACAAAATTGTATAAGCAGTGAGAGAAAAGAAACAAATCACACACAAAGGAAAGTCCATCAGAATCACAGCAGACTTCTCAATGCAAAACCTCAAGGTAAGAAAAGCTTGGAATGATGTATTTCAAGCCCGAAAGGAAAAGAGCCTCCAACTCAGATTGATGGACCCTGCAAAACTATCTTTCAAAATTGATGGAGAAATAAGACACTTTCATGATAAAGAGCACCTCAGGAACTTCATGAATACCAAACTGGAACTCCAAAAAATTTTAGACAATACCCTAGGAAAAGACAATGAGGTTCACAACCCCAGGAAACCCAGCAGAATGAATCCATTCAGCTTGACAAATAAAACGCAAAGGGGGAGAATCCAACAAAAAGAAAAAGTCATGACAAAGCTTTTAAAACTTTTAACTTCTTCTCCCTAATGAGTGTATAATTCAATCTTGTTATTGTACTGACTAGAATTCTTCTGATTCTAGAGTTGCACACCTTTCTTTGTGCTATACTGGCTATTTATCATCTCCTTATGTCTACTTTTTAATTGGGTTGTCTATTAATGAGCTCTAAGAACTCTTTATACATTCTGGTCATAGGTTATATGTGTTGTAAATATGGTCTGGTTAAGGACTACTTTTCATTTTAATGATGTCACTTAAAGTTCTAAATTTTGATAGAATCTCATGTATCAATTTTTTTTCTTTTATACATCATGTCTTTTGTATCCTAGGTAGTTCTCGGCTACCCTGAATTCATAAACATTTTCCCTTATAATTTCTTCTTAAAGTTTTATACTTTTAGGCTTTCTTATTTAGATTCATAGATCCCTTCAAGTTATTTTCATGTATGGAAAAAAAGGGTTGAGGTTAATTTTTTATATACGGATACCAGGTGTTCTAGTGCTGTTTGCTGAAATCACTATCTCTTCCTCGGCTCTTGAATTGAGTTTATATTCTATAAAATACTAATGTTAAATAATCTTTCAAAACTCAGTGGACCATATATATGTGGTTCTATTTCTAGATTCTCTGTTTTATTCCAATGATCTATATGCCTTTCCTTACACCAAAACTGCCTTGATTACTGTAGCTTTAGAAGAAGTCTTAAAATTAGGTACAAAACGTCTTCCAACACTGTTTTTTTTTTGTTGTTGTTGTTTTTTTTAAACTTTTCTAGGTCCTTTGTACTCCTACATAACTTTTAAATTTCAATATCCAATTATTCATTTTTAGCAAGTATACACAGACCTGAATTTTTATATATGCCTTGTGTTTTTTAATCCTCCTAAATTCAAATACAAGTTCTAGGGGCTCCTAGAGATTTCTTAGTATTTTCTCTGTAGATTTCTTAGTATTTTCTCATTTCATCTACATATAAAGATTTTGCTTCTACCTTGCCAATCCTATCCTAATTGTGTCATTTTATTGCCAGACTATTTTGATGGGGACTAGGTTTCAAAATTTAATGGACAGATAAAGAGTAAGCATATCCGCCCTTGTTCCCCACCTTAAGGAGAAAGCATTGTATCTTCTCCACTCATATTAGGCATTCTCGCTGGAAGTATGGAGTACATGTCTTTAATCTGTTGAGAAGGTTCTCTTCTACTTCTAGCCTCCTGATAGCTTTTACCATAAACACTATAGAATTTAGTCCAATACTTTTTCTCCAACTAGTGACAGGATCATATGGCTTTTTCCTTTTCTCTGTTAAAATGATAACTTTTGGGGTGGATCTTCCAATGCTGAACCAACACTGTCATCCCCATAACAAAACCACTTTCTACATACTGCCAGATCTGACTTCTAATAGTTTGTTTTGTTAAACAAATTTCTATCTATGTTCATACTTTTTTCTTCTATTATCTTTATCCAGTTTTAGGATTAGCACAATGTTGATTTCCTAAAATGAGGGGAGAAGTGTTCCTTCTTTTTTCTACTTTAATTGTTTGATATAATTTATCAGTTAAAATGTATATGAGCCAGCTGTTGTCATATAGGTAGGTTTTCAAGCTAGGAATATACTTTCTTTAATAGGTGCTATTCAAATTTTATATTACCTCCAGAGTTAGTTTCATTAGTCTTCCAAGGTATTTCTTAGAAATGGTCAAATTTATTTCAAAACAGATTTTTGAAATATGCTTTCTATATCCTTTTAAATTCTGTAAAATCTGTGGTAATGTCTCCTAGATCTTGATATTGTAATTTAAAAGTGTATAATTGATATTGAGTAACAGGAAGAAAAGGTCTAAAGGAGCAGGTGAAGTGGGAGGGGAAGGGGAAAGGAAAAAAGGGAAAAGAAATAATATGAGAAAAGGAAAAAAATGGAAACAAAGTCTTTGCAAATAGGGAAGGGTGGAGGGGGTGAAGGGTGGTAAAGGGAAGGGGAAAAAAATAAGAACCAAGATACTCATGTAATGGTACAATATCCCAATGATGAATGTAACTGTATTTCATACCTAAAATGTACCAGTAAACTTAATGTGGAAAAATAAATAAATAAAAATAAATAAAAGAGACAATTCATGTCACATCAGTTTTCTGTAGGACATTTCTGCCCTCCTTCTGTTGGTTCTATGGAAAATAGGAGATCACTAAAACAGATGCAAAGTATTCAGGCTATAGCTGCACTTTGGCCCTGAATCTGCAGAAAATTACAGCTAAGTAAAATACTGACTTGTTCAAGTCAGAGGATCAAGTTAGTCTACAGTTTTTTCCATTCAAATCTCTTTAGCCTTACAGTCATTTGAAGATGATTTTCTATGCATCTCCAATTAATTTCAAAGAAAGATCTTTCACTGACAACTAGACTCTTGAAACAGGCCATTTAGCTAGGATAGCATATTCTGAGCAGTACTGGATTTAACTGCTCTATAATTTTGATAGAGGCTTTGAGTCATCAGCTGTAACTTCCCTTCCAAAAGGAGCTCTTACTTCCACCATGAAGAAAGTGACACACAGGAAAAGTGGAGACTGGCTGCTAAAAGGATTTTGGGTGGGATTGTTACATACAATAAGCCCAGGAGACTTGGTTATGGTTATGGATAGCAACGCTCCTTTACTTTGAACACAAATTGGTTAAATTGAAAGATACATGGTTGATAATATTCTTATTTTGCTTTTTGGAACAGTTTTCTAATATAACTTGGAGTCAAATTTGACACAATGTTTCTACTCTGATCTACTAATTTTATTTAGGGAAACACCCTAATAAAAACAATTTTTTAGAAAGTTGTGAGTACATGAATTCAATATATTATTATGTCACATATATTTATTCAAATTTATTAAAATTATTATTACCTATATTGTTTCAGTGACCATATTCAGCATATTGAAGTATCCAATAAATTATTGGTGAATAGAAAAATAAATTAATAAAGTCTATGTCCTTGTTGATTTGAAATGTATATTTATAATCAGAGAAACTGCTTTCAGAACCTTTTTTTTTTTTTTGGTTCCAGGGATCAAACTCAGGACCTTGTGCTTGCGAGGCAGGTGACGGCACCACTGAGCTAAATCCCTGGCCCTCAGTACGTTTTATTCAGGATTATTTTATAATGACCTTTAAAGTTGAATTGGTTTTCATTATTTCACTTTATTTAGTCAGTGTCTTCTTGAATGTGAACTCATTGTCAAAAGACACAGGCGATATTTTGCTAAGGAATATGTTTATTTCTTGTGTATGTACCATGATTGTATGGAATTAAATTATTAAGAAGATTTTAATTATGTTCACTGAGAAGTAATTGAAGTATGATAGGTTATTCTATGCTATAATGATTTTTTTCCCTCTGCTCAGTCTCCCATGAAATGTCAGGTATGCATTATAATGCAAGCATTTAAACTTTCAATTCTTATAATTATTCAGATTAAATTTTGTTTGAATTTTTCCTTTTTCAGAGCTTATCATTTATAGGGTAAAGGTTATAATTTCATTTGGGTTTAATAGTAAGTCTTCCACTCTCTAGTCTGAACATATCGACCTCAATTACTTTTACAAATCAGATTAACCTTGTTGCCTTCAATCATTTTATTCATTTAAAAATGTAAGAAAGGACTATATTCTATGCAATTGTCTTCCAAGTGGCAATTAGCAGGACTAATGTGTTTGAAGAGGCAAATGCATTTTCTCCTAGTGAGAGTTAAGGTATATATTATAAGATTAAGCTCATCTTCCTCACCCAACTGGCTAAAGAATTAGAGGATGTCTTCCACCTTACCCTACAGTACAAATATTTCACTTCAAGTCTAATCAAAGTTAAAAAATAACAACTTACATGCTTACTAAATCCTCCATTTTTGTACCATGGCAAGAATTCTGCAATATCAAATTTCTTTAGCCAGATACAATGTACAACAGAAATACTTTTTCTATCTTCTCCAAACATTCCAAGACTATTTATTTCCTATTGAATGTTTAATGACTCAGTAGTGTAAATCAGGTCTATTGTTAACTTTCTGTAACAAGCACTAATGTTTTTTTTTTTTGACATTCATTTTATTTTATTGATTTTTTTTGCTTAAATTCTTTTATTGGTACATTTTAGGTATACAATACATTTACATTTATCTTTGGGACAAGCACTAATTTTGAATGACAGAAAACAGACCTAAAGTAATACCCAGCGTGTCTGTGATTTTCTTTCTGTAAAAGTCACCAGACTCTTTGTTTTTCTTTGTTTTTATTTTTATTAGTCTGTGTTTGCAGCAATAATGATTACATTAACTGTTGGAGATTGGTATCTGTACATAACACAATTCAATTCCCTTCTTTTTCTCCCTCCATCCACCCTATTATTTTTCCAGGTCAGGTTCATTTATTTATCTTATAAGATCTCATAAAGTTAATTATACAGATTGAAAACCACACCAGTAGGCAAAAGAACATATAAAGCATGTAAGGCAATTGTACTAATACAAGGTATATTTTTATATACATTAGTAAATTTATAATGGACTTTGAATTTTTCTTCATAATCATAAGCATAGATCTATCCTAATTATAGTAGAAATCAGAAATTATTTCCTGTTCTAAGTGATGAAATAAACAAGATTTGAGATTAATCACTTGAGAATCATTTGTTCATTGTGTATCCTTTACAAGGCTAGCATAACAAGGGACAATCAAATATTCTTATACTACTTCATTGGCAGGATGGATAAATGGCTTAAGTTCCATTATCTTTTTTCTTTTGAGGCAATATATACATTTGTTAATAAGACTTTTTTGGAGCATCTTATTTCAATGCATTTCACTAGATACCATTCTGTAATTAAATACATATTTTGGCATAATGGAAAAACTACAGCTTTATTGATGATTGCTTTAGCAGCAACAACTCCCCAAATTCTCTAGCCTATTATCTTTTTGATAAATCCATATGTTTGCCATCTTTGATGCTTTGTGACCTTATTACAAAGTCCTTGGATTAATAGTTCCATCTGCTGGAAAACTGACTCAGGCCAACCATATTATCTGATTAAATTCTGACTAGCTTGACTCTCAATGGACTCTGGATATTGACTCATAATTCTCCTACAATATTGCTTGATAAAAAATGGATATGGTGGGCAGGCAACTGGCCAGAGTACACTTAGTAAGAAGCTCCACATTTTAGTCTTTTGTAGCTTATAAGAATACTTCATCATCTTTGAAATCATAAATTTAAAAAAAAATCTCAAAGAACAGATACAAAGTGTATAACTCACTCTCTTTTAACAACTTAACATAATGTTTGACACATTTGAACTCATGGTCTGCCAATCCATGACTCTTTTATTTAGTGTTCAAGTTATTAGGCCTCCTTTGTTCCCTTGATTTTCCTGCAATATCTTTGTGAGAAGATTTGTTATTTTTGTCTTTATCTACCAACTGTAAGAAGATTACACATAATCACTTATCTCTTTATGTGCAGAATAATTTAAAGTATCAAAGGTAACAATGTTCATCCAGTGCTATCCAGGAAAGTGACAGGATTGAGCCTAAGCAAACTAGATGTAGAGTGCATTAGTAC
The DNA here is from genome assembly GCF_053883595.1 of Heterocephalus glaber. Lineage (NCBI taxonomy): Eukaryota > Metazoa > Chordata > Mammalia > Rodentia > Bathyergidae > Heterocephalus > Heterocephalus glaber. Next base: position 24,378,408 of record NW_028258145.1, on the reverse strand, counting down.
AAACATCACTTCACCTTTAGGAGCTGCTATGTGGAATTCAAATCATGTACCACTTGTTATGAAATTATCACCACAACAATTTTATTATAATTTTTTTCCAAATAATATGCCCACAATGACAGAATGAGCTACTGGGAGAACAGGCCTATGTAATTTAGAAGCTTCTTCCTCTCAGTGGAATAATAACCTGTCCCTCACATTATAATTAGCTTTTCATGCAGCAGTTTTTCTAAGTCAAGCATTTAGGTCCATTTGACGGTTGTATTTCTTATCATAAATTAATAAGCCAGCATGATAGATTTTCCACCACTGTTTGTTTTAGAGAGCCCTGCTTCAGAGAGGGAAGTGTGAAGAGATCAGCACAAGTTGGATGTTGGGAGAGAGGAAAACTTGTGAACAAAGCTGTTAGTCTGAGCCAGCTCAGTGAAAAGATTTTCAGTGAAGGTAAAACACTGCAAATTTCTGTATTCTAGCCATCTAAAGCTGAGGTAAGGCAGAGAGCCTGAATGCTTCTTAGAGCTACCATTAGTATCTTCGAGGAAGTATGAAAAGCAAGGTCCCAACCCAGATTCTTAAGCTCCTGGGAGAGAAGTGGAAGAAGCAGTGGTGGTGTTCAGGAGATAAAGGACCACTTAGGAAAGTCAATGAATTTCATGGTGGGAGGCAATCTAAAGACAGTAGATGGTATAAATAAGAAATTAGGGAGCATGAATTCAGCTCAGAGCTAGGATACTCCAGACAGGCCAGTAGAAGGGCTTTTTCTATGATTGCTTTACCAACTGCATTCATGACTGCTTTGAACATTGTTGTGCCCACAGTAGACTCCAATTATATTAGGTAATGTTGTCTCTATTCCTGTAAGATTATTATAAATTATGTAGGATGAGCCTGTGCTTATTGTAGCTGCAAAATCAAATTTGAATTTTGACCATTATATAGGTTAATTTCATTAGGTAAATTAAAACTGATGTTGCTATCAATTGAGCTTTTCCTCTCACAGTTTTCCACACTGCTGTATCCTTTGCATGTTTTCTTTCAGAATTTAAAGAAAGTGGACTTATCCAACAGTTCCTTGTGAAAGGATATTTTCAGTTTCAATCCACCTCTGTCAACTCCAAAAAATATCTCCATAACTAAACCTTCATCAAAAATCTACCCCTAAATGACAATTTGTATACCCTTACCTCTAATTTCTTTCTTTGTTTTGCACTATATTTCTCTTTTATTTGTTTGTTTATTTATTTATTTTTTCATTGCTGGGAATTAAGCCCAGGCCCTTGTGAATGTTAGGCAAGCTCTTAAACTCTCTGCTACTAATCAATCTGTACTTGACAGACAGTAACCAGTCCTGACAAATTCAAGTGAGGTCATAAAAATATGAACAGCTTTCACTATGTATGTATGGAAATGGAGGACACAAATGTTATACCCATACCATAGGTGTATAGTAAATATACAATGCCATTAATTTTTAAGAAACCTTTATTTCAGAGCTTCTAAGCTGTCAAAAACTGTGTATGTGATAATCAGTAAAATGTGGCACTGAATAAAATGCAACCAATAAAATGAAAAAAAATCTAAATAATGATATGGAAAAGTGTCTCATATACTGAGGAGTGAAAAGCAAAATTGCAAAGAAATACAAGTTCATGTGAAAAACATATAAACTCAGGTACATAATAAATATCCACACTGATGTAAATAAATAGTTCAATAAATTAATACATTCAGGAGAATACACAAATCCTTCAGAATTTCAATTCTTTTTGGCTTATTTAGCTATTGCAGCCTTAAAGAGGTGTAGCACAACTTCTTTTTTCTTAAGTATAGGCTGTAAATACAGATTTTCTTCCAAAGACTTTAAAGGAAAAACACCAGAATAACTTTCCAGTTATTCTGGAAACTGAACAATGCTACATTATGTACATAATCAAGGCAAAGATGGTCAATGTTAAATGATATCAATAGCATTACCTTAATAGGATATGATGAAAAAGAAAATGTACATCTGTGGCTTTTCCACAGAAAATGACATAACCCAAGTCCACCCACAAAGTAAATATTGGAAAAATCCCAATTCAAAGACTTACTTCCAAATATCTGGCCAATATCCCCCCCCCTCAAAATCTCATCATCAGAAATTAGGGAGGTCTGAGAAACTCACAGACTCTATGGGCCTAAAGAAACATAATGGCTAAAAGCATTATGACATTCTTGCTTAATTAAATAAAAACAAAAAGGAAAACATTAAAAATAAGGAAAATTGATTAAAATAAAGGATGTTGTTAATAATTATCAATATTGCTTCATTGATTATGACACAGTTATATGAATATAAGGGATTAATAATAGGGAAAATTGGGTGGTTATACAGAAGAATTCTCTGGACCATCTTCAAAATTGTCCAGTAAATCTAAAAGCATTGTAAAGTAAATGTGTATCAAAACTACAAATGTGAAATTATATTTCACAGTAGAGAGAAAAATGGAGATAAAGGCAATGAAATAAGTCTATAATAGCTTTTTTTTTTTTTTTTTTTTTTTTTTTGTTCTGAGATCGAACTCAAGACCTTGCACTTGCAAGGCCTTCACTGTGCCACTGAGCTAAACCCCCAGCCCCATAAGTCTATAATAAAATGAACAATACAATTTAAAAAAATCATGTCACATTAGAAACTGAAAATGCAGAGATGAAACTTTGGGAACATTATGTAAATGATGGGATGAGTATACTAATTTTTACATCAAAGAAAAGAAAATAGAACATACACATTACAATGATAGGAATGATAGAGCATTATGGAAAAAAAAAATTTTTGGAAGGGAAAGCTTCTAACTTTTTCAAAACAATTGTACCAGTAACATATATTTGTTATTTAACTTTAAAGAAGACATCATCAATAATAGCTGGGTTGATTTTATAACAGTGTCACATGAAATAATTTTTAACATGCTTAATGAAGTCCAAATTATTACAAATTAGAAAATATATCTCATTAAAGTACTGGTTAAGCAATATAAATTTTCAAAAACAAATATTTTATAATTATTAAAATGCACAATTATGTCAATTTTGTGATAACACAAAATAATAGAATGAACTATTTAAAGCAAAATTATAATGTTCATATGATATTATTGCAACTTTACAAATTATATCATTGTTATTCACAGGTTGAAGAAGAAACATTTTTATAATATTCCTTGTGCATTAAGGTTTCTTGTGATACATACAACTTAAAGATTTATATATTATCAGGTTTCTCTAGTGAAAAAGAGATTAAAGATTATATACACATATATAGAGACATAATACCTATGTATGCACTAGTAACATGAATACATGTACTGTTTATACACCCATGGATAGTATTTATTAGAGAAAATGGCTTACATAGTTAGGGGGTTTGAGAATTTCTACAATCAGCCATCTCTGCAAGTGTGCATTCAAGAAAGCCACAGATGTAGTTCACTATGAAGGCCTGAAAATCAGGGGAAATAAGGGAATAGGTTTTGGGTTAAAGGCAAGCAGTTTGCGTACCATCTCAAGTGGTCAAAATGAAGTGTCAAATTCTCCCTCACTCTACCTTTGTTTTGTTTGGACTCTCAGAGGCCTGGATGATGTGACCACACACACACACATACTTTGAGAAGGGTGACCTTCTCTACTGTGTTTATTGATTCAAATGTGAATCTCATCCAGAAATACTCTCATAAACCTGCACAGAAATAATTTTTAGTCAAATACCTGGCCAATTCATAATAACTTGTACAGGATGCTATGAAGTGATTCCTAAACCAAATCAAAGCCAAAATAAATGTAATGGAACAACACAGTACAGAAAGATTTAACAATACATTTCCTTTTTTCATGGTACAATGCATAAGAAAATAAGATAGAATAAATTTTTATTTTCTACTGAGAAAATTTGTGGAGGTTTGCGATGCCACATTGATTATGTATATAAAATGTAATTATCTGTTTTATGAAACTAATATTTTATTATTATAAGTACCTAAACCATAAGGATAATCAGTTTCCAAAAGACAAGAAATATCTAACCATGGAGATTAGAATGATTAACACCTTTTATCTTGAGTCATCTCATTTGTCAATCCCTGCTTAATTATATGGGGATATTTTGTATTAATATGTTAGGAATATGACTCTCTCACTACCCCTCCACAATGTTTTAAACAAAATGTTGAGCTTAGTGGTGCTTACTGTAGAAACCAATACAGTCGAATATTATAATTTAAATTAGATAATTCAAACATTTTCTTTATCTAAAAATAGTATTTAAGTAAATTATGTTTTCATTTATTTTATACTGGTCATTTAAATCATGTTATATAGTAAAAATAATTTAGAAAAAATAATCATTAGATTAAAATACTACACAGTTCACTTACTTTTGAATGAAGGTTCTGAAAAATTAGGTATTTAAGCCAAAATATTATATAAAAATTCTAAGGAAAGAAATCACTTTGACACAGAAATTGTCAATATGATAATTTCTATAATTAGAAATATAATTAAAAACTATATTTAAGTATACAACTTAGTAGTGATAGGTGTTTTTATAATATTATATAACCAATCTAGAAGTCTTCCATTTTATAAAATTGAACCCATACATGTTTAAAAAACCTATAATTCCCCCAGGTCCGAGCAAACACCCATTCTTCTTTGTGAATTTGACTATTGTGGGTACCTTGCAAAAATAAGTGAAATCATTTAAAATTTTTCTGACTGTGACTGTCTTATTTCACTTAGCGCAGTGTGTCTAAATTTTATCCATTTTAACATGTGTCTAGCATTAAGGCTGTAAAAAAAATACCTTTGAGATCTTGCCTTCAATACTTTGGATATATATTCCTAAGTGAAATTAGTGGATAATGTGTTAATTCTATTTTTAATTTTCCTAGGAACTGCCATACTGTTCCCATGGTGACTGTATCATTCTAGATTCCCTTCAGCAAGATGCAAGTGTTCTTGCATTCACTTAACTATTTTCTGCTTTGTTTTTTTATAGTAGTAATCCTAATACATGTAATATGGTATCTCAGTGTAATTTTATTTGTATTTCATCTTTAATTATTAGTGATTTTGAGTATCATTTCATACGCTTATTGGCTAATGCATAACATGTTTGGATAATTGTGTTTTCAAGTCACTTTTCCTTTTTAAAATTAGGGTTTTTTTCTTTTCAAATGCTCAACTGTAGGAATTCTTATATATTCTGGATATTAACCTCTCATCAGATATATAATTTATAAATATTTTCTCCTATCTCATATATTGCTTTTTCTCCCCCTGTGGACTCTGTTCTCTTTTGACGGACAGTCATTTTAAATTTTTACAGACTTGAATGTAGTTTTTTGTCTGTGCTTTTAGTATCATATCCAAAAACATCATTGCCAAATTTAATCTTATGAATGTTTTATTATGATTTATAGTTTTAGCTCCTATATTTAGTTCTTTGGTGGATTGTTAGTTAATTTTTCTATATGGTGTAAGGTAGGGATCCAACTTCAACATTTGTATGTTGTAATAGACTTCCTAGTACCATTTATTGAAGAAGTCTTACATGCAAATATTATTTTACCTTTTTCTTTTTTGCAACTTGCAAGTATTTTATATTTTTACAAATTGAATTTTTGTGGCAACTTCACTTTGAATGAATCTATTGATACTATTTTTTCCAACAGTATGTCTTTACTTTATGTCTCTGTCACATGTTGGTGATACAGTATTTCAAAATTCTTTTTCAATATTATATCTGTAAAGGTGCTCTGTGATCAGTGAAATTTAATGTTACTAATGTAAACATATGCTCATATAAGGTGGTGAATTAATATATACTTTGTGTTTTGACTGCTTGCCCCACCACCATCCCTCCATCACTCTTACTCTCCTCAGCTCTTCCTGTCCCATGAGACAATAATATCTAAATAAGGCCAATGTATCACCCCACAATGGCCTCTAACTATTCAATTGAAAGGAAGAGTCATACATCTCTCACTGTCAATCAAAAGTTAATGTTGCAGGAATTTTGTGTGAAGAGATGGTACACCAAAGCCTTTTTCCCAGGAAGCAGCTTTATGCATGCCACCACTGACTCAGTAGATTCATATCTAAAGTATGAGTGCTGAACATGGCATAGTCACACCCTTTTTGTCTTTGTCTCCCTTATACAGGCATACACTAATATTTTACAGTCTGATTGGGTATACATGAACATTCTACAGTCTGGTTAGGTATGATTTATGTTACAGAGTTACATCAGAACTTCACATGGATTCATAGAGGCTGATATTGCTATACTGTAAAAGTCTCTGCCCCCACACATCAGGAGGAACCCTACCGCATTTCCCCATTTGATGCTCAGAGCCCATTCTTCAAAGAGCATCATCTTGGTTCAGAGGTCTATATTTCCATAACATCATCACATGTGTGGCTGTTTTTCTTTTGACCATTGTTTCAATGAGGTTAGAGAGAGACTGTATATCCAAGGGAGCCAGGTAAAACAGGATCAAACATGTTCCCAAAATCAGGGGTGTGACACTTATGAGGATTTTGAATCCCCCAAGAGTTGAAAACCATCCACCAAACAGTTCCCCAGGGTCCCAAACTTTCCATGTCTGGATTGGAACAGGAGCAATTTTCCTCATTAGATCTGTAATCACTTCTATGATCTTTCCCTAATTATCTATTTGTAAGAAGAAGTTGCTTAGGTCAAATTTTCCACAAACCCCTCCATCAGAAGCAAGCAGATAATCTAAGGCCAAGCATTTCTGACACTAGTGCACATTTTGGTCTGTTGTTTGACTACCAAGTTAAGAGCTTTGGCAGTTTCATTTCTACAACCATTTGCAGCCTAACTATACAGTTTAGTATATAAATGGGGATGCTGAACTATGTCTTATGAACCATAATACTGAACTATGTCTTCAGGGGACCATTCACCATCTTTCCAATGCTAATTTTCAGAATATGTCATTTTCTATGGGTCTCCCTGTCCCAATAAACTTGGACTCCCAGATGTTCTCCCCTAACAAGAGGAAGTAAAAAGAAAGACAGGTAGATCATCCCTAATACATAAGATCCTGACCAGTTGGGGTAAAGTACAGCACATGTGGTTCTTCTGCATATCCAATAGAGTCCACATGGGGTCTACTGTTTGATGTCTGCAGCAACATCATCGCAGGCACCCTTTAGATGAGAAAAGTTGGACAAAGGGTGAGGGTTTGGTTCAAAGCGCTCAGGGAACCCCCACCATCGGGTCTTTCTGGAGGTTGAGTTTTAGGACTTTGACCAAGTCATGTTAGGCTCCCTACAGAGATGATGAACCATCCTCCTCACCAGGCAAGAGAGTTTCTTCCAATTATTGAAGTCTTGAGAAGCCAAACCTCTAAGGTAGAACTGGGGTACTCTGCGTCAGTATAAGCTTCATGGGGATCTAACTCTCTAGCTTCCCATGGCCATTGATTCCCCATCTTTGCTCCCTCACATCCATAGCAAGAAGGAACATTCAGACTCTAGGCAACAGTCGCTGCTAGGGCTAAAAATAAGTTTTTGATTGTGGCCGGGATTGGAGGGGGCTACTTTCTGTTTCCCCATAAAATGAGTGAAAAATTTAATGAGATGTAGCCATTCAGATTTATGTATCCCAATCTGGAGGCCATTTTCTTACTTTGAGTCTCCTGGATTAAAGATAGTAAAATTAATGGGGTTACAGGTTCCCAAATTACAGCTGAGTGGCAGCCCCAGTTTGGAGAAGTGCCACCTTATCTTTACATTTCCAAGTGCCTACACAAAACAGCTCTAATAGGGGCCATAGGGCCAGTGGTCACCATAACAGGCAGATTGGGCCAAGATCTGTTCACATGTATACTTACCATTGAGCCTGTATTCTCATTTGCATGATAGCCCTCCACATTATAGGACTATTAAAGGAATTTTACTAATGGTGGCACATACATAAAAAAATACTGATATTGACAGGTAGTGGTTTATAACCCAGGTTTTGGTAATTGATGATTCTTCCCCTTGGGAGTGTCAGACTTTCAACATTCTTCAGTCAAGGAGTATTTTGTGCCAAAACAAGTGTACTAGTTTTCACACTGGAAGATAGGTTGTCAGAATAGGTTGTCTTATTATTTGTGTGCATCTCTTGGATCCTCCCTAAGCTTGAGAAGTGGTTGTGATAGAAAATTCCAACTAATTCCCTGGCCTGACCTAGTTAGGTAAATACATGGGTCAAATGATGGGGAACTCAGGTTCAACAATGGAGCCCCTAGTAAAAGCAGCCAATACCAGAAAAACATTCTACCTACAAGAGAAAAATGAGGGCCAGCATGAACCTCTTGCCATATTTCTAGTTGGCTGGAGCAGTCTTGACTATAGCTATGGCAAAAACCAGAACTAGGGATCCAAATACAGTTAGGAGCAAGGGGTGGCAGTACATTACAGACAGTCACAAAAAGGATACAGTCTGTCTGTGTCACCAATCAGTAGTCTCCTCAGGCTTCTGCTGTGAGTAGACTAGTCAGCTTCTGGAGTGATTAGTACAGGGATGTTGTCTTTCAGTAGTGTTCCTGCGGTCTGGGTCTGCTTCTTCTGGATAGTCAGCTTTCACTGTGCTGACTAATCAGGGACACACTACCAGTCTTGAGATGCTGACTTTACTCTGCTGTAGTGAATCCAGGGGAATATTTCATCTGCCATTAGTGCAGTGGGGGTGGTAAGGATAACACTGAATGGGCCCCTCCAGAGGGGTTCCAGGGGTTGAACAGTCCATTCTTTTACCCATAGAGAATCCCTTGCCTTGAAAGAGTGAGCATTTGTGGTCAAACTCAAGGGTAATCATTCCTCAACACATTGGTGTAGGTTCCCTAAGGCTGAGCCTAACACCTGCATCTGTTGTCTCAGAATGTATTTCCCAAGTTCCTTTAAATCCCTATTTATGCCATTAATAAGAAGAGAGAGCCACCCATAGAGAACTTCAAAAGAAGAAAGCCTGAAGTGTGGCTGGGCAGGATTGCTAAAGGGGGTGGGGACACAGGGAAATGAATATTCTTGGCATGAGGTGTTCCTAGAATCCAAGCTGCAGATGTTTCTTGTAACTGCAACAACTGCAACCCTGGTGCATGGTGTGGAGGATAATTTAGTATAAAATAAAGTTGAAATTGGAGGCGCTCTTGTTTACATTTTTGATAAAGACAAGGTTGCAGTTTCTCACAATTCCCCCCACCCAATATCTTTGCACTCTTTTTCTTCAAACTTCAAAGCAGAAGTTCATTCTCTCCATTCGGTTCCTTCATCTGGAGCATGTTAACCAGATAAGATTGGGAAGACAGTTTAGTAAGGGCAGTCTCTAGACAACAATAAATAAACTTTGAAGCACATATGACCAAAGCATGAGCACTAGAATGGAAAAGACAATTGTAACCAGCTGGTTCTTAGACCTGTCTCCCAGTGTGGCTGGAAACTGCCATCAGGGATTAGTGATTGGAGCCCCCTGTTTATGTCTAGTCTACATTGCTATAACTTTTATATCTTTGGTTATACTTTTCTGCTTAGTGTTTAAGACTAGGTTAAAGTGAGGCCAATGTTAGTCAAAATTAACCTTTTTTTTTGGACAAAATCAAGGTCATGTAAGTGTCCCGGCCCGCGGGTAAGTCAACGGAGACCCTAGAGGGGGAGCGAGGATGAGAGGGGACAGGGGACACGAGAGATGGAGACAAGACAGGTTTCTGATCAAGTCTCGTTTATTGCAGAAGCTGTTACAACATATATACCGTAGGGCTAGAGGGGAGGAGCAAGAGGAGGGTACTGGGGCTACTTCCTTGTTGCCGGGTAGATTTGCAGCAGGCCCGGATATGTCCGTAAAAGGCACTCAAGAGTTCTAGCGGGGGGGCAAGGCCCCCCACAGGTCCTCCCTTTAAAATTATAATTTTAGAAAGGCGTCAGGAGAGCCAAGCCTGCGGGGGCTGAGCCTGTCTTGGGTCAGAGCAACACATGTGTCTGCACCGTGCACCTTACCCGTCATCGGTTAACCAGAGAATCAAGGCTCTGGCACCTGTCTTAGGCGGCACACGAGGGCTCTCTCATTGCATGGCACGCTTGCTCAGTTGCCCGTCATTGGCTTGCCAGCCCACTCACCAGGTGGGGCGAGAACACTTCGCCACGGCAAGGACCTAATCGATGGTCCGACATTCGTCCTGGTCAGCCATTGCCAATCTATTATAGTAGACCTGTATGGGCGCTGTTTTTATTGCCTCTATCTGGGCTCTAAGAAAGGCCATGATTTTGTTATAAAGTACGGGCCCTAAAGAAATGAGCAAGAGTAGACCCAATAAGGGTCCCAGCAAAGGGAGGAGATAAGGGAGGAAACCATTGAGGCCAGTCCAGAGGGGATTTTGAGTGAATTTTTGTCGTCATCTGTTTAAATCTTCCTGAAGTTCACAAATTTTTCCCCTGACGATCCCAGATTTGTTGGCATAAAAACAGCAATGTTCATTTAAGGCTAGACTGTGAATAAGAGAGTTAAGCTACCCTGATTAAGCTTTTGAAGATAACCAATGTGGACATGCTACAATAACATATTCAGAACTTAACCAATATGAACGTTTTGTAACAACATATTTAGTGCTTAAATATCAAGGACAACCAATACAATCAATTTATAACATATTTAGATAATATTCATTGTGATATGTCTCCCATAAGATTATATAATATAAAATTTACTAGGGGGTCCCTTTAATGAATTAAGACCAGAATAATCATTTTCTGGGTGGCCACTTCTATATTCATCAAAGGGAGTTCCCATCTATAATCGTTTTGACAAACAATTAAGAATATATATCTTTTTATTTTATAACTGTTAATTGTAATTTGATTGTTGCGTGTGGGTAACAATGCACGTCACTTTCATAAAATAAATTTCAGTGGTACTTTGATCAATTAACAACCTGGGAAGAAAAGCATGTCTTTAGTTTAATAATATTATCTATAAGTCAATTTAACAATAGGCGAATATCCTTTGAAGAGGAAGGAACATATTGAGCTCAACTGTACAAACACAAACAACAGACAATAGACAAACATATAAGACAGTGTGTAAAATTAGGGTGCACCCAAATATAACTAGCCAAATTGAATTATACTATACTCTTGATGATTATTAGATTGTAATTGTAGGTGCCATTGTTAACTGGTTAAGATTGGACAACGTCAGGTCATCGGCATCATCAGCACACCTATCAACTTGTTTTACTAGGCGTTCTGGGAGCCACCTGGCTGACTTCATTTCCTTGGAGTAAATACACACCGATCCTCAGCCCCAGATAAGTACAGGATCCGGCCCGTGCCATGAGTGGTCCAGGGGGTCTTTCCACATCACCGAGGCAAATTGTCGCTGCGTCTCTGGTTGCCAGAAACGATTGGCTGCAGATAAACCTTTGGCATCCAAATTTAAGAAGTTAAGAATAAATAGTGCATGTGATATCAGATTTCTAGGAGACCCCTTAGTAGGATACCATTCCCCCTTTTTTATTTTGTCTAAAGTAATTTTAAGTGTGAGATTAGCCCTTTCTATAATGCCTTGTCCCTGTGGATTATATGGGATTCCCGTTATATGTGTTATTGTAAATTGTTTGTAAAATTTGGAGAAGCCAGAGCTGATATAGCCAGGACCATTATCTGTTTTAATTTGTTGTGGGCAGCCAAGCACTGAGAAGGCAGTGAGGAGATGAGCAATGACGTGTTTAGTAGCTTCCCCAGATTGCAGGGTGGCAAATATGAATCCACTATATGTATTAATGTTGACATGTATATATTTAAGATTTCCAAATTTAGGGTAATGTGTGATGTCCATTTGCCATAGGGCATTTGGAATCAAGCCACGAGGATTAACTCCCAGATGAGGTGTAGGAAGGTGCAGAGTGCACGTAGGGCAGGCCTTAACAATTTGTCTAGCTTGTTCTCTAGTAAGCTTATACATAAGGCGAAGCGTGTGAGCATTAAGATGATGGAATTGGTGTGCCTTCTGTGCTTGGTCAATCGGACTGGGGGCATCAGTATTTATTGAATAGGCAAAAGCCTGAGGTCTTGTGGCTAGGTCTGCTAAGCGGTTGCCCTCTGCAAGTGGGCCGGGTAGGTTAGAGTGGGCGCGAAGGTGCCCAATGAAAAAGGATTTGGATCGTTTTCTGATTAGATCTTGTAATTGGAGGAAAAGACCACCAGTCTGAGAGGCAAGTTTGATCAGTCCACATGTTTCTAATAAGGGAACAGATTGGGCAATGTAAGCACTGTCAGTAAAGAGATTAAAAGCTCGGGCAGGAAATGCGGTAAAGACCGCTATGACTGCCTGGAGCTTGGTTAACTGGGCCGAAGAGTGGGCGGTTTGGAACTGGACAATGTTATCATCCCACACATAGGCAGCCATTCCAGTGGAAGAACCGTCTGTAAAAACGGGTAGAGCCTCTGGCAGAGGAAAGCAAGAAGTGATCTTCGGGAAAATGAAGTCATGTCTGTTGGCAAAGTCAATAAGTTTGCTGGGAGGATAGTGGTTGTCCAATAACCCTGAATAAGAAGCAAGAGCAATTGGGCAGGAATCGGTGGTTTGTATAAGCCAATCGACCTGGTCCTTAGGGTAGGGTTGGATAATGACATCAGGTTCTTTTCCAAAGTACATCTTTCCATGGTCTCTGCCCAAGATAACTAGGTCTGCAACTGCAACATAATAGGGGTAAAAGACCCGCTTAGGGGAAACTGGGAGATGAACCCACAAAAGGGGAGCGGTTTGCCAAAAGACAGCAGTGGGAGAGAGGGAGGTTTTGCAGATGATATACTGTAAAGGAGAGTTATAATCCATAAAAGTAATTGTTTGATTTTGAATGGCTTGTTCCACTGTACTGATGGCTTTGCGCCCCTCGGCAGTGAGCTGTCGAGGTGAAGTAGGGTGGTTATCACCTTGTAGGGTATCATAGAGAGGCTTCAGGTCATGTTTAGTGAGCTTTAAATAGGGCATAAGCCAATTAATGTCTCCTAGCAATTTTTGGAAGTCATTTAAAGTCTTAAGACCGTCCAGCCGCAAGGTAAGCTTTTGGGAGGAAATGTGACGTCCCTTCATCTGAAATCCAAGGTAGTTATAAGGGTCTTTTAGTTGAACCTTATCAGGGGCAATCTGGAGGCCATGAGATTCAAGTGCCCGTCGAAGGTCAGCATAACAAGCTAAAACCTCACTTCCTAATTGCCCCGCTACAAGGATATCATCCATGTAATGGATAATATACATTTGAGGCCAATTGTCTCGGGTGGATTGGAGTGCCACGGCTACAAATGACTGGCACAGGGTGGGACTATTGGCCATGCCTTGGGGCAGAACCAGCCACTGAAAGCGCTGCATTGGGGTACAGAAATTGGTCGCTGGAAGGCTAAATGCGAAGCGTTTTTGATCAGCAGGATGTAAGGGAATGGTGAAAAAGCAATCCTTTAAATCAATAATAATCTTGTAATACCCAAGGGGAATGGCTACCGGCGAAGGGAGACCAGGTTGTAAAGCTCCCATGAGTACCATGGTTTTATTAACTGCTCTAAGATCTTGTAAGAGTCTCCATTTTTCCGACCGTTTTTTAATGATAAAAATGGGAGTATTCCAAGGGGAGTGGCTAGGAATAATATGGCCAGCATGAAGCTGTTCCTGCACCAACTGTTGAGCTGCTGACAATTTCTCCTTAGAGAGGGGCCACTGATCGACCCACACTGGATCATCTGAGAGCCAGGTAATCTTTTCAGCATGGGCCGCAGGAGTGTCAATGGCCCCTATGGAAAATGGCCTAGCCCTGCCCGAGGGGGCCGAGGGACAGGCTCAATGGGGTGAGTAAGGTTTGTAGGGTGTTTCCCCAGTCCCGTTCCTGGAATGTACCCATTTTTAAACATCTGCATAGTGACAATTTCATTGGGGCTGGAAATAATTATCCCCATTTGTGATAGTAAGTCTCTTCCCCATAGATTAATAGGTAACCCTGAAATGATATAAGGTTGAATGGTGCCCTGATTACCATCTTGGTCTCTCCAGGTCAGATCTTTGGCACTTTGTTTAGGATTTTCACTCTGACCTATACCCCCGAGATGGGTGAGGGTGTCTTTTAATGGCCATGCCTGAGGCCAATCCTCTCCCTTTATGATAGTTACATCAGCACCAGTGTCAACCAGCCCAGAAAATTGTCTCCCATCTAACCACAAGGTCACGAGAGGCTTTTGTGCTGAAAGTATCTCTGACCAGTAAACATCAGATGAGCCGAATCCCTGGCTGCCTCGGGCGTTGTTTAGAGCCTTATTAGAGGTAGAGAGAAGGGGAAGGAGTAGCAATTGAGCAAATCTTTGGCCTGATTGAATGGTATTAATAACTTTGGGAGAAGAAACCATAACTTTAATTTCCCCAGAGTAGTCATTATCTATCACTCCTGGGTAAACCAACAGCCCATTTATGGTACTACTGCTTCGGCCTATTACGAGGCCAAAAGTCTCTCTAGGTAAGGGTCCAAAGACTCCTGTGGCGAGGGCCTGGACTCCCATTTCTGGGGTCAATACTGTGTGGGTGGTGGCACTGAGGTCCAATCCGGCACTTCCTTTTGTGGCTCTGATGAGGTCTGAAATGGATTGCTGTTTATTGGAGCAAAATTGAGCGCCCCGTAAATTTGTTTGGAGTTGGGGGCCTGGGGCTGGCCCCCTTTCCCGTTTCCCGAATTCGAATCCTTAAGAGGGGGAAGGGGTCGGCCCTGGGCATCAGTTTTGGATCGGCACTCACTCGCCCAATGCCTCCCCCGATTACATCGGGGGCAGGGCCCGGGGGGCGGAGCATTGGGGCCCTGCATTTTAGTGGTCGGGCATTCTCTAGCAAAATGGCCGGTGGCCCCACACCGGAAACACTTATTGCCGACGTGGCGTTGCAAAAATTGTTTGACTGTGAAGCCTTGCATGGCGGCCGCCATGGCAAGGCCCTGTTGGTAGGCGGCCCCAATCTCAGAACAAAGGCGAATGTAGCCGGAAAGGTCAGTTTTCTTTTTATAGGGGCGGATAGCGGCCTGACAGGTGGCATTGGCGTTCTCAAAAGCAAGCTGTTTAACAAAATCTGTCCCTGTCTCCGCGCTCCCAAAAATCCGGCCTGCCGCCGTGAGAAGGCGGTGGACAAAGTCCGCAAATGGCTCGTCTGGGCCCTGCCGAATGTTAGTGAGGGAGGCACTCACGTCTCCTTTGGAGGGGAGCTTTTTCCAGGCCCTAGTGGCGGCGGTCTGAATCTGGGCATATAACCCCGCATCAAATTGTATTTGTTGGTCGTTGGCGGCGTAGGCCCCCTCCCCAAGGAGCATGTCAAGCACCCATCCATTCCCCGCCTGAGCATTGCGCCTAGCAGTTTCTCGGCAATTTTTAACATATTTAGATTTCCATAATAAATAATCACCTCCTGTAAGGGTGGCGTGGGCCAGAGTCTGCCAATCAATTGGGGTGAGCCAATTTTCTGCCACCGATTCTAAAATAGCCATGGTGTAAGGTGCAGTGGCCCCATATTGAGCTGCAGCCGTTTTAAATTTTTTAATGACCTTAAAATCAAAACCACTGTGGTGTCTTCACGCCTGTCTCTGTGCGTCAGTAGTTTTAGTTACGGGAAAGGCTTCCGCATTTTTAAGTTTCAGGGATACTCCCGACCCGGATGGCACCCTAGGGGCCGCCCCTCTAACGGGGGGTCGTGGCTTAAGTTTGTCTTCTCTACGGACATTTTTATGGGCTTTGCCTGTTCTTAAGCCTTCAAGCTGGGTAATAAGTTCTTGGTGTTCCTTTTCTAACCTTATCTGTTCTTTTAGAAATTCTATTTTGTCCCGGAGTTCCTTTTGGGGATCAACAACAGGACATGCCAGAGTGGGAGTGTCGGGGCCTGAAGAGATATAAGGAGGGGGATATCCGGAGTCGCCCCACAATGGTGCCCCCGCGGGCTCCTCCGACCCGGAGCCCTCTTGGGGCGGATCTGGGGGTGGAGGCGGGCCACGATAGGCTTGAAGGGAGGGATATAGGGGCGGAACCTTCCGCGAGGGTGGGGCTGTCCTAGAGGCGGTGGCGGAAAGCAAGGAAGCAGGGGTTCGGCGAGGCCCTGCCCTACAGGGCTTGGCAGGGTTCGTGGCCGTTTGGGGTTGGTCCGAAGGGACGTCATGTCCGTCGGGGGCGGGATCGTCGTCACTGTCAAAGGACATCAAGTCCTCTTCTTTGTCTGACAAAGAAGTCGTGGTCTCAACGGGCCTGGGCCCCGGCGCCATATTGGCCCGGGAGACTGCGTCAGAATCACTGGCGGGTGTCAGCCCCTTACCATCTCGGAGAGCTACCTCCCCAGCCTGTATAGCCTGCGCCACCAGTGGATCCCTCGCTTTATGAGAAATAATATCATTAATCAAATTCCAATATGAGAACGCCGCAATAGGGACCTTCCCGGGTCCGCAAGTGGCATAATAATCCTGGAGAGCTTCCCCCACCTTTTTCCATCTCTGTTCGTCAATGGTTCCCTCAGCAGGGAACCAGGGACAGAGATCTTTAATATAATCAAAACATCTTAACAACTGTTTGACTGTAACCTTTACCCCTCGTGCCTGTAATGTCTTCTTGAGACCTTGCACAAACAATTCGTGCTGACTAATGCCCTGTCCCATAATCGCTGCTCAACTTACCGAGGTGCAAAAAGACGGCAGGTCCACGTCAATTGCAAGCCTCTCCCATGTCGAGTGTGCTCTTTGTTCCTCAATCTTAATCTTAGGGCCCCTGAGCAGCGTCCTTCACTGGATCCCCCGTTCTCTGGCCGCACGTTGGGCGCCACTTGTCCCGGCCCGCGGGTAAGTCAACGGAGACCCTAGAGGGGGAGCGAGGATGAGAGGGGACAGGGGACACGAGAGATGGAGACAAGACAGGTTTCTGATCAAGTCTCCTTTATTGCAGAAGCTGTTACAACATATATACCGTAGGGCTAGAGGGGAGGAGCAAGAGGAGGGTACTGGGGCTACTTCCTTGTTGCCGGGTAGATTTGCAGCAGGCCCGGATATGTCCGTAAAAGGCACTCAAGAGTTCTAGCGGGGGGGCAAGGCCCCCCACATGTAAGGCTTCCCAGGGGTTATTTGTGGGGCCATATGTAAATCTCAACTCTTCTGTCAGTGTTAGCTGCCAGGGTGTGTCACAGTCTTGCTTGACTATATAGCTTCCTATGGAAGCATAGAATTTCCTTATTTAGTGACCCTCCTTTATGTCACACTACTCCTTGGTTTATTTCTAGGGTTTTTTTTTTGGGGGGGGCGAGGTCTAACAATCACCTTGCTCCAGAGGTTGGTTGACTTACCAAATCTGTAGAATCTTACAGGTCTCTTATCCTGGATTCTTGTTGATCTTGGAGGGCTAGGGCCAAAATATTGGCTATCCCCTTAACACAGTTACCCTTTTAGCTTTGGTCCTTAAACCTCAGTTGCTGAACAACCAGGAGATCAGTTAAACCAGTATTGCAAGGAGAGAAGTAAATTTAATCTTATTATCTTATCTAGATATCAAGCACCACACCTTCAAATATATAATATGACTATTATACTGTTATTTCTTACCAATCATGGCTGTCTGAGAAGTTGAATCCCTCCTGAATATTAACAGATAACATTTATAAGTTTTATAGAGACAACTTGAGATCAAGGACAATATAATTGTCACAACAATTATGAGGACATCTTGTCTTTTTAGTCAATTATCTTTATCTGCTTATATCAAATGACATACAAAAACTTTTACCTAATTTGTTATCTTTTAACCACTTTTTGTTACCAGAATGATATTTAAGTAGAATGTGCTTGTTTGTTTTATAGATATATTTTATAGGTTATTAAAGTTACTAATGATTAACCTCTAGTTATCATAATGACTGTCAAAACTGTATAAGGTGTAGGCACATCAAAGTATTGTAACATTATATAACAATCACAGAAACATAAATGTGAAAACGTTTTTTATCACGAACAACTGTAGTTTGGGGGTCACCAGTATGATAAGATGTCTTTCTCAAGTCTTGCATTTTTAAAAGACATGTATAGTTGAGGATAGCACAAAATTATTTAATATACCGTGAGGTTAGAATAATTAGTATCACAGCTATATAGAAATCTTTACTTATATTTACTTAATTTTTACTCTTAAGGCAAAATTTAGATTTTTAAAAATAAATTTATACAGGATTCTTGTCAATTATTTATCAACAATAATTAAAAGACATCTTTAGTACTCTTATAAATTTAAGAAACAGCATTAATAACCACATATAGACATTACCCAATACAATTATGTCTCATTTATACAATAATAAAATGTTTACTTAAAGCCAATAGATGTAAATTTAATCAAGAGCATCTGAATCAGAAAATCTTATTATTTTAGACACAAAGAGCTTAACCTTTTACTTATAACTAGCTTAAGTATATCATAATAATTTATTTAATAACTGTTGGGATGTGGCACCATAAGACCCTGGGAAAACTGGACAAGTCACCCATCAGTGGAGAAACTGAACAACTTTTGGGCTAGGCAGCTGCTCTTTCAACCACATAGAGGAGTTTTCTCCAACAGTTCCTCAAGTTCAAGGGGCTCCCACTTAGTTACTCTAACAGTTGCTTTAGATGACTCATCATACCAGTTAACATTTTAAACTATATATATATATATATATATATATATATATATATATATATAATATATAATTTTTGACCAAAGTCTTAAGTTATTGTACAGAGACAAAAATAGGCATTGCATTTATGAAATTTATTTTGGACATTATCTTGATTATCTAGGTTATCTAACAATCTGGGTGGATACATGCCACTGATTTTTAAAATATCTTTATTCTTACCAACTGATTTAAATTAATCTACTGTTAAGCTATGTGAACCAAAAGCATTTGAGCTAATATCATCAGTGTCTACTTATCTATAAGGCGATCTAAGTAGAACATATAATTTAAGATTCACATATAGAAACATACAGTTTAAATCATATATAACCTTTATGTTTTCAGACTCTAAGGCTTCTATATGTAAGTCTCATGTGACTTTGGAGTCTCTTACCCCTCATCCTGTAACCTTTTAAGTGGACTTAGCTATTTCTAAAACCCTAGATAAGTGGTTTTTATGTGGGAGGCCAAAAGAGCTAGAGAAAAATAAAAGAAAAAATAAAATTGCTTTAAGTACCTTAAACCAACAAACAAAAAAGATACACACAGAAAACTACTGTTAGATCAGATTTCACTCTTAGAAATATTGGCCAACTTGAGCTATAGCTATAATAATCTGTTGTTGGAGAAAAAAATCAACTTTTAATGTAACTATAGATCATATATCAAGGAAAGCAGAAACCGTGTGCCTCCCCTCCCCTCTCACACATGGTGGAAGGCACTAGGCTCTTCTACTCTTCAGCTCCCTACCTTTTTGGTAACCAACAGAAAAAAAAGTTAAAAGGGTCTGAGTTGTCCCCTTTTTATATTTAGCTAAATTTTTTATTTAAAATTATTTTTTCTATAATTTTGCTTTTACTATCTTTCTCCTTTGATCTGAGATTGTTACATTTTTTAAAATTTAACTGGCTGTCAACAGACTTTCATGTAACCTTGAATTAGTACTCTTATTTTAAAACTCCAGAAAGCAGAGAAAAGAGCAAGTTAACCTTGAAAGTGTAGTTTAGGAATTTACAATCCAAAAGAAATGGTATAAGCATAATTATTAAATAAAAAATGCCAATTTAAAATTGGAAGCCAAAAATAAATTTATCCATCAGCCAAGATTTGTGATAATGGGCTCTTCTTGTGACTATGGGTTGATTCTCACACTGTAACATGAAGTTTTCAGGATTGACTCTGTTTTTATTGGGGTGCAGGGAATTGTACCTTTCTAATTTTCTCCTGATCTAAGGAAAAGGGCAGTCCTTCTTCTCTAGTGTGTTTGCACTCATGTACTGGGAACTGGGTCCTCCTTATCCAGCACCATTTCCAGTGCAGGTGAAGCCAATGTTGGGGATGCTGGGGGTAGTTGAGGATAGGGATTCCAGAGAATCCCATGTGCAGGAGCAAACCAGAAGTGAACCCTCTCTTTTCTCGTTAAGTCCCACAGTTTTTTGGGGGAAAGAAGATAACTGCTTCTTGTCACCAATACAGAGTGTGATCTTTCTCCTCCTGAGACCCCAGTCTTTCATCATTAACAAATTCAATCAACAGTTAACATGCCCAGGGCTCCTCAGATTCGAAGTTTGGCCAGAGGATGAATGGGGCAAGTGTGGGGGTTTGTGGCCAAGTGAAACAATGATTTATCATGTTAGCTTTCTTTTTGTTTTTCGTCTGTGGCTTGTCACCCCAAGTCCTTAACATCAGTCCAAGGGGACTATCAGAGTATTTCATTTCCTAAGTCTCTTGATTCCCTACCTGTAGGGAACAGGGGAAAAGAACATGACCAGAACCTCTGCAGTAAGTCCTAGTCTCCTGCGAGCCATGGCAGCACACAGTGAATTACAGGAAAGGTACAAAACAGACTGAGAAGAAGCTGAGCTTTGGGTTTGATCAGTGCTGCTCTGGGCAGCAAAGACAAAAGCCCCCTAGCTTGCAGCACTTTTTATTCAATACATGGGGAAACCGATGTAACAAGTGAAAAATGCAGAGTTCAGTACTTTACATTGGGATAAACAAGGTGTAAAAAGACTGAGGAGCAGTGGAAATCTAAGAACAATGAGGAACTATGCAGATGAAAATTTGGTTCCTCTCTGGCATCTCCCACAGGTGTGGTCTTGTCCTGGAGCATTACAGCATCCAGGGATCACTGAGGTCTCAGTTGTGACACAAGGCCAAAAGGCAATTATGTCTGGAATGTCGTAGCTGGTCTGTAGGCAGGAGAACTAGGCCTACTCAAATGATTTTTCCCCAGAATTATGTAGCATTGCTCCCAACACCTACCCTGTCCTAACTGGGAAGCACATTTATTTCCCATTATGTTTGTCCCAAAACCCTGAGCCCACTGAAATGTCTTGCCAACAGCTCCCAAAGCCCAAGGCTCAATCTCTGGCACACAGAGATAGCTTGCCCACAGTCAGTGTAAGGAAACTAGTCAGGATGGCTTGAGTCCTGTGTACCAACTCTGAACAGTTGACTAATAATCTTCTCATGGACTGAGCACCCAGTGGGCCATCCCACCTCAAAGAATGACCAATCAATTTCAAAGAGCTTCCTGTGACTTAACACCTTAGTCACCAGAATATTTCTTTTTAAAATTCTTTAATAGAGACTCTAGGGGAGTTGATTTACTCTACTTTCCACTCATTTCCTCCCTCTAAAAGAAAACTTTCAGGAACAAGAGAGGGAGGAGGAAAGGGTAAAGGTTTTAATTGAAAGGGTCATACATTTGCTTCATCCATCTCTGGCTGCTCAATTCATGGAGATATTTCAGGCTCATCCTAGCACTGGTGATCTCCCAGAGGTCCATCATTGCCCTTAGCCTTATGAAGATTGCCACAGAACCATGGATCAGGACTCAACACTTGCTTTAGCCCTGTGGTTAGGTAAAAATCTTCCTGCTATCTGTCTCATTCACATGCAAATACACAATGACTCCTACCCACTGCACAGTGCCCAGTACATTGGGGGTGCAGTTTTCTTCCTTGTGGAACTACTGGGGCAACTCTGGCACCCTAGTCTGCTGCCCAGTTCCTGAGAATTTCAGTTTCAGTTTCAATGAAATTTACTCAGGCATCTCTAGGAGGTGATCAATCTCCTCTTCTGCCTCTTTAAAAGCGGGAATAGCAAATCAAGCCAGGTCTTACCAAATCTGGTGGGTGGCACTCCCTGAACTGGTTTCTGGGCCTCTGTGTTTCATTGTACATCTGGACCTCTCCTCCTGGAAGGTCAGGAGAGGGGCCAACCTCCACTATGGATCACATAGTCTGAAAGGTCATGTCTCTTGGCACTCTGAGGTTTGCACTCAAGAGAAAAAAGGAGGTAGAAATATACCAACTCCAAATTCTGGCCATAAGCTATAGAAATGCTGCAGGATTTGCAGGTAGAGAGATGGTACACCAAGGCCTTTTTCCCAGGAGGTAACTTTCTTCGTGCCACCACTGATGCAGCAGATTTATATCCAAAGTCTGAGTGCCAAACATGGCATAGTTGCACACTTTTATACAATTTTCATGTCTTTGTCTCCCTTATGTGGGCCTACACTAACATTTTACAGTCTGATTGGGTATACATTAACATTCTGCAATGTAGTTACAGAGTTACATCAGAACAACAGAGAAGTTGATAGAGCTACATTGTAAAAGTCCCTGCCCTGATACATCTAGGGGGTCCTACTGTACTAAAACTGATCGAGCTTGGTGACAGACACATCCAAAGCTAAAATAAGCCAAAAGTCACCCTCTTTACCAGTTATCCAAGTTGTGAATACTAAGAAATAGTTCTTGCAGGAAATTAAAACTGAACACATAAATTATAAGAAAATAAAACAATCATTGTTGATACAGATAAAGTTTTAGTAGTCTAGATAGAATATGAAACAAGCACCATACTCTTTTAATCCAAAGGCTAATTCATGGCAGAGCTCTCTCTTCAATTCTGTGAAGGTTTAGAAAGATGAAGTTGCAGGAAACAAATTTGAACTTAACAGAAGGTGGTTCATGGGATTTGAAAAAGAAGAAATGTTAATAACATGAAAATGCAAAGTGAAGTACCAATGGGTGATAGAAAAGTTGCATCAAGTTATACAGATACCTACCTACTACAATTGATGAAATTGACTACACTAAAACCCTAAAATTCAGTATAGATGAGATACTCTTATTTTGAAAAGAGATGGTATCTGAGACATTTCTTCCTCAAGAAAAGCCAATGCTTGGCTTCAAAACTTCCAAGGACAGGTAAGTTTTTTGTTAGGAGTTAATTGAGCTGGTGAATAAATTGAAGCCAATGTTCATTTACACTTCCAAAAATCCTGGGGTTCTTACTAATTATATTCATTCTCTTCTGACTGTGGAACAACATAAATGATCAGCAAAGCCTGGCAGACATAAAATTGGTTGACAACAGGGTTCACAGAATATGTAAAGCTCTTTTCAAGGCCACTATTTAGAAAAAACTAATCTTTTCAAAATATTACTGTTCAATGATAATGTACCTGGTTACTCAAGAGCATCTTGAGAAAGCAATGCTTTTCACTTGTTAATACAATATTCATTTTACAGTCCATTTGTCAAGGAATAATTCTGACTTTCAAGTCTTATTGTTTAAAAATGCATTAATTAGTCTATAGGGGGCATTGATTATAATTTGTTATCCATGTGAGAAAAGTGACACGCCCTTTAGAAAGTATTCATCATTCTAGATTCTATTCAGAATATTCATGTTTCATGGAAAGAAGTAAAATATCAACATTAACCAGAATTTAAAAGAAGTTGATTGCAATCATCACAAATGCCTTTGATAGGTACAAGTCTTCAGTGAAGGAAGTAACAGCAGAGGTGTAGAAATAGCAAAAGATAGAATTAGAAGTGGAACCTAAAGATGTGATTGAATTATTCCAATCACATGATAAAATTTTAACACATGAAGAGTTACTGCTTATGGATAAGCAAAGAAAGTGGTTTCTTGGAAAAGAATCTACTCCTGATGAAGATGCTGAGAACATTGTCAAAATGACAAAAATACATTTAGAATACTGCATGATAACTTAGATGAAAGAGCAACATAGTTGAAGTGGGTTGACTCCAAATTTTTAAAAAACATTCTACTGCAGGTAAAATATTATCAAACAGCTTTGGATAGTCCAGATCAATCTTTTGTTAAAGGAAGAGCCACTCAATGCATCAAACTTCATTGTTTCCTTATTTTAAAAGAACCTGCCACAGCCACACACATTGTCTGAAACTACCACATTGATTATTCAGCAGCCTTCAACATCAAGGCAATATATCATAAAAAATGATTACATGTCACTGAAAGCTCAGATTTTTAACAACAAAATATTTTTGTATTAAGGTATGTACATTTTTAGACATAATAGTAGTGTGTGCTGAATAATCACGGAGTATAAATATAACTTTTGTGCACTGGGAAATTGAAACTTTTTTGACTCATTTTATGACAATATTTAGATTATTTTGGTAGTCTGGAACCAGACCCACCCTATCTCTAAGATAAGCCTGCATAGTGTTTTCGAAAAATTTATCATTCTATGAAAACAAATGAAGATGATTTCTTAAGAAAAATGTACATTTTAATGTATATGTTTCAACAGATTATACAATAACAAAAGAGAGAGCCAGTAAATGAATCCAGGAATCATGGCTTTAATATTACTTTTACATCAGGTTTATTTACTTTATTGGTACTATCAACATGCTTTTTGTTATTTATTATTTTTTTCCAGGAAAGAGTTAACTAGCAAGTGACACCCTGGAAATTTTTCCTTATGCTATGATTTAGGTCTAAAATGTCTCCCAAATATCTTCTGTGCTCAGAGGTGGGACCTGGTCAGAAGAAGCAAGTCGCTAGTGGCATGATCTTCAAGGATAAATTCTTGTTCCTAGCTCCTCCTTCTCTCTTTGATTGCTGGTAACTGTTGGGTGAACACATATCCTCTGCCAGTCTCTTCTACTATGCCATTTCTGCTTTCAAGACAAACTATTATGAACTGAATCCTCTGGAAAAAATGAGCCAAAATAAACTTCTCTGTCTTTAAATTATGAGTATCAAGTGCTGTGTCTCAGTGACAGAAAGTGACTAATACAGACATTGGTATACAGATATTATTCTCTTAGGAAGTATATTTGTTGCTGTGACTATACCTGACCACTTGGTTCAGAAGTCTTTGGATTTATTTGGGGAAGAGTTTGGAAAATTGGGCTAGAAAAGCCCTAGATTCCTATTAATACAGCTTGATGGGTAATTCTAGTTGAAGTTCAAAAGACCACAGTACTGATAGAAATGCAGATAGTAAATGCCAGCCTCATGTGCTTTCTGATGGGAACAAGAACTATATTAGAAACTGGACTAGAGACTACATGTTTCATTTTGGCAAGAATCTGTCTATGATTAGCACATATTCTGAGACCTTGTGAGAGATTAAGGTTAAGGGTAGTTGCCTAACTGATCTGGCAGAGGAAATTTCAAGGTAAGCTGTGGCCTGGGTACTGCTAGATGCTTTTTGCCAGACCTATAGTGAGAACCCATGAGAAAAAAAAGCAGAACTAACTTATTTGAAAAGTTAGTAGTTTGACCAGAGAGGTCATGCCTGCAAAATTGGGTCAAAGGAGAGAATGACTGCTGAAAATAGTAGCATATTAGCATTAAAAAGAAGCCAAATACTTTGAATCAGGACAATAAGATGATTTGAAGGTATCTCAAGAATCCACAATATCCTGACCATCACAGAGGAAGGGTTATAACATATAAAGCTTTCATTTGAAATGAGATTCCCTGGGAAGCCTACTCACAAAGTGTCTCCTAATGAATTGATCCCCTAGGATCCACTATCATTATGGTCACATATCCAGGCATTCAGAAGCTGCAGAAGCTATGATCTGAAGAGGCCAAGTTACTGCTCAAGCTACCAGCAGACTATGATATCATCAATATAGTGCTGTTGTTTCAGATATCCAAAATGAAAGAGTTCTGGTGTAATGTAGTATTCTACTCAGATTTCAGAAGAAGGCTCAGGAGGCCAGACAAAACTGTATAACAGGGTCACAGTCTCTGCTTGGAGCACTTGAGTGGGTGACATATGAAGCTGTGAGACTGAAGCTGAAGGTGAGGTGGACTCTTCAAGTATTTGGAGACACCAGGAACACAGAATGTCTGCTAAGGAAAGCAGCAGCCCATGAGTACAGTCAGCACAATTGATTGAAAATTGCATTTTTTAAACAAGTATATTTCCTTAGAAAATTAGCTTCTTTGAACGAAATGAGGATGATTTTTTTCTAAAATATCTGACTTTAACAAAAACCTGCAATTAAGGAAATCACAAATAGTTTTTACTTTTTAGTATAAACACAAAATGCCAACTACAACAACATTATTTAATGATAATTTTACTCTCAAGATCTTTTATGGTAAAGAGAGTTTGTGTTTCAAACACTAGTTATAAGACAAAATATTTATAATATAAAAATAGATAAAGATCAAATACATAACACATATCTTTATAATAAAGACAGAAGGAAAAGAAAAAAATGTCAAACGTGTTGAGAAATCCACAAGGTTGCCAAGCCCTTTAGGCTGTAAAAATGGGTGGTACCATTCAGAAATTTTGCTTCTCTGGAAGGAAGGATCTGAGAGTATTTCTGGCAAGATGGGGAATTTGAATAATACTCATAGATTGCAACAAAAGACTAAATTTGGGACCCCTGAGTTAAAGAATGGAGGTTGAGGGCCAGGGATTTAGCTCAGTGGTTCCGGTGCCTGCTGCACAAGCACAAGGTCCCGAGATTGATCGCTGGTATCAAACAAAAAATTTCAGCTGAGAAATGGTAAATCGAGGCACTTTCCATTTTGGTTTCACTAGAACTGCCATATTGTTCAGATTATGACAAGGTCAAAAGTGCAAACATAAAGGATTAGATTTTGGATTTAGGAGAGGAAAACAACTACCAAAAACAAAGAGACAAGGAAACAAACCCACATCACCTCTTTTAAATAAATCTTAAAACGAATATATTAAAGAACAAGAAAGAACTCGGTATCAGGAAAATGTTAAACAAAATTATACTTGGTATTTTACTTTATATCAGATGAAATTATATACATGTACTACTCCAGAAAATATTTTTGAAAACTATATTAATCTTTTTCAAGTATATATACAATTTGTCAAATTATATTTAATTGCATAAAAAAAGGTATGAGATCACATTTATATGAAAAAGGGTTAAGAATTATGGCATAAGATATACTTCATTATTGGTAAAAATATTTTTTAGACAAAAAAAATCTTTGTAAATGTCTAGCCTGGGTAGAGTCACCAGGAAAAAGGAAAAATTAAAAATGATGAGGGAAACCCAGCCACAATTAAGATATACAGTGTGGGGCCAAGGATTTAGCTAAGTGGTGCCACCGTCACCTGCCTGGCAATTGCAAGGTCTGGAGTTTGATCCCCGGCACACACACAAAATAGATATACAATGTGAAAAAATTCTTAAGAGTCATGGGAAAAGGGTCAGGGATGGGGAATAGACAGGAAGGAACTGAGAGCAAGAAGAAGTAAAAAGGGTCAAAATGTGATACACATAGGTACCTATTCCCCATTTTGAATATCTTTATTATGTATGACAAATATACACTAATTTTAAAAGGGTAGAAAAAAAGCTATGGAGAATACACTGAAAGTTCCCAACATTCATTCAAAAGTTAAACACAAGAAAATAGAAGAGAAAATATATTTGAATAAATATGTTTGATTTTTCCAAAACTGGAAAGGATAAAGTGTATTTTTGTGTATTTTTAATAATAAAATTGTGTATTTTCTAATTGTGTATTTTTAATAATAAATAGAATAAATGAATAAACTTATACCCTAGGTACAGCATAATAAAAATAGTTTACATTAAGAATGAGATAAAATCTTTTACATTAAGCAAGAAGACAGTTTAACAATAAAGGAGTGACCCACTGACAGTGGACGCTTCATTTGTAACAATACATGCCAAAACTGAATAGAGTAATATCTTCATACCACTAAAAGAAAATAGCTCTAACATATAATTTTATATCCAAGGATAATATTTTTCAAAAGTGAGCACAATAAAAATGCTTTTCAGATGCAGACACGCACAGAATAACAGAAGATGTGGCCACCCACAGAACCTGCCTTAAAAAAATACACATTGAAGAAAAGTAAAACACCTGAGGGAAAGACTAGGAGAAAAGCTGTTCGTTTGAGAACAGAAATTGACATAGAGGAACAATACATCCTTTAAGAATTTATTTAAGAAAAAACATCTTTATTTTGGAATAAAAGAAAATTTAAATATTTAAACAATAAGACTGAAAAATAATTTTTAAATTATAATTCATTATTATAAGACTATTGTACATCAGTAAGGCCTAAGCATTTAGTGACTGGATTTTCTTTGAAAAAATATTAATCAGTAAATGTCTTTAAGATTTT
The DNA here is from genome assembly GCF_053883595.1 of Heterocephalus glaber. Taxonomy (NCBI): domain Eukaryota; kingdom Metazoa; phylum Chordata; class Mammalia; order Rodentia; family Bathyergidae; genus Heterocephalus; species Heterocephalus glaber. The sequence goes on along the minus strand of NW_028258145.1, from coordinate 24,350,194 downwards.
AAAGCAATCATTAAAGTTAGTATAATCCATTATTTTAAAACCAGCATAAAAAAAACCCTAAAGCTAATATCTGAAAAAAGTACAAATACTCTATGTGAAGTTCTGCATTACAGTGAAAAAATGGTGAAACCTTGGAAGTTCAAAGTTGGGATACATTGGTGAAAATGGTTTTAGACTAATCCTCCTTCTATAAACAGCTAAAGCATTGACAAAATACTTGAAATATTGTATTTTGTTAAATTAAAACTGAGAACGGGCCTGATGACTCCTTCAGTAGACAAAGCCACTGGAGTCTCATAAGTGACCTTAATCTTTATTTGCAAAGATTAGCAAAAATAATCTTGAGCTATTTTTTGTAAACATATTTATTAATGAAAAGCAAAGATGAAGGCTAACCAATCAGAAACTGCCAACTACCTTATAACTATATAGCTAGAGATATTCTAAGAGGATAAAGCAAACAAAATTAATATAACAATTCAAATCTTTGCTTTACTTTATTCCCATACTTGCACTCTAAAAGGTCTTGTTCTCTCATTTCCAAGGCATAGATCTGGATCATCTCTGGTTTGGGGCAACCCAGTTTGTGAATCAGTGATTACATAAATTTAAAATTTTATTATATCTTATTTTACTCTTTAATATTGTCAAATGTTAAACATAGGGCTATGATATTTGAAAGAAATAATTGTTACTCTAGCTATTTTCATTGGCAGCACTTACTTGATTTCAAAATAAGAAGGGGAATCTAACCAGTCAAAAACACTGTTGGTGGATAGAAAAATTAGAAATCGGAGTTTAGGCAGCCAAAATGTGCAGTGAATAATAACCAAAAGGATGGGCTTATACAGAAGAGCACTCCATTATTCCTCTTGTGTCCCTTTGAATCTTTGTCTAACTATCAAACTCTAATATACAGGGTGAAACTACTCAAGGTCCAGCACAGAACAACCTTTGGGGTACTAGTTTTAGTTTTGATTGAATATTAACCTGTATTTTGAATTTAAACATTAGGAAACTAGACAGTAAAAAATAAACTATCTCACAATTTCTATGGTTCAGATAAAATTAGAAAATTAGACTCATTTCATAGTCTGAAGGCTGAAGTAAAGGGGAAAATCAAGGGTTTGGGTCTTGTCTAGAGTCAGGGCCTTCTTCCAAGTTCTTTGACAGTTGAGAGAAGTAATTTCTTTATGGTTGCAGAACAGCAGTGTCATTTTATTTTTCTATGTTTGAGTCAAGGACCATTATCACTTTCAAGAGGACACCCACAGTTCCTTGCAATATGAATCCAAGCAGAAGTTAACAATAATCATGTTAGATTTATTCAAAAAATACAAAACACGTATTTATCCAGCTAGCAGGAAAGACTCTGCTTTTAAAAGCCTACTGGGATAGTCAGTCTACCTCGACAACTTCAATGTTGTATGTAAGCTCAAATAGACTGAGATTTCAGTTACATTTATGAAACCTTATCATATCAAAATATAGTTTACTGTTTCATTGATTAGCTAAAGAAGTTGTTGATATGCAGAGATCTGTAGTATTTTGAGATTATACTAGAATTATATTTATCACATGGGAAGCAAGCCATGTGACAGCCAAATTTCAAAGAAACATATTGGAAAAATGCCAGGAATTTTCTGTAGAGAATCAAAGAAAAAAATTACACAAATGAAGTAAGTCTAAAGTAACTCAAGAGTAAAGGCTATTTTAGACCCACCAGAGTAAAGCTTAATATACAACATACCACAACAACTAAAAAGAAACAAATTGGTCTACAAGTAATTTAGCAGTTTTCTAGGGGGTAAAAAAAAGACAAAATAAATTTCATCACTATTTAAAAATAGTACAAAAACGTTTAGGCACTCACTTTCCCTAGAAAAAGTTTGGTGGATGCCGGGGATTTAGCTCAGTGGTTCCGGTGCCTGCCTTGCAAGTGCAAGGTCCTGAGTCCAGTGCCAAACCCAATCCTGCAGACTGATGCATCAGATTATCACATTCATAGTTAGACCCCCATCAGTCCACATAAACTAAGAATCTAGACTTAACTTTGAGAACCCAGATTCCAGGTCCACTTCCATGATTACAACCAGCAGGTCTCCCTTATAGATTAAAATAATTTAGCAGATTAAAATGTTTTCTGCATGCCTCATTGTATACATAAAGCAAAAAGAATACCTATAGTATACAAAAAAGATAAACAAATTAAAGCATACTAGTTAAAACCTATAGCAGCCACAAAAAAGAGAAACAAATTAAAGCATAACACTAAAAAGACAAAAATCGTAAAATCACTAAGGAGAGCAGGGAGAAGGTGAGGAACAGAATAATCAGAACATAAATGGCAACAGTAATAGTACATCTATCAATAAAATTATAAATTGTAAATTTATCACGTTATTGAACTTGTGGTACCAGGCTGGAATGCTTATGACACAGAATCACACCCGCCATGAAGTGTCAGGGTCTCCTCAATAGAAAGCCAGCATCTAGGGGCTCAGGCATATATCCCAACTCAGTGACAGGTCAGTCTCTGTGGACCCCAGTATCAAGCCTGCTACTTATACAGCCAGTGCCAGGTCCACTCAGATACCCAAGCTCCAAGACCCAGTCAGTACACCAAGGCTCCAGATAGTGTGTTGTGAACTCAAGTGCTAGACCTGTTCACCTGCACCTTCAAAATTGGGAAGGGATAAAGACTTTCCCAAACAAACACAGGGAAATATTACTGTTGAACATTTTTTACAAGAAATCCTAATGGGTGTTTTTAAAATGTTCAAAATGAAAGGATATTAGCTAGCACTGTAAAAACATACAAAAGAATAAAACTCACCATAATGTTAAGAATATAGTCAAATTCAGATTCTTCTAATACTGTAAGGGTGGTATGTAAATGACTGTTAAATTAGGAATAAAAATTATAATATAAAAGTACTAAAATAATTATAGCCATAATAACTTTAATAGACACAATCTATAAAAGATGTAAACTGAACCATCAATAACACAAAATGTGGGAGAAGCTAAAGTATGGAGTTTGTGCTTGAGATGATATTGTTTTTAGCTTAGATTAAAAGGTTTTCTGTAAACCTCACTATAACAGCAAAGAAAAAGAAAACCTATAGTAGATATAAAAAGTTAGAGAAATGAATCAAAGCATACCACTTAAAAGACAAAAATCATAAAATCACTAAGGAGAACAAGGAGAATGTAAACAAAAGAATAATGAGAAAACAACAAAATGCCAACAGTATTATTGTAACAATCAAATTATAAATTCAAATTGATTATATTCTGCAATCAAAAGACACAAAATGACTGAAGAGATTAAAAAACAAAACACTACTATCTGCTGCCTGAAACAAACATATTTCATCTTTTTTTTTAGAGTTGGAAAAATTTATTGGGAGAAAGAAAGCTTCTGCCTAAGAGAAACAGAAGGGGGACCAGAAAGTGGATTGCCCGCCCATCCCATTTTTCTTTTTTTTTATTGGTACATTTTAGGTATAAAATATAATGACATTCATCATTGGAAATTTGTACCTTTATATACTCTCTTGGTTTTTATTTATTCCCCTTCCCCTGTGCTCCCTTCAATCCCTCCTTCCCTCCCTATTTACAGAGACTGTTTCCTTTTTTAATTTTCTCATATTAATTCCAATTGCTTCTTTTCTTTCCCCTACCCCTTGCTCTTTGCCCCTTTCCTTCCTATTTCATATTATCTATTACACCATTTAGTCCTTATTTCCACTTTCAGTTTCTCACACTAGAGAAAGTATCTGGTATTTACACATGTGTGGAATTTATTTCACTGAAGAGTATCTCCTCAATGTGCATCAATTTAGCAATAAATGTCTCTAATTTCTCATTTTTTATGGCTGAGTAGTACACCATTTTATAAAAAAAAAACCACAAATTTTTCTTTATCCAGTCTCCAGTTGATGGGCATTTGAACTGTTTCCAAGTTTTAGCTATTACAAATTGTGCTGCTATGAACATGGGTGCACATATATCACTGTCATATGATTCTTTTAATTCTTTTGGGAAGATCCCCAGCAGGGGAATAGCTGGGCCAAATGGGACTTCCAGTTCTAGTTCTTTGAGGTATCTCCATACTGATTTCCACAGTGGTTTCACCAGTCTACACTCCCACCAGCAGTGGAGCAGTGTTCCTCTTTTGCCACAGTGCTGCCAGCATTTGTTATTGGTTGATTTCTTGATAGCAGCCATTCTTTCAGGGGTGAGGTGGAATCTCAGCATTGTTTTTTTTGCATCTCTCCAAAGACCAGTGATGTTGAACATTTTTTCATATGTTTATTTTCCACTTCTACTTCTTTATCTGAGAAATGTTTGTTCATTTCAGATGCCCATTTTTGGATAGGGTCTTTAAATTTGGGAAATCTGATTTTTTTGTTACTTATAGATTCAAGATAACAGACTTTTGTCTGAAAGAATGCTGGTGAAAATTTTTTCCCACATTGTGGGTTGTCTCTTCACATTGCTGGTGATTTCTCTTGCTGTACAGAAGCTTTTTTAATTAGAAGAGGTCCCACTTGTTGATTATTTGTGCTAGCTCATGTGCTACTGAGGTCTTGTTAATAAAATCTTTTCCCATACAATATCTTCAAAATTTCTACCTAATCTCTCTTCCAACTGGCTCAGGTTTTCTATATTAGTATTTAGCTCTTTAATCCATTTTGATTTTAGTTTAGTGCATGGTGAGAGATACAGGTCTAGTTTTAATCTTTGGCAAGTTGAAGCCCAATTTTTCCAGCACCATTTATTAAAGAGGCTATCTTTCCTCCACTGAGGGTGATTGGCTCCTCTGTCAAAGATGAGGTGGTCAAGTGTGTCTGGGGTTATTTCTACATCTTCTAATCTATTCCACTGCTCCTCAGGTCTATTTCTTTGCCAGTATTATGTTTCTATCATAGTAGCTTTGTAGTATAGTTTCAAGTTGGGGGTTGTAATACCCCCTGCCACATCTCTGTTACCTAGAATTCCTTTTGCTATGCTGGGTCTCTTCTCGTTCCAAATGAATTTTTGGATGATTTTCTCAAAGTCTGTGAAGTATGCTGCTAGGATTTCAATTGGGATTGCATTGAATCTATACAGCAGTTTTGGAAGTACGGCCATTTTCACTATGTTGATTCTTCCTACCAAGGAGCAAAATATATCTTTCCATTTTCTGATATAGGCTTCAATCACTCTTTTCAGTGTGCTATAGTTTTCAGAGAAGAGGTCTTTGATTTCATTTGTTAGGTTGATTCCTATGTATTTCAGTTTTTTGAGTGCTATTGTGAAAGGAATTGTTTGCCCTATTTCTGGCTCAGTGAGTCTGTTGTTCGTCTACAGGAAAACTATTGATTTTTTGTGTTGACATCATATCCAGCTACTTTACTGAATTTGGTTACTAAGTCTAGAAGACTTCTGGTGGAGTTATTGGGGTCTTCTATATATAGTATCATGTTATCTGCAAATAATGACAATTTGACTTCTTCATTTCCTATCTTTATTCCTTTTATTTCTTTCTCTTGTCCAATCGCCATGGCTAATGTTTCCAAAACTATATTGAAAAGGAGCAGTGATAGTGGACATAGTTGTCTTGTTCCCAATTTTAGTGGGAAAGGTTTCAGTTTTTGACCATTTAGTATGATATTGGTTTTTCATAGATGACTTTTATCAGATTGAGGTAGAGAACATCTATTCCAATTTTTTATGGGTTTTTATCATAAATGTGTGTTGGATTTTGTCAAATGCTTTTTCTGCCTCTATTGAGATGATCATATGATTTTTGTTCTTGGCTCTATTGATATAGTCTACACATTGATTGATTTGCATATGTTGAACCATCCCTACATCCCTGGGATGAATCCCACTTGCTTAGGGTGAATGATCTTGATGATTTTCTGCATTCTATTTGACAGTATCTTATTAAGGATTTTTGTATCTATGTTCATTAGTGAGATTGGCCTATAGTTCTCTTTTTCGGTTGGGTCTTTCTCTGCTTTGGGGATCAAGGTGATGCTTGCTTTCAGGAGTGAACTTGGGAGTATTGCTTCCTTTTCAATTTAATTGAAGAGTTTAAACATTAGTGGCAGTAGTTCCTCTCTAAATGTCTTGAATTCAGCAGTGAAGCCATCAGGACCTGGGCTTTTCTTAGTTGGTAAGTTTTTCAATTTCATTGATTGATATTTGGTCATTTAGAATTTTTAGGTCTTCTTCATTCAACTTTGGTAATTCATATGTATCTAGGAATCTGTCCATTTCTTCTGTTTTCCATCTTATTGGCATATAGGCTCTCAAAGTAGGTATTGATGATCCTCTGGATTTCTGCTGGGTCTATTGTAATTTCATCCTTTTCATTCCTAATTTCATGGATTTGGGGATTTTCTTTCCTTTTTCTGGTAAGGTTGGCTCAAGGTTTGTTAATATTGTTTATTCTTTCTAAGAACCAACTCTTGGCTCCATTGATTTTTTGTGTTGTTCTCTTAGTCTCCATTGCAGTAATTTCTGCCCTGATCTTTATAATTTCCTCCTTTCTATGGGCTTTAGATTCATCTTGCTCTCCTTTTTTCTAGAAGCTTGAGGTTCAACAACGGGTTGTTTAATTGGGCTTACTCTGTTTTCCTAATATGAGTTTTCATTGCTATAAATTTCCCTCATAAGATTGTTTTCATTGTGCCCCATAGATTCCAATATGTTGTATTGTCATTGTCATTTAATTGAAGAAACTGATTTCTTCTTTAATATCTTCTGTGACCCATTGGTTATTCAGAAGTGTTTTCTTCAAATTCCATGTTTTTATGAAATTTTTAAGGTTTCTTTTGCTATTGATCTCCAATTTCATCACACTATGGTCTGTTAATATACAGGCAATAACTTCAATTCCTTTGCACTTACCTAAATATGTTCTATGAGTGAGTATATGGTCTATTTTGCAGAACGACTTGTGTGGGGTTGAAAAGAATGTGTATTCTGATTTTGTGGGGTGGAACACTCTGTGAACATCTGTTAAGTTCATTTGTGCATGAGTTCAATTGAGTTCTAGTATTTCATTGATTGTTTTTGTCTATGTATTTCTGACAGTGGAGTATTGAGGTCCCCCGCCATTGTTGTATTAGTGCTTATATGACTTTTCATGTTTGTTAGCATTTGTTTCATATAATTGGGCACACTAGTGTTTGGTGCATAGATATTTATGATCATCATCTCTTCCTTTTGGATTGTTCCCTTTACCAGGATGTAGTGTCCTTCTTTGTCTCTCTTAATAAGTGCGGGTATGAAATCCACTTGGTCTGCAAAGAGGATAGCTACTCCTGCTTTTTTTCAGGTTCCTGCCACATGGAATATTGTTTTCCACCCTTTAACTTTCAGTCTATGAGTTTCTTTTTGAATTAAGTGTGTTTCTTTTATGCAGAACATTGTTGGATCTTGCTTCTTGACCCATTCTGTCAGTCTATTTCTTTTGATTGGTCAGTTGGGACCATTAACATTGATTGTTATAATTGAGTTATCATTGTCATGACTTTTTCTTTTTGTTGGATTCTCCCTCTTTCAATTTAATTTCTTGTTGTGCCCAACAGATTCATTCTGTTGGGCTTCCAGGCATTGTGATCCTCTTTGTCTTTTCCTGGGATTTTGTCTAAAATTTTTTGGAGTGCTGGTTTGGTATTCATGAAGTTCCTAAGGTGTTCTTTGTCATGAAAGTATCTTATTTCACCATCAATCTTGAAAGATAGTTTTGCAGGGTGCATCAATTTTGGTTGGAGATTGTTTTCCTTTAGGGCTTGATACACATCACTCCAAGCTTTTCTTGCCTTGAAGTTTTGCATTAAGAAGTCTGTTGTGATTCTGATGGGCTTTCCTTTTTATGTGATTTGTATCTTTTCCCTAACTGCTTGTAGAACTTTGTTGGGTTTCTGGAATCTTAGCAATTATATGCCTGTTTGTAGATTGTTTATCATCAAGACTAGTTGGAGCCCTATATGCCTCACTTATCTGTATGTCAAGTTATTTTCCCCTGCTTGGGAAGTTTTCTGTCATCACTTCTATGAACAGTTTTTTATGTCATCTGCACTCTCCTGTTTCTTCATTGATTCTGATCAGTCATATGTTATTGTTCTTTGCATTGTCTAGCAGCTTCTGGCTTGATTTCTTGTGGTCCCTTACAACTTTAAAGCAATTTATCTTTTCCTTTTCACTAATTGCAATCTTATCTTCTATATCTGAAATTCTTTCCTCACATTGACTCATTCTGCTGCATAGACTTTCAATAGCATTTTTAATCCCCTGGAAATCTTTTCGCTTCTGTTTTATGGATTCCATTTGTTTCCTATGTTGGGATTCTACCATTTTCCTCAGCTCCTCTAGTTTTTTATCTGTGTCCTCTCTAGATTTATTAATCATGTCTTGCACTATGGGCACAATCTGTGCTGTTATCTGAGAAATTATTTCTGATTTTAGTTTTTTCCACATCCTCTTTCATTGCTAGTTCAGGGAGTCCAGGTGGTTGAATATCAGAGTATACCATCTCATTTCCCTTTGGGGTTGCTGTGGGTGATCTGGAAGTCTGGTTCTGAGACTTGTTTACATGTCTTCTCATTTCCAGGGTGGGGTATGTGTGTGCTGCTGGTGCCCATGCAGCTCACCTCCTCTGTGCTGGGAGCAGTGGTAGGTTGGCCTTGAATCCTTCTCCTTTGAATTGGGAGCTATGGCACATTGACTTGGAAGCCTCCTCTGTGCTGGGTGCTGTGGCACCCCACCCTACTTTTCAAAGGTATTTTACACAGCAAAGCCATGTGGTGAGATGGGTACAAAGTGGGACAAAACTGTAAGACCAATAGAAATTTACAAGGTGGGCATGAGGTGGGGCAAAACCATGACCAACCAATAAGATTACAAGTACAGTCACCCAAGTAATATTGATTAAATGAGGGAGCAAGTCACTTAGCAAGCATACAAGGATTTTTAGTAGTGGTGGGGGTCAGGGATATTTCCTAGATAGGCTGGATTACGACCTTGACCCCTCACCCAGTTGATTGATACCTATTTAGAATATCAATGACTACTATTTATCCCCAGGTGAAGCACAAGGGTGTGTGGTTTCTCTCCTTTTACAATTCTGGCCTTCAGTGAATGTGTCTTGACTGTCTTCCATGTTGGCTCCTTGTGGGCTGGTTCTGTCTAACTGCCTACAAAATATCTAATTAAGTTACATATCTGCAATACCCCCCCCCCAAAAAAAGAAGTAGCCCTAACTGCTGTGAAGGGGCAAAGGGCAAAGGCCAATCTGGCCACTTCCAGCTGAAGAGGGTCATAGATATGATCAGCAGTCAGAGTTACTCTACAGAGGGTCTATCTAAAGGCCTTGGATAGGCACCAGGCATTGTCATCTTGGGTGGCCTTATAGCTTTTAGTCTGGAGGAGACAAAATCAAAGCAACAGTTAAGAATACATGGACCAAATATTAAGGTCAGTAAGACTGCTATGAATATAGCCAACAAGGGTTTCCATTGGGAGTAACTAGTAATAGCCTTCCACAGAGGATAAGGAGAAGGTCCAGGGGACTTCAGAATCCATCATAGAAGTAATTTAGCAGTTATGAGTTCTTTCTGAGGTCAATCTGGTGGATCCCAGTAAAAGAGTTCTAGCACATTTGTCATTGGTTCCATTTGTATGACTGCTTGGAGTTTGGCAGCCTCTAGGCAAGAATAACAAAACTTTTAAGAAATTAGAGCATGTATAGTCTAAGCATGCGCACACTAGCCTGGAAGGGCAGGTTGGGAAGAAAGTCACACTTAGAAATTGAAATAGTGATTGTAACCTGGTGTCTCACATAGATTCTACCATAGTTTTTTTCCTAATGATCCATAACTGTGGTCAGCTACTGCTATAGCTAAAAACTGCCAGAAGGGGTCAGTGACTGGAGCCCCTTTTTATTTCTAGCTTTATTACTATGGCATTATTTTATACCTCTTTTGTTAATTCTTTTCTGCTGGGTTTTTAAGACCAATTTAAAGTGAGACCTGTGTCAATCAGTATGAACCTCTTGCTCTCTATGAAACTCAGTTAAGTCTCCTCAGGCATTACTTTGTAACCATGCACAGAGCCTCTTAGCACCTCTGTTAGTGTCAGCCATCAGGATGGGTCATGGCCTTGCTTGATCATGTTGTTTTCAGTGAAAACATGGGAGACTTTTCTCTCTTTGTGACCCTCCTTTGGCACATGGTACATTTGTCCTCTGGTGCCCAGCAATCTCATTTCTCAGGAAATTGAGTGACTTAATAAAGATGTAGGACCTAAAGAAAAGGTTCCTTTGTGTCCTGGATCTTTGTTAACCTTGAAGGGCCAGGGCCAAAATATTGGCTATTTTTAAACCCAGTTACCTTTCTAGTGTTGGTGTCTAAACTTTAGTTGTTGAACACCCAGAAGAGAAGATCAATGACATAAGTATTTCAGTAGGAGCAGTGAGCTTAACTATTATAATAGTTAAGACAACAAGGACTTTTAAAGTATAAAGCACAGTTAGAGGGCTGTTATTTCTTACCAGCCATGGTTGTTTTAGTAGTTCAATCCCTGCAGAATGTTACCAGACAATAGTTATATATTATAGAGAAACTTAAGATCAAGAGCTACTCATAGTATTTTAGCATGACAATCATGATGACATTTTCTTTGTAACACTTACATGTCCATCTGAGTTTGGAATAGCCTTTTAGTCAAACACCTCCATATGATCACAAGACATAAACAAAATTCTTATTTGTTATCCTTTAGTAGGATGCCATCTAAAGTGAACATACATATTGGCCTATAAATGGACTTTACTAGTTCATAATATTTAGCCCCTAATTTTAGTGTGTGACATTGCTTCAACTATTTGGCAACTAAACATCCCTAAGCATGGTGACACATATAACATCTATCACATAAGTGTTGCAGAAAAGCACTATTTGACTGGCAATCTCATGCTGGCTTGACATGTACCTCTTATCACAAGTAGCTGGAGTGCAAGAGAAAGACAGATACCTGAGTGAAAAAAGATCATTTCCAGGCCAGAGATTTAGCTCAGTCATTCTGTCACCTGCCTCACAAGCACTAGGTCCTGAGTTCAATACCCGATACCAAAAAAAAAAAAAAAAAAAGTAAAAAAAAGATCATTATCATAAACAATATCCTAGGAGATTTGTATACTCAGAAGGCATAAATATATACACCATGAAATACAATGAATATCAGTTACATGAAACCTTAGTTTTGTTTTGTGCCAAGAGCATTTTAAATAAAACCTTGTTTTCCCACAGAAAATTTAGACCATAACCATTGTATGTCACAATAATATGTTTAGCAATGTATTTCCCACTAGGCTATGGAAATTATTGGGGTCCCTTTTATGAACAAAGGCTGGAATAAATTCTTCCAGGAAGCCAGCTGCTCCTTTATTTACCAAGAGGAGTCCTGTCCCATAGATTTTATAAGTCCGAGTCTTTATTACTTTAAAAAAATTTTAAATGACCTATTAGAACCAGATTATAACAATAAACACATTATTTTTGACTAATGAAAGATTTCCAAGATGTTATACATCTTTAAAAATCCAAAATGTCAGGGCTGGGGATTTAGCTCAGTGGTTCTGGTGACTGCCTCACAAGCACAAGGCCCTGAGTCCGATCCCAGGTACCAAAAAAATAAACATCCAAAATGCCAAAAGAAAAGAAGCTCAAACATAAAAGCTGTATGTGTTGTAACAAATTGAACAGACAGACACACACATAAGACAACTTGTTTATAAACCAGAGTGCACTCAGATATATTTGGCCAAGTTGAATTATAATAACTTATAATCTTTAGGTTTATAATTATAAAAAAGACCAGTCAGAACTTTGTAGGTCAGGTAACAGAGATCCCTCGTAATAAGAATCAAAAGTAATAAAAATCATTATAGGTAATTTTTAACTATCTCCAGTGGGGGTCCGCTCAGGCCAGGTTTGGGTATAGAAAGAGACTAGGTGACACTCTTTGGAGCTAGGTATGAATTCTAAACAGTGGGGAAGAAGGCCTGTCAAGACTCCAACCTGCTGTGTTGCAGATGTCTATCTATGAGAGTTTTTTCCATTTTGAAAAAAAAAAAAAGCAAAGGAAAAGAAGGCATTCCTGTCTATCCCTCTTGTTCTGTGCCCAAATGAAGGTGTCCCTTAGACTTTATCTCATCCAGTGACATTGGAGTCAGACTAGAGGTGCAAGGAAGTGGCCAGAGCCAGGTTAGCTGTTCTTACTATTCTCTAATTTTTCCTGAGGGCTGAAAGAAAGATACATCTGAACTAAAACTTTTACATTTATTTTTTGAGAGTTTCAGGACTAAACCTAGACCAGTTTTCTATATGACCCAGAGATAAATGAAGGTCAGATTTACTCTAGAAGGATTCCAGGAGGGAGAAACTCACCGTTCTGGAAGCTTTGTCTTGAAATCCAGCAGCCACAGAAGAGGGAAGTGCCTTGAATCAATCTGTGTTATTTCTTAGGGGCAGGGCAGTGGAGAAGGGACAGAAGAGTGCCTTTAAGTATGGCACAAGAACAAAATCTTAACCATCTCAGGTATAGAAGGACAATTAAGATCTGGAGCTTTTCCAGAGTGGATCTGTAATCCTTAGCAAAACATGTCTCCAGAGATAAAAGCTATGATTGACTACCACTGCATTGCCAAGCAGAAAGTCAAACCCATAATCAAAGAACCTGAATAGTTTCTTTTTGGCTCTTGAAAGAGAATGAAAGTGTTCTAACTCTATTGTTTGGGGCTTACCCTTTTAATGAATTACTTTGAATCTATAATATCTAGTTTATGACTTAAATACCCTACAGGTTTTTGAGCAGATCCCTGATCTTGTAGAAACACTCCCAAATCCATGTCTCACCTTTCATTAACATACAAACTGAAATTGTGTCCTGTAGGTAGACACTTAGAAGTGCTTTTTTGAGCTTCTGGAATGCAGTCTGGGAATAAGTTTCCCAGGTGTCTGCCTCTTGGGCTTTTCTATAAGCTAATAGAGGGGTCACAAAAGCCTGTAATTTCTAGGAATCTCCTTGGCTGTTCTAGAGTTTTGAGCTGTGGAAAGGAAAGAATTGCCTTAATTCTGTAAGTCCACAACCTAACAGCAAAGGCATTTTTTTCTACACACATAAATGATGAAGACCATGCGTAGGGGGGATAAAAGGTTCAGGTAACTTTTAATCTATCAAAGATTTGTTTTTTATCATTTGTCTAGAGGTCTGTCGTATTATTAGTAGAGAAACAGTCCAAACCTGTACCTCAACTCTTAATGGAGGCTTAAGAAAGGGCTCTGATGACATCATTTCAGATCACTCTGAGACATAGGATATCTGATGATCACTGACAGAGTCCCCCTTTCACCTCACAGAGGAGTCCAGATAGGGACAAGATGAGATTTTCTGCTGATTACCCAGATGGGCTGTCAGGATCCAGTTTCTTCTGATGGACCTTTGGGTATCTGCTAGAGAGTAGCCCTGGCCATGACCCCTCTGTTACCACCTCAGTTTCCACTAGTTCCATGCAATCAGAGATCTGTCTCTGAAAGGAACCCAATTGCCTATCTAGTCAACATTCCACCCATCATTGGCATTAATGGGAGTGGGGATTCACCAGAGGGAAACTGGAGAAACCTGTCCTCTGCTTTGAGAGTGGCAGCTGCCCTAAAGGTAATTACTAGCTGGCAGAGTAATCACTGTTTGGCATTCTATAAGGGACATATAAGAGCCTGAACAGTCTTTATCTGAGACAATTGTATAAAAGACCCATTTTATAGCATTTTTAAGCAACTAAGTCCAAACGCAACACATACAAAACAAGAATAAAATATAATTTTAACAAAAGAAAATGCACAAGAAATTTGCAAACATTTAAAACACGCAGCTTAAAATTAAGATGTTTTTTAAACAAAAGCTGAAACAAAGGTCAGAATTTATGAAACAAAAATGAGAATATGTGAAACAAATCTTGATAGCCTATGAAACAAAGGGTTACAATCTATGAAGCAAAAAGACCAAAGTTAGAACCTATGAAAAAAAACCTCTTATCTTGGACCAGTAATCTCAGAGGAAGACTTCCAAAATGATATAGGGGGAAGGGATGTAAGTCCCAAATCTACTAGATATCTGAAACATGAATTCATGTTCTCTAAAATTGAAGAATGAATTCTAAGAACAACAGAGGTTAAGAGTAAGTAAAATTTATTGAGAGAAAGAAAGTTTCTGCCTAAGAGAGACAAAAGGGGACTGAAAAATGGGTTTCCCCAAACTCATTTCATCTTGAAGGAAACATATAGGCTGATAGAGAAGGGGTTGAAAATATAGCCTTGCAAATGGGAACTAAAAGAAACTGTGTGTGCCTGTACATAAGTCAAAACTCACAGATTTTCCAACAAAACCTGCGACAAAAAACAAAGATGGTGACTATAAAGTGATAAAATGGGCAATTAATTAAAAAGGAATAGCAATTATAAATATATAAGGACTCTATATTGTAATACCTAAATATGTGAAGCAAATATAAACAGATCTGAAGTGTTGTGCCAAGCGAGCCGATAAATCACCAAACACTGGGACCAACAACAAAGTTAAACTGAAATGAGTTTATTCACATGCATGGACTCCACTCCCTAAGCGAAGTAAAGCCCTGAGTCCAGGAACAGCACAGTTTATATAGGGTGTTATAGCAGCATAGCTTTTATAGGTGTTATTTTAAGAAGAGACGTTCAAAGGTAGGTTAACATGTTTTTGACTAGTTGCAAAAGTATTTTTCACAACTCAGCTATCTTGCTGTCTTGTCAGATTAGGGCAATTTACAGTAAAGGGTGGCACCAGGCACTATCTCTTTCCGAGAAGCAATGAAGCAAGTTTACAGAAGCAGAACAAGCAGTTACAAAAACATCTATTTTATAAGGGGAGGGGCATGAGCGGAGTTTATCTACAGGCCAAGATGGTGTTTCTTGGGTTTATCCTGGTCTCACATGAAGTAATGAAAAGTAATAAATTAGTAATGGTGGCTTCAATACAACACTTTCGACAATAAATAGATCCTCCCAACACATAATCAATGAGAAAATAGCAAACACAAAACTCTGTACTAAATGAACATAAAAGATATTTATACATATGCACATAAACACACACACACACACACACACACACACACACACACACACATACATTCCATCCAACACCAGAATAAAAATTTTTTTTTTTTTTTGGTACCAGGGATCTAGCTCAGGTCCTTGCGCCTGTGCAGCAGGTGACAAAACCACTGAGCTAAATCCCAGGCCCCAGAATACAAATTTTCTTCAAACCCACATAGAACAATCTGCTGAATAAAACATATGTTATGCCATAAAATAATTCTGAACAAATTGAAGAAGTCTGAAGGCATATTAAATATCTTTTCTGGCCACAATGACATAAAACTCAAAGTCAATAGCAGAAGAAAAGTGGAAAAAGTGTGTGAAATTAAACTCCATATTCCAGGACAATCAATGGGTCATAAGAGAGTTCAAAAAGTATTTTTATGGCATGGTAGACAGCTCAGCAGTACAGTACTTGATGAGCATATGTCCTGAAGGGTTCAGTTCAGTTCCCAGAACTATACTCCCCCCCAAAAAGGGAAAACATCTTGAGACAAGTACAAATGAAATCTGTAAGTGCCTACATTAATAATAAAGACCTGAGAACACTATATTTTACACTTTAAAAAGAACTAGAATAAAGGGAAAATCTAAGCTTAAATTCAATAAAATTGAGCAAATAATAAAGATTAGAACAAAATCAAACAGGCACTTTGAAAATGAATAGAAAACATGGAAACTAAGAGCTGGTTTTCAAAAGGATAAAGAAAATTAGAAAAAAAAATTTAGTTGAGTCTAGGAAAGAAGATTCCTAGAAGATTCAAACTTTGAAATGAAACATGTGACCTTACAATAATGACGAAGAAATACAAAGGGTTATAAGAAAATACTATGAATATCTACAAGCTAACATATATGATAATCTAGAAGAAATCAGTAAATATTTAGAGACATAAACTGAACAAGACTGAATCATGAAGAGTGATATGAATAGACCAATAATGGATGAGTAGATTGGATTAGTAATAAAGCAAACACACAATAACAAAGAAATTTTCAATAAAGGTGATTACAGGACTTGTTGGCTTAGATGGTGAATTTTACCAATCATTTAAAAAAGAATGAATGAAAACCTTTCTCAAAGTCTTCCAAAAGATAAAAGAGATGGGAACAATTCTAAAGTAAATTTATAAAGCCAGACTTTTGACTTCAAAGCCAGACAAGGACGCTATTTAAAAAGGCAAATATCTCTAATGAAAATAGATCCAAAAAATCTTCAACACAGTACTAGCATGGCAAATTCAACACCACATCAAAATATTTTGCTTGACAATCATGTTGGATTTTTCCCTGGGGTAGAAGTGCAAGAATGGTTTAACACATGCAAATCAATAAATCTGAAACATTACATTAATAGAAAAAATGATAAGACCATATGATCATCTCAATAGATTAAAAATGACAGAACTGAGTATTCTTTCATGGTTAAAAACCCTAATAAAATTAGGAATGTATTTTAACATTGTCATATATGTGAATTGAATATATGACAAACCCACAACAATCATACTCAGCAATGAAATGTTGAAAGTTTTCCTTAAGACAGGAACAAAATAGTGATTCCTATTCTTGCTGATATATTTAGTGTAGTAATGAAAGTACTAACCAGAGCAATTGGATAAGAAAAAGAAACAAATGTCTACTAAATTTGAAAAGAAAAAGCATTTTTTCATTTGTACATAATATATAATCATAAATGGGGTGAAATATATATATGTAATACGTGTTTAAATAAAATTTTAAAATATTTATTACAGTAAAAAAATACATTGCCAATAATCCCTCTTAAAATACTCCCCTTCACTTCAATCACACTTATTCTACAATTCCCACTTTTTGAGATAGTTTTGGAAATTCTGTTTTGTGAGTGTCCTTATACCCTGCCTTGGCTGCCTTAATGTCCTGAATTACTCACAATGTTTATGGGAATTTCTGTCAAATATAAACCTTACAGTATGTGCTCATTCACTATGTTCATGGGATCTGGCACTATGTGAATTCTGGGTCTTTCTCAAAGCCAAAATGACCATGAGGTAAATGTTTTGAATCAATTCAGGGCATTGAAGCAACCACAATAACACAACTGCAGTCATTCACAAAATAGGACTCCAGAAATCCTTCATAAAGTAGCAAGAATGAGAGACATGAATGTTTGAAGCTAGTGAGAGTATTTTGAGGAGGATTAATGATGTTTCTTTTACTGTAATATTTCTTTTAAAAAATTATTCACTGTAGTTTTGTATATATAATTATTCCTAATGATTCCTCAAAAACTGTTAAATTACTAAATTAATTCACTAAAGTTGTCAGATACAAAAGCAACATTAAAAATCAGTTATATTTCTGTACACTATGAACAAATTATCTGAGAAAAAATTAAGAAAACAATTCCATTAATGATAACATTAAATAAAACACAGTAGCAAATTGAACTATACAGACAAAAGATTGCTAAGAATAAAAACTATGAAACATTTATAAAAGAAATTGAAGACACAAATAAGTAGAAATATATTGTGTTCATATACATTGGTAAAATGTATGCGAAGTACTCAAAGTACTCAAATAGTCAAAGTACTTTTCAGATTTAATAAAATATCTATCAAGTTCCAGAAATAGAAAAAAAATAAATTCCTGTCAGACTATATAAGATCCAAGATAACAAAGGCATGAACAAAGCTACAAATATCACATGACTGAATTTCTAAGTATTCTATAAAGCTATAATATGAAAAGCAGTATGATATTGGCATTAGAGATACATGAAGACCAATGGGAAAGAACTGAGAACCCAGAAATAAGTTGCCAAACACAATGGATAAGGGACAATAACTTCAATAAATAGTATCTTGAGAAGTGGATATCCAGATGCAAAATTTAAATATATATATTCAATATATTCACCAGAATATATAAAGAACTCAGACAACCTAATTGGGCCACCATAAATTGGGCAAAGAACCTATGTAGGCATTTCTCAAGGAAACAGTACAAATGGCAGACATATGAAAATTGTTCAACATCACTAATCATCAGAGAAGTAAAAATCAAACTCCAAATGATACGTCACCATAAAACTTTCAGAATTGCAACTATTAAAAATTCTAGATTGCTACCAAGAATATAGAGAAAAGAAATCCTTTGTATTCTGTTAGTGGGAATATAAAGTAGTACTGTCATTAGGCAAAATACTTTGGAATGTCTTCAAAATTAAAAGAATACTGTCATATAGTCCAGCAATTTCACTTTTTGGTATATATATCCAAACGAAATTTGAGAGATATTCATCAAAGAAATATCTTCACTTTCAAATTCAATTGATGGCTGTGTGGCATTTTGTATATCAATATTAACACATTCACAAAACAAGCTCTCCTTCTTTTTAGTTTAGAGTGAGAATTCAAGCTCACAATCCAGATGCTGAAAAGGCTAATTGCTAATAGGCTAGTCCTTGCTTTCAGCCATTTTACTGATCAGTATTTGGATGTTTAAAAATAAAATGTTGAGTTCACAATATTTCTAAATGCAATTTAGAACTATGGAGTTTTTACTTAACTGCTTGTTAAGTAAATTGATTGTTGATTATATATCTTTCTCTTTTCTCTTTTTTTACACACTGAGGATCATGATTTCCAGAGATGCCCAAAGGCATTTTCTTTTAAATGTTCCTTTAGTGATCAGAAGTATATTGCTATACTATGTTTGTTTACTCTCGATAGTCTATTTGCTTTTTCAATATGTAACTTATGCATTTTAATTCTTTTTTTAAATCTCCAGGCCATTTTTTGAAATAAAATTTTAATATTTATTTTGTTCTTTAGACTTGTTCTTTTTCTTTACTAACTTTTTTAATCTATAGGATTGTTAGTCTTAAAATACAAGGCACATTGTTTAAGACAGTTTTTGAACTTCTCCTACCTCATGCAACCAAAGCTGTTGTTTCTGTAAAACATTGATCATGCATTTTTGGTTTTCTAGTCTTCGTTATTCTCCTTGTATTATCTGTATCTTCTTGTTCCAACAACTCTACTGTCCCTACCCTATTGTCTAGAACTGTACTCACAAAAGTACAAAAGGAAACACAAGTTTCCTCTAATTTCTAGTACTGTCCTGAAAGGAAGCTCTGGTGCATATGTTTCAAACACATGTGTTCATGTTTCAAGCCTCAGTACTTAATTTCTAGCTCTTTATATAAAATCATGTTTCATTTGGGCAAAACCAACAGTTCAAGATGCCAAATTACACTTGCATTCCACTGAATATTAGAATGTGGGCTATTTGAGACTGATTCTCTTTTTAAGTCTGCTTCCATTTGTTATATTTTACTTTCTCTTGTCCACATACTGATTGTGCAACGACTTATATTTCAGAATCATTAATGATTTTCTTGTCATTTAATGTGGTATATACAGTATTCATGGGTTTTTGTTTTTCTATCAAGTGTTTTCTTTGTGCTTTTATGTGAAATTTTTGGAAATTTAAATACTAAGCAAAAACTTTAATGTTGCCATAGAATTAATAAACTTCTAAGATAATTAAAAATGTACATTAACACTTTTAGGAAATATACAAACAGAAAGAGCTATAAGTCTCTTTCAAAAGACCACTGTAACTTTGAAAAACACATTCTTTAGTCCTGAAAAGTAGAAACTATAGCCCATTCTCACAGAAGTGGCAGAAAATTGTATATAAAATACTGTGACCTAATTAAAGTTTAATATCAGAAAAATGATAAAAGCTGCTTTGTAAAAGTCAAGGATTAAATAGTGATAAAATCACAATAAAGAAAAAGCAATTGAAAATACTGTATTCAAAATTCAATCAAATAAAGGAAACAGAAAAATACATTTCAAAGGGAACTACTTTAACTTGATAAAAAGTATTTAAAAAAATGAAATGTTAATCATTCCTTCAAAAACAATCTCATCAAAGTCAAGAATAAAAGAGGATGACTGCAACAACAATCTTTTCCTGTAGGTTTTTGTCTGCAGAACATCCAAACCTAAAAAGGTACATTTAATAAAGAGGTAACAGAAGAGAAATCAAAATGTCTAAGAAGCTGAAAAATTCTAAACTTTACTAATTCTCCAAGAACAATAAATTATTGTTACAACTGCCATCATTTATATCATCTGAGCTGGCAAATGTTTAAAAAGCCGACAATATAATTTTCATTAAAGATGTGGAAAATAAGGACTATTTATTCTATTTTTAGAAAAAATTTGAAATTATGTGTGTCTGTGAGTCTCAAAACTCATGAAGAGAAAATCACAAGTTGCAAGGTTAAGTGTGTTATGCCATTCCACTTATATAAGTAGGAACTTATATACAAAATAATAATAAGTAATATGACTCATTTAAAATGTACACAGAAATTATAAACTTTGAGTTAATAGCTGCAATTATAACTGAAATGACAGAAAAAATAAGATTAAATAAAAGAACATAGGGACATCAACTATCTCTGTCATATTTTAAGGGTTAGATGACTTAGGAATATGGCAATAAAAAGGTACTGGTAGAACCATTAATAGGGAGGAATGGTTGTACTTTTCTATATTATTTTCTGTATAGTTTGAAAATTTCCACAATACATTTTCATATTTTGATAAAAATATTTATTTGTATATGTAGTTTGTTATCTCTACTGAAAAAAAAACAAAAACAAAAAAACCCAGCTTGCCTTCCAGAAAATGGCGCTTGTAAACATTTGCTTTGACAGATTGCTATTTTGGAAAAATCCTACTGGGACAAAACTAGGATGCCAAAAAAAGCACTAGCAGATGTATCTGCAGCTGGAGCGAGACACCCACGCATGTGGTACAGTCACAATTGGCAATGAGAAAGGACTTTGGAGTCTGCATTGGCTCTCTTTTTTGTTTGTTTATTTTATCTTATTTTCTATTTAGTTAACAAGAAAGAAAAGTCCAATTTTGCCTTCCAGTATAGATCGTGTACAAGAAGAATAGTAAGGGTGGTTAGAAGGTAAAACTTTGCCTTTCAATACTGCTTCAACTTATATAATTTTAAACATTGAGGTATATTACTTGACAGCTAGATTTGTAAAAAAAATAATTAATAGTACTTGATACAGAAAACTTCAGCAACAGCTACTGATTTAAGGAAACTTTCTAGAAATTTAACTGAGTAAACAGGTAAATTTTTTCAAGTATATTGACAAATACTACAGGGTATGCTCATAATGAAATAATTGAATATATTTGGTTTTCAAGAGGAACTATCATGTTTACAGAGACAAAGAAACATACAATCATGAAATTTTAAATAAGGATAACTAAAAAATACTAGATTATTTTAAAGTTGAACTAATCAGCCTCACAACTACATACAATTATTTTATCCTTCAAATTTTTCAATCAATTGAACAATTGAATCTAACTCACTTTATTAAGTTAATGTAAGATTTAAGTAAAACAAGTTAAAGACAAATACATGCACACATGTAAATATATAAAATAACAATACACAATTTTAGAAATTTGATAAAACTTCAAGATAAATATTTTAAAATAAGTGAGCTATATATAAAGTAACAATATTTTAGATCAGCAAGACATTTGGTTTGTTCAGTGATTTTAGCTCTTTCTCATTTCACTCAGATAATACAACATCTTTAAAAAGCCATTCATTGATATTAGCACATAGAAATGTAATTATGAATGACACTAAGATAAAATATGTGAGTACTATAAATAAAAGTTGACAAAACTTTACAAAACAGACCACACTGAGACAAGGCCAAGAGCAGAGTGTTAAATTTTGACAGTATAAGAGCCACTATACTACATTGCCACCTATTTTTCTTAATCACTACTATATGGGGGGCATAAAAATTGAGATTATAAAAATTCTAGTATAAAAGAAAAATCCTTTTTGGCCACAGGAATTAATAATATTTACTTATACACATCACTTTAACACTTCTGAGTTAGACCACTATCTGTAAAGTCACCACTGATCTGACTGATTTAGAAAACAGAGCAAGTGAAGGCATTGAGTGTATTGTTGGAGCTATTGTGGCAGTAGGAAAACAGTCTAATTAAATTCTGCTTCTAAGAATAAAATTCCAAAGACTATTCCTAAATTTGATAAATTAAAGTGTAAAAATAAAAAAGTATTTATAAATATGATAGTAACTATCTGAGCTGGAGAAAAGATACATAGGGGTTATTGTTTTCCAGCAGAATAAGAATTAGTACTACTGTCCAGGGATGTAGCTCAGTGGCACAGTGCCTCTCTGGCAAGTGCAAGGTCTTAAATTTGATCCATGGTACCAAAAAAAAAAAGAATTAGTACTATCAAGATGTCAGTGTTGCATAACTTTTGTTAATGTTTGGTGCTTTTTTACCTTCTTATAAGTTGTTTTACTTTTTAAAACTATGAAAAATGAAGGAAAAAGATATCTTGGAAAAAGATATCAAAAAGTTGATTAGCCAGAGGTAAGCCTCCTAGAGTAGCAGATAATATAAGCTCATCCTGCCTTACTTTAAAAACAGATTTATAAAGCATTTTTCAGGAAAAATAAATACTCTAAATTATGATAAAAAGTCTTCATCAATGCCACACTAATAGGTACAGTGCTTTGGTACCTGAAGTAGAATCACACATTTTCAATCTCCTTTAATTCTTATCCTACATCCTCTCCACCCCCAAGCTTAGCATTGATGCTAAAACTGGAGAGGGGCTTAGTTTTCACATGAGTAGTTTGTCTCAGTTTGGGAAGAAGTAAACAGGAAATGAATTGCAGATGATTCCTAATAAGAAAAATTAATAAGCAAAACACTATCACTGTCCTAGGATATGTGGAGGATACTCTACTTACAGTGTATGTCTAGTAAGAAATGACCACACCATCATTCTTTGTCAAATCTGATGGATTCAGGACATTCAGAATTCAGTAAGCCCACAAGTGAATCTTACAAGTGAAAAACCAAGTAAATCTGATAATGTAAACAATATATCTAAAGGGGTATTTTAATATATGAAATCCAGAAAAATAAATGAAAAGTAATAAATGAAAGTAGCCCTTGATTACAAACTATAAAACTGGAGAAACTGTCTTTAAGCATAGTATCGTTTTTTCATGAAGCTTTACCACACTACTATCTCTCATTTGTATTAAAATTATCAAGATGAAATGTGTATAAGCATGAATTCCTCAAGATGAATGTAATTATTACATATCACAAACATATACTAATAAAAATTTATAGTAACTTCGCAACACTCACTTGAAGCCACCAGATGTCACTGTTTTAGACAGGATATTTTCACTATTAATAAGACAGGGTAGGAAGAAATTACTGAACATTATAGTAGCATTTTTTTACTAGCAAAATCATACCAAGGATGATTATGGTAAAATCTCTTCAAAGAACTCTACATGATTTATATACACATAGGTCAGGAAAAATATTCTCTGAGATATTTTGATTGTATCATCTCAATTTAAATAGCTTTATGGTCAAGAATTCTATCTCATTATTTGATTTTAAAATAAAAATCATTAATAATGATTAGACCATAGTTAATGACTAGCAAACACTTAACATACTAAAGTAGTAGTGTTCAAACACAATAGTAAGGATCATCTGATGAAATCCGGTCTTTGAAAGATTACAAAAGTAAAAGAGGGATGATAATTTCTAAAAGTAGAGATGAGCAAATACAAATATGTGAACACATATTTAGTATTCCAACTCCACATTGAATATTTCTCTAATAATATCATGTTAGTCCTTATTGAAAGTGTTGCTTTATGAGCATGTACGTCTGACCATAAGAAACTAAGAGAATTTGACAATTTAAAAATACATAAATGTACATACAACTGACATATAAAAAAATAAATAAATATTCTATAAATATTTACATTTCTTACTATTTTATCACAAAGGGCAATATATAACAATATAGAAACATACAAAGCTAGGTAACACAAAGATATTAGGCACTGTTTTATTGTTCTATGTAATTCTCCAATTTTTTTCAGCATTTCATAAGTATATATTTAATTACTTCTGTGTTTATAATATTTACATTAAACATGTACTTTTAAAGATACTTTCTGAATAACTATATGTGACTATATCCTCATATTATTAATATGGCCAAACCATCAACCTCTCTGTTTCACTGACTAACTTACTTTATCAGATAGCCCTCTGTCTTTTAGTGCCAACATTATTCTGTGGAATTCAGTACATATGAAGGTCCCCAAGCCAATATTTTAATTTATATCATTTAATTCTGGTGAATATTTTGTCCATTCTATTCACTTACAAAAGACATATTTTGAGACATTAAATCATTCAGAAATATTAAATTTGAACGTTCTACTTTCTCAACTCATTTCTACATTTCTGTCCATCATGCACATGTTCTGGAATAATGTCATCTAATCCATGGTGTTCTCCATTCCTTGATCTCTACTTTTTTCTAGGCAACACTCTTCTATTTCTATTTCCATTCCATTTATGCAATAATATTCTGACCAAAACTCAACAGCCCTCTGTGAATATTCAAAGTATTACTGAAAATAGAAAATACTGTTTTGAATTTACCAACGGACTTTTAACTCTGCAACATTCTTCAGCCAGACAACTAGTATATGCATGGGCAGCTCAAGAATATAGAAAAAAATCAAGGAAACATGCAACTGGGTTACAAAGTTAGAGCCATTCTATCAAAGCTATATGTTAATATTTCTGGAGTTTTTGCATCATTTCCACCATACCTTTGGGTCATTTCCATCATTGCTTCCTATCAAAAGGAAAATTTTAAACTGTCTATATGGATTGATATTTTGACTCTCTAAAAATTTTTCTAAAATCTAAAAAATACATGAAAAATTGAGATTACTATCAGCTGTAGTCAGAAGGATTTGGCAAGGGAATACATTAAATACAGGACACATAATTTCTATGATTGTTTTATGATAATTACCCAAAAAGTCAAATGTGAAGGAGTGCAAGAGATTAACTGCACACAAGAAGCCCAAAGGATTCAGCTGAGGGCCTAGATACCAGCAGTTTCCCACACAAGTCCAGCTAAAGGCTTAGAGTCCAAAGCAATGTCCTCTTTGAGTCCAGACAGTGGCCTAGAGCCCACAGCAATGTTTATGCTTGTCTGTATTGAGGATCTGCACCTGGAAGGCCCAAAGGCCAGTGGTGGAAGCCAGAAAACCTACACTGGTGAGATGGAGGCTTTGTGCCACCAAGCTGAGGAATACACATTGGAGCCAGGAAGTGATGCTCACAGTGAAGATCAGCACTCCTCTGACAAAAAAGCAACCATTCCCAGAGACAGTGAGGCCCCGAGCTCCTTCTCTGAGAAGAACAGCTTAGTTCGCATCAGGAAAACCATCCACATTTTCTTCTCCTAGAAAATTAACAGGCGAAAATCTACTCCTCCAGTTCTCTTTTTATGGCTATTGGTAACAATCTTCAGGTGAATCCTCCATGACCAGGGCACACTGATTCAGTTCAGCTGGGCCTTATAAGTTGACCATTAGTCAATCCACTACATCATCTTTTTAAGGCTGTGCTATCTTCATTACCTGTGTAGGCATGAGGAATTGGGAAGTAGCCAGATAAACACAAATTTTGTGATCAGAGTTCAGTCCTACTGCTTGAGAAGGATTCTTCCTTTTCCTTTTCTCTTTCCTTCTAGGTTTCTTATTCTGCATATTAAATTATTAATTATGTTTCACAAAATTATCTTGTATTTGCTGCTATGTTATTTTCTTCATTAGATATATGCCTATAAATTTGGGGGGATTAAAGTCCTTGTGTTAGTCAGACTTCCACTATAATGTGCAAGACATGATGATACACACCTGTAGTGCCAGAAAACTGAGGTAGGAGATCATTTGATCCCTCAAATTGAGACCATCTTTGGTAACATATTGAGATTTTATTTTAAAAGCAAAAAGAAAGGAAAGAAACTGAAAGAGAAGGAATAGGAAGGGAAGGGAGGAGAGGAGAGGAAGGGTGATGGGGAGAAAGAGGGGAGGTGGGGAGGGGAAGAGAAGAGAAAAGAAGAAAATAAAAAAAGTAAGGGCTTAACATGGCTCATAGTTCTGGAGGTTCAGTCAATGATGTATCGGCCGGTCGATTTGGACCTGTGGTGAGGCAGTACTCCAGGGCTGGAGCATGTGGCAGAACAAAATAACTCAAGATCACCAAGCCTTTAACATATGGATCTTTGGTGGACATTTAAGATCTAAATTAATAGCAATTCTCTTGTCATTTTGAACTCTTTGACTCCTGAGTTGAAACTAGTGTAATTCTTTCTAAACTCCACGGGCTTCATATAAATCAATTTATAACCACAAGCACTAAGAAAAACACACATATCCATAAAAATGTCTCCACACACAGAGATATCTTTGTAATAGACCACTCTTGTTGACTTTTGATTTCCTGTGAGATTCTTGAGAGACAATACTCTTCGATTCCCATAAGCTCTTCTATTTAATGGACAGAATGAATAAGAAGCAAAATTTTTAATATCCTTTTATCTGATGTAGAGTTTCCTAAAGCAACATCATATGTCATTCTCTGCCTATAGCATGGCACAGGTAGTAGTCCCACCTACATTTAATATTTACTCTGAAGTCCCTTCTTAACGTAAGAATCTTGGAGAGACTGTGAGTAAAGTCCTTATTTCTTTATATTTGCCAATTATTTCTTTAAAGTATCGCTTTTCAAATTTTACCATACATTTAGAAATCTGGGTGTACCTTGTGAAATTCTGCCTAGAAATTTCCTTTGCTGCATCATGCCATTGTCTGATTTCAAGGAAATGCTGATTAAGGTATTGCCAAATAGACTACTGCTACAAAGAAAGGAATTTTCCCTCAAGCCACCAAAACTATTTTCCTCATATTCTTTAAGCCCTCACTAATAATCTTGGAACATCAGGCTTTCAGTAACACTTCTTTTAAATATCTTCTTGCTTCTCTGACCAACTGGCCACATGATCATTGCCATATTTTTAGGATTTTATTACAACAGCATTCAAATCTTGGTATGAAATTCCAATCCAGCCACTATCACAAATTCATAGCAAATTACTCAAAAAGTAAATGTCAAGTAAACAAACCAAATTCACAGAATCTACTATCTTTCAGAGTCGGAAATTTGGATAGCTCTTACAAGAGGAGATGCCTCTTTATCCTATATTAACAAAGATGGTTCAAAATCTAGTAGCTTGCATCATCTGAAGTTTTGAAAATTCACTTATCTAGTTCATGAGCTTTGCAGATTTGAAATTCATCTGAAGGCCAGAGGAGTTCAGATTCCTTTTAACATTTTTCTTTTCTTTTTTGTCTTCACATAAGGCTTTCTTATAAGGATGATTTATGCCAGCCAGACTTCATCACATATGTCAATTCAGAATATAAATATTTGAGGGTCAAAGGGAGGAAGGAAGAAGGAATTTTTTAAAAACACATAGAAAAAAAGAAGTTGTGTCTTCTTTTATGACTTAGCCTCAGAAGCCATCCAGTATCATTTCCGAAACATGCTATTTAATATGAATAAATCATTAAATCTAATTGAATTTTAAAGAGAGACAATTTAGAATCTAGTTTCTGTGAGAGGAGTGCCATTAAACTTTGTAGACATGTTTTAAAAGTATTGCACACAAAAATATTCAATTAAATAATTAGAAACCTTAATAATGTTTTGATAACATAGATTAAACTTGGACAAAGTAAAAATACACAACTTGTAGCTACTGAGAATAAATTGACCAGATATTGATATAGAAAAATCAACAAAATATATGAGAGCTTTTAAAAGACAAGGGAGAATAATTAACAAAATTTCAATATATATATGACAGGAGTTCAGTGAGTTAGATTAGAGGTAATGCCAGAATACAGTATTTATTCACAAGTTCAATAACTAAGAATTTAGTTGAATGGATAAAAATAAAATTGTATACATGAAATATTTTTAACGAGTATTCACAAAGATATCTACAATAAACTCACAACTAGACATAGAGAAATTAAACTGCAAAGTTTCAACATTAAACTATCAAAACTACCTGAAAGAAAGAGAATGCTATTGAGTAGCAAAGTTAGACTAATTATAGAGTAATCAGAGAATTATAGCAGAATAAGCAATTTCAAGTATAAGAAGACGATAAGGTAATGTCTTCAAAGTGTTGAGGAGAAAGTAAATATCATCACAAATTCTATATTCAGCCAAATGTATTAATCAAAGCGCATATTCTTAGTATTTTTAAAAAGCTAATAAAGTGTATAACTGATAAAGCCTTATGAAGTATTTAGTGTAGAATATATTTATAGAGAATTAAAAATGAAAACAGAAAGATTAAGTGTGAAGCAAAAACAGTTTCATTTTGGTGGAACACAAACATTAATAGACCTGTGCCGGCTAACACTAATTGTCACTTGATTGAATTAAAAGACTCTTGGAGATGAGATTGGATCTTGCAACTGTACTCATCAGTAGATTAATTCACTACTGTGCACAGATGAATGTGCTGTTAGAAGGCAGAGCCTAATTGAAGATAAGTCTCTGGGTCATGCCTTCGGAGGTCTCTCCCTCCCCCTCACCTTCTTCCCCTTTGGCTTCTTCCCCTTTGGCTTTGTTTCCCAGCAGCCATGAATTGAGCTGCCCAGTTTAGCCGTGCACTTCCTGCATGAGGCTTCTGCTGCATCCCCTGAGACCTTGGGCCAAAAGCAAACCTCTCCTCTTTTAAGTCACTGGTATCAAGAACAGAAAACCTGACCAATACAATATCTAAGAAGAATACACGGAAGGACATTTTTAGAAATTTATAGACATTTTAAAGTAATTGAAAGGCACAAAGGAAGATTTTTTTTTTAATTAGGTAAAAGATATTGTTAGGTAAGCAGACAATATGATATTAAGACAGATCTAACAATATAATGAGAACCAGGGGACTGGATAAACTTTTGAAAGGATCTGGGGCTATTGTGTTTCTTCAAGGAATGCACAAAATAAACATTAAATTGAGTGAAACACTATTCACAAAAGTAGTCCCTAATTTGGGAATATAAGAATTCATACTTTAAAGTTGTTAAAAGTAGGGCTGGATATTTAGCTCAGTGGTTCTGCCTCCTGCCTCATAAGTGCAAGGTCCCAAGTTTGATCCCTGGTACCTAAAAAAAAAAGTTGTTAAGGGAAAATATTGAAGAATATTTATATGATGTTATGGTAATGAATAAAATGTTACCATTATAGAATATGCATATAACAAAATACATCGTTAAGTTTAAAAATGTAATCAAGAAATAAAAGTAGCAGAATGTTCATTTTTAGCAATAAATCAATCTGAACAACCAAGTTATTTTTCAGTAACAACTGTCTGTAGGCACCAAATCTCACTCATTCATAATTTCTATCATTTCTTTCTTTAATCAATAAATCTCTTTCACATGTGAGTGTGTAATTATTTTGTCCAGAGATACAAGCTTACTCAAAACCACCATTAAAAATAATAGAACATTCCACAGTGATGAAGGTACTCTGCACCTCTGTTTATCCAGTACAGTAGCTTCTGGCCACTGTTAGCTATTAAGCTCTTGAAATGAGGCTATGAAGAATGAGAAATGGACTTATGTTTTTTTAAGTCAAATTAATTTAAATTTAAATACCCACTTGCTTGTGGCAACTATACTGGATTGTACAGATAGAAGACATTGGTGTATTTTATATATATATATATTTGAGACAATGTGGGAAATGAGAGAAGATATTAAATGTCACTTCTAGGGCCAGGGATTCAGCTCAGTGGCGCACCGTGCCTGCCTTGCAAGTGCAAGGTCCTGAGTTCGAACCTCAGTACCGAAAAGAGAAATGTCACTTCTATACATATATATATATTATATATATATATAATATATATATGAAAAGTTAAAATTGTGTGTAATTTTTATTTCACTTTATAAATTTTAAACAAAAATACTTATATATCTGTTCATTGTGGTTAGCAATTATTTGTTTACACTTTTATGTGGTAAAAGCCTATATATTTCTTTCAGCTAAATTTCAAATTTAGAAATTTGATACTTAATAATTTTACATACTTAAAGGTTTTGAGTCTTTTAATTTTAAAAATACATTAATTAATAATATTAAACAAAAGCCCTAACATCATTCATCTTGATTTCTATTTCATTGGTTGTTGCTAGGACCTTTTTCTTGAATTCCATAGCAACACCTATCCTCTTTCTTCTTTCTTTCTAGAGATCTAACTTAAGCTTTCTTTACAGATAGTTTTTTTATCCAGTCAGTCATCAAATATATCTTCATAATTTTCAGGTTTCTGAATTTTCACCTATTTTTCTCTTGATTTATTGCTTTTCCAGGAACATCTGACTCATCCCTTTGATTATTCCCTATATAGCATTCAAAATTTATATGAAATCTTTTCAAATCTTGTATGATTTATGAAGTTTTTTCAGCTGACTTCTAAAATTCTTCATAAGGAATCATCACACTTCTTCAGATCCTTTAGTGTATCATGTCAGTAGACAACGTCACAGTTCATCAGGAAGCACAAACAAAACATTCAAAGTGACCTTGACTCATTCTCTGACAGTAAGTGAACAAGCCCGGCCAGACCTGAAATATGCTCACATAGTTCTCTTAGATTTCAGTTTGATTATTCTCCTGCTGAACTTTCAACTTCTTGTGGGCAGAGTATCACTTCTTTCTGTGTCCCTAATAAGTAAGACACCTGGGATGGTTGATTGAAATTTATGGAGGAGGGGAGTCATTGAGATAAAAAATGTTCCTTTAAGATAGCTGAGTTTGAAAACTATTATAGACATTAAACAACTCTAAAGAATCAGATAGGACTGTTTTCTAGTTACCAGAGCAGACTCAATATTCCATTAGATGCTGTTCCTTCAGTCCACTGTACCCAAGTTGGAAGAATGGTCATTTTTAAGATAGTGTTTGTTTCAGATGTGATAGCTTTCAACATGAAAGCCATCTCAGAGATCCCATCAGCTTCTTGGAGTTCACTGAATGGAATTCCTAACCTGTTGCCTGGTATACCTAGTCTTTCCTGACTTAAGTATATATCCATTATAATTTAGGATGGTGGTGCTTTTATGTGAGCACAATGGTCATTTTATTTTTTTAAACTTTTGATAGTCATATATGTCTCTTCCTGTTTCCCCCTCTGGCTGTAAAATGACTTTATCAAGTCTGTGTAAATAACTGAAAAGCTTTGTAAAAGATCCAAGGAAGGGAATCTCTCCAGATAACAAGGCAACCTAGTTAGCTAACTCTTAGAGTTCTTCCACCTCTTAGGGCTGGGGCTGAAGCTTTACTCAGTATATGAAACATTAGTGCTATTCTCATGTACACAAACTATTTCTCCCAATCTTTCCTATAGTTACTGAGATCTTCTAAATCTATCTCCTCTTCTGTTTTGTTTTCATTATCTCACCTAAAATAATTAACTTTAAGTAGTGTTTCACATGTTTGAAATCATATTCTTCCATATTGTTTCTGACTCCACAGGTAGAATAAATAATTCAAACATAATCTAATTAAAGAATACATTCCACCTCAAACACTGCATTAATGAAAAAAAATATGTTTTGGCTTGAGAACTCTGATGGAGAAATAAATGAATTTTAAATCAGTATATGTACAGAGATATGAGAAGTGATCCTCTTGATTTAATAAAGCTTCACATTATTCTAGTGTTTTCAAGATATCTTTTTGTGTCAAGTAAATTGCAATGAACCAACTAAGTACCCAAGGATGTGCCACTAAATCTAATAGATGGACCAAGATATTCAAGCAGTGCATTATTTTTCCCCAGTGCATGTGCTTGAATTAAAGCTGTCTAGATAAGAGTTAAGAGCAGCTAGCAACAGCAGTTGCTTTACAAATCTCAAGGTGATAAAGTCATCCTCACTTTGACAGGGAGTAGTTGTACAATTGATGCTTTGTTTTCCTCACCTAAATAACGGATCACTAAAATAACCTAATTTGCATTTTTCACAGGATTCCTCAGAAGGTCAAGTAAAGAACATTAATGGAAATACTTTATCAGTGAGACAATGTAATAGTGGGAAAGGGTGGCCACCATGGGCTTAAGCTCCCTGGTTTCACAAACCAGCTCAACCACTACAATCAGGCTTCTTCTGTGCAGATAAACCTATATAGGGTGATAATTGAGGTTATTGATTTAGATAGCTTCTATCAACTATCAGGTCTGAAGCATGGTGAGCACTTTGTTGCTAAGCCTGCCAGTATGATGGCAGTTTGTGCAGGTGAGTGGCAACACCGCTCCGTGACTTGGGCAATGGGCCAAAAACAACACTCTTTTCAATTGTTATATTTCTTCTCTGGTGCTGACAGACATAAGTGTTGATCTAGTTTTTATATTTACTTGCCTTAGGGAGGTTTGACCTGAGATTCGGGTTTGGGAATTGATGTCAGGGAAAATAGCTAGAGCTTTGTCATGTTTGATGCAGCACTCCTCCAGAGCCTAGCATACAGAGGAACATCACATAATTCAACTTAGCTTAACAAAGCTTTATCTCAGGCTTTAGGGTTGAAAATACCAGCTGATAATAAAATGTTTTCCTTTGCTTGGATTATATATATCCCTCACTTTCACATTTTTTTTGAAATGGAATTTATATATTCTTAAATTCTCTGAGCAAAGTTATTATAAATATGACCTTTAAATATAACTCATTATTTGGGATTCTAGCATCTCCACAGAATTCCCATATGCATTTCTGTTTGTGGAAACTGTTTTCCTTTCCCCATGATCAATGGTTCCTTGATGTATTACTACTCATCCTTCAGTGTGCAAATTAGATGAGAGCATTTTCTTATATTTTTTCAGCCCATTTGTGCTGCTATAACAAAAATACTAAAACTGAGTAATTTATAAACAATAAAATTTTCTTTCTCACAGTTCTGAAGTATGGCCAGTCCAAGGTAAAGGAGATTGATTAAAGCTTCAGAAGATTAGGTGTTTGATGACAGCTTCTCTCTGCTTTTGAGATGACCCATTGTTGCTGTGTCCTTATACAGCAGAAGGAGCACACACTATGTCTTCACATGGTAGAAGGGAAAAGTTGGTAGACAGTGTCCTTGGGTCCTTGGAAAGTGCACTGGCCCATTCTGGTGGTAGAACCTTCAAGATCTAATCACTTCCTAAAGCTCCAATTCTTAATAATGCTGCATAGGCAGTTAAGTTTCCTTCATATAAATTTTAGAGAAACACATATTTAGGTCATAGTAAACACTGTATTCCATTGGTACTACACTCCAGGTAAACATCTTCTGGTTGTTTCTTGATAAGATTTATTACCACATTCCTTAATTACACAATCTAGAAATTTTCTGAGAATAAAAAAGCCTGTCTAATAGCAGTTCTGAGATTCACTAGCTATAATTTAGGATTGAGGCTGCATTCTGGCTAGTAAGATATGAGCAGAAATGTGTGGAATTTTAGAGAAAATTGCAAGAACATTGGCCAAATTGGTGCATGCCCTGTTATTCTTTTCCTACTTTTTTCTTTCTGCTCTTCTATATTACAAATGCAAGCATAACAGAGCTTCCTCAGTTATCTGTAAAAACAAAGAATCCTTCATGAGGGTAGAAACAGAGCCGCAGAAGGACCTGATATCCACAGAGCTGCTAAATCACTCCATCTCTAGTAGTTCTTCACAAGAGAGAAATAAATTAAGTTTAAAAAGTACTCATATTGAGTGTAATATTAACAGATAAATTAAAACAGGTACAGTTCCTGTTTATTCTATTTCCATATGATATATTTCCAAAATGACAAATTGCTCATTAAACTCAGTGGGAGAGCATTGAGTTTGGAAGTTATTTTTACATAAATGTGTTAAATTTATCATAATTAGATATATATTTAGATTAATTAATATATTATACATTCAGTTTAATGTCTAGTGGCATTTGGCATTTATGGAAGAAAGAAAAACTGGATAGAGGGAGAAGAGACTCATCCTTTTCTACTTGCTTTCTGTTCCTATCAACAATCTAAAAATGGCTTCTTCATGATAGGAAGTTGGCTCTAATTACAGCAGTTCCATGGAACTCCCCAAGTCAGCTTTAACATTTGCATGGAATTACAAAAACTTCTCTTGGGTGGATCTTTATGTTGAGAGCAGAGCCATCACAGTCTAGCAAACTCTGATTGAAATAGCACCCCAAAAGATTCTGTGCACAACCGATTATCCACACTCAACTGTCCAACTCTAGACAATAATTTGTTCATATTTTTCTATATAACTGTTTAATATTACCTACAATTTTTTAAAAAATTCCACACAGTGTTGTTAAAAATCCTCAACCATGGCCTTTTCTCAGAGGTTTCCATAATCCTGGCCAAATGTCACTGTTCTCTTTGATTTTGGGTTCTCTTGACAAATACAGTTCTGAGATTTTCCCTCATTTCATCCTTCATTCAATTCGGATTTCCTTCACTCTCCTTTTGTCTCCTGAATCTTCACTTCAGTGGAACACAAGATGATACTTGGCTGGTAATTTTTTGAAACTTTGAATATTTAAAAAGCTCCAATTCAACCTCAAAATTTTGTGATTATTTACTAATCTACAAAAAAATCAAAGTTAGAATTTTAGAATATAGTCAGTCAGTAATTATATCTATTACATCCACAAAGGATAGTCAGAAGTCCGTGTTTTATATTTCTTTACATTCTTGGTACTAAGGCTTTCCCGTTAATTTTCAGCTTTCTTGCATTCTACAACGTGCCACTTCATAGTGGCGGTAAGCTTTTGAATCTATATTGTTTCTTCTGCTATTCTCAATCATCCATATACTTGATAACAATTTGAAACATCCAGAGATTTTCCACTGTTGAAGGTTTATTCTTTTAATTTTTAAACCATACCCTCCTATGCTGCTATCAGGGTTGCTGTTTTGAAAATGACACAGTGCATTAATTCCCTAGCTCCTATGTTACAGGTATACTTTTAAATATTGTCTCTCCATAATTGATGCTATGACCCCCTCCTTTACACAGGAGCACTCCTGACTAATTATTATTAAATTAGAGCCAGCAGGTTAAGTGTTGCGAGTAAATAAGTGGATCTTCCTCCAAATTTGCCTTATGGTTCAGCATGCTATTTATCCAACGGGAACAGAGGCACCAAGTTTTGGCAGTCATCATCTCTTCCATCTCTTTTTTGTTTTCCAAAATTATCTCTACTTGCATTTCTTAACATATCTCCAATATCAGGTCTGTTTAGAATTAATTTTCTGAGGTTTTTTTCCCTGTTTTTGCGTGTCCTTCACTTAATTCAGATGTCTGAGAAAATGGTTGTTATCAGGTAAGTTTTCCCAGAGCTTGATGACTTGTCTGATATATTGCCTTCCTCTTTTCACTCTGTACCTGCTAACCCTATTTTATAGATCTTTTTACACTGTTTGCATTTGAAATGCTACAGATTTATTTATATATGTACCTTTCTCATGAACAGACCATATCGTAGGAATTGTTAGGTCAGGGAATTTGTTTTATTAACTATTAAATTTCTAATACTTACAGAATGTCTTGTCAAAGTGGACCAAAATTCAGAAGGAATAAAATTGAGGCTACAACTACCTCCCATCTATCCACAGTCACTTAAGTAGCAAAAATAAGATCTAAAAAAGACAATATATTCACCAAAAAAGAGCAATAGAAAAATAAATTTCTAAAAATAAACAGCATACAAAATAAAACTAATAAATGCAACAGAACCAAGAAAGTACCAAGTAATACCTAACAAAAAACAATCAAAAGACACATAAGAGAAGGCAAGGATAAATATAATACCATTGGTTTTACTTGCTTAAAAAATATTCTCATGGATTAAAAACTTTAGAACACAGTCCTGAGATAAATACTAAGGTAAATATTAAGTCCCTTTCAGAAACTTACTCCACTGGGAAATTTCTCTTAACAAAATTTCCAGAGCATGTATTGTGGTCTAAAGAAAGAGAGTAGTAGAATCATTGTATTATGCAGGTTAATATCTGCCCCAAAGAGTATTGCCAAATAAGTATGGAAAACAAGGAAAGAACCAGCCTGAATGATATACAATGTATAGAAAAATTGTGTGTGGTGTGAAGAACATGTTGTGAATGGAATAAGCAAGAAGTGGTGAGTAAAGGGAAACATAGACATAACCAAATTAAATTTCAATGACTGTAATATATTTAAATGGTTAAATATATCTATGAAAAATTGTATTTGTTTTGCAAGAAGCATATTTGAATGGAAAGATAAGTTCAGTAACTAAAATTCAGAAAGAAGAAAATTTGAAGATTGAAGCACCTGGAGACAAAAGGATAGTAAATGTGACTGGTGTCCACTGTGGAATAAGGAGTTGAATTTCATGTGGAGGGTGGTAATAAAACTCCCAGTGTTTTAAGGAAATACACAGAAAAAAAAAGTCATCAAGAGATGAATGTCCCTCCATAAATCATTGCTATTGTAATGTCCTCAGACACCAATTTTTAAGGGCAAAATAAACTATTAGAGATCACTTACTGGATAAGTTTATTGTAGAAATAAAGGAAAACTTTGTCTGTTATATGACAATTTGAGCTTCAAAATGAAAGTGATTTTCAGTACTGAATATTTCTTTTTCTTTTTCTGTACTGGAGTTTGAATTCAAGGCCTCAGTATATATTAGGTAAGCACTTAAATAATTCATAGAACGCTTTGTTTGGTTGGACTTTCATTACAACCTCCCGAAAGCTCCAGTGGCATGCTTGTCATTTGTGCAGTGTTCTAAATCAATGTGCAAGGACGTCACTCAAAGGAAGCAAATTAATTAAGAGCTCTTAATGAACATAACAGCCTGTTCATTTCAGTAAGATATTTTATGGGGTCTTCAAGTGCAATGTTACAATCAGAATATTTTTAATAATTCTGAAGATACATCTTATTGTATTTCTTTGTTAATTTTCATTTATTCTTGACACTGATGATTAAACTGTAAATTTGTTGAGGTGAGAAATTCAAATTTACTGAAAAATATGCATTTAAATACAAACTAGAATCACTTACACTGATGGAGGGAAAATGCCGTTTCAAGTTGAAATCTGCAATTTGTTATTTAATAAAAAATTTGTTTTCTCCCAAACTTTGTATCTGTTAATCATGATCTAATGGGTTACTAGATCTACAATATTACAAGTTATGGAGCAAATTCTAAACACTTAGGCTATGTTATTATTTATAATAGATTATATACCTATTTTTAGAATAAAATAAGCATGTGAAGAAAGTGTATCTGAATTTGCATACACACATATATGTAAATAATACATACAATATATATGTATACATAATGTGAGATATCAGTTATATAGATTATACACACATTTATCATGTAGGCATAGAATAAGTGTGCAAGAATATTTCCAAAAGAATAATTGGAGAACACTTAAAACTTTAAATGAGGTGTGTGCATGAAGAGCGATTATAGAGATGACTGAGAGTATCTCTTTCAATTTACATTTGTGACATTCATAGATCACACACACTTCTACTTTCCGACTAGAACATGAGAATTCTCAGTCTCAGTGATCATTTCTACTACTGATTTTGGACAACAGTCATGTGTCTTCAAACTGGTGAACTTACCTTTACTTTCCTGTGGGTAAACCCAAAGTGACTGGCTGAAGATGTCTGAAAATAATTACATGTTGAAAAGACTACTAAATATTAATATATAATAGGTGTAAACCAGTGAGGCTCAATTTCCTCATAATTAAATTGTGGTTTTGAAGAGGATAATTCTTAAATTTTGTGTTTGATTCACTCATAAAAATATATTGTTTATATAGAATTTTTGTCCACATTATATTTAGTTTTTCATTCAATAAGTGAATTTGCATGCCTATTACATACATTTTTCATTTTTTAAAATATAAGGGTGACAAATAAATGATTACTGGTCAGCATTATCTGCTCTAATATTTTCAGATTTTTTGCTTTATTTGTGACAAAAATATGTCTATTGTGGTTTGATCCCTTAACTACTCATTTAAAAATATATATATACTCAGGCCGGGATTTAGCTCAATGATTTCACCGCCTGTTGCGCAAGCGCAAGAACCCGAGTTTGATCCCTGGTACCAAAAGGAAAAGAAAAAAAAGCAAAAAAGAAACATACTTATGTCTCACCATCTCTCACTAGTCCTCATACATGTAATAGACTTCGGAATTAAGAAGTAAAAAACAATAATTTGAAAATTTTTTGTTGTTTAGGAAAAGATGTTGAGACTATCAGATTTATGTTTCTACTTTGGATATTCAATTCCCTTTAGTAACTTCTAAAGATATTCAGAAAAAGAAAAACATATTACTTATATCCACCCAAATATTTACCATTTTTGTCCCTGTGTTGTTTTGAGCAGAGTTAAGTTTGTAGAATTTTTTCTTTGCTTAAAGAATTCTCATTGGTAATTCTTCCTTGAATATATGTTAGTGATGAATACAATCATCTTTTGTTTATCTCTGCAGCATTTTTTTATTTTTGAAACATTTTTATTGTATTTTCCAGTTTTTGCCTTCTAAGCTAATTAGTTTTCTTTTTATTTTTCTTTCTGTGCCCTAAAGAAGATGTTCAGTTGCCTACAGGTGGCCTAAATTGTCATATGGACTTCACTGTTCTTTTTATTTGTTTATATATAAATTTTTTTAAAAATCTACCTGCTCTAATATTTTCTCTTTTCATGGATATGTTGTACTGTTTATGTATATTCTGCTTGTTTCATTCAGCTTCTTAGATTTGTTCACATTTGTCCATTTTTCAAATAATTTTACACATTCTCTCCTATTTATGATTATGTTCACACAAATATTAAATTTTGATATTGTCCCTAAGTCTGTTCATTTTTTAGTATTTTTGCTTCTTTTTTTAGGGGGAGGGGAGAGTACCAGGGATCGAATTCCGAACCTTGTGCTTTTGAGGCAGGCAGGGGAACCACTGAGCTAAATCCCCTGCCCTTCGTTTTTATAGCCTACTGGTATGTGTTCAACACTCCATTCTTACTTTGCTGATGCTTTTAATTACACTAGGAACATTTTTAAATCTCATATATCATATTTTTCATCTGCAGGATCCTTGTTTGTTTCATTTCAGTATCTGTTCTTTGTCATCTATTTTGTGCTTTTAACTATCTGCCTGATTTAAATATTTAGCTTACATGATTGTGAGAGCTGGCAAGTCTAAAATCTGTAGCGCAGGCAAGCAGGTTGGAAATAGAGTAAAAATTCCTTAGTCTTGAAGCAAAATTCTTTAGGAAACTCAGTATTTGTTTTAAATCTTTCAGTTGAGTATAAAAGATTCATGTATGTCATCAAGGTATTCTCTTTTACTTAAAATCAGTTGATTGCAAATAAGAATCACATCTACAATACATAGTAATATCTAGCCTAGTGTTTGATCAAACAACTAGGCACCCTTCTCTTGAAAAATTTTCCCATAAAATTAACCATTACAGGCACTATCCTCTGCATTTTCCTTCCTGCGTTGGTGTAGGAATTTCTTGTAGACAGTAAAGTGATGGATGAAATTGTCAGGTCCAATTTGTTTTGCCCTCTGTCAAAGGTTACTGAGCTTAAGAAATTGAAGCTGTATGATTTTTTTTTTCCTAGTATGGGAAATTGAACTCAGGACCTTGCACTTGTGAGGCAGGCACGGTGCCCTTGAGCTAAATCCCCTGCCCTGTTTTAATTAAATAATCCTGCTTGACAACAGAAGGGAGAGGAGAATAGTAAAAATCTTTACAAAAGGGTCATTTTGCTGACACTATTTAAATGTCCTGAATGACCATAAAAAATTTTAAGTACAAGATCTGAGTATATCCCCAAGAGAGAATAAGAGACAAAATTACACAAGTCATTGCACTTCCTGGATGAGATAAAACAGTGATTTCAAAATTGATGAATAGTATTATGTTTTCTGCAAGGAAGGAAAACAATATTTTAACAGAAAAAGAATCTCTTCAGCAAATGGCTTTGTTTCACATTCCATAATTTCATTGGCACACAATCTGTAAAGAGCAGTTATTGATGCATGCATAACCTAGTAAATATTTTGCTTCACAGTCAGATTAAACCTTTGATATGCAGAGTACAAAACAGTTCCTGGTACAGGAATAGTAAATATATGAGATCAATATGCTTGATAAATGTTTTTGTCCTCTTATCTGTGGAATTCCATTACTATGTGAGGAAACTTCCAGTTAATTGGAGATTATTTCATGAAATATTATGAGGATTTCAATAGGTGCTTTAAAGTTGGTGCTGTTGAATGTCAAGTATATGTAAAACAGAAAGAATGTTACCATGCAAATAAAAATGCATGTAGATATATATTGAACATTATTTATTCAGAGAGAATAATACTTATTTTTCCATTTTATTGTTTCAGTTAGATTAGACTCTAAAATAATTGCTTTAAGAACAAACTCTCTCCTGTTCTTTGTGGAAAGAAAGTATATGGCTATTTAGAATTTGTATGGATACAAAACTAATCTACAAGAGAAAGAACTTTTTTAAAAGAAGGGTAAAAGATATACAAAATTATGACAGCAGAAACATTTTCTTGCCTACCTGATAGTCTTTCTAAAAGCCATTTTTATTATTTTGAGTGGATTGCTCAAAGATATACTCATATCTCAAAAATACATTCAGTGTCTCAAATATGGTGACATTATTTCCTTAACTTTAATATCATAATTTTGATATTGAAGTGTTCTTATTAAAGAAAACTATACTGAAAGTCATTTGCTAGCTGAATTTTTATTTTTCCAGCACAGGAAGAATTCTTTGTTTTGGGAGAAAGGCTCCAAACAAATATGTATAGTATTTTAATAAATATTCATATGTCATAAGAAAACAAGAAAAGTTGGTTTGCTGAGATGAATAAGATGAGGGAGTAGTAGGAATGCAATCTTCCACTACTGGAATTGAAACAAGTCAGTCATAGCTGTTAAATATCAGAATAAAATAGCTCACCTTTGAAAAAGCTAAAATCTCTCTTCATTGAGTAATACTCCTTACTTTCTTATTTTTGTTAAATTTTCAAAATTAAGAACTATCAACTACATGATATTTTATGATGTCACACAGTGTGGAAGTAGCACTATTTGATCTATTGTAAAAAGAAATAAGAAATCAATTGCGTATAAAAGGTTATTGACAACTCAAGCAATCCTATTTATAAATATATATCTTTCATCATATTAAATATGAAAATCTATGAATAATGGCACAGATTAGATTTCTGAGTGTCTTAATTTATGAACTAGGAAATTTCCAAAGAGAAATAAAGATATAGATTATGACTGCTTGAAAAATCCCAGAAAATGGGTCAGAAAGGAAAAGTTAAAAGGCTACTTAGCCTTCTTCTAATTTTTCTTGTGGTAATTAGCTACACACACATACATATGTACACACACACACACACACACACACACACACATATATATATATTCACAAATATAGGCCCATTTCTGAAGCCTTACAAACTTTACAAACTTACCAATATATATGGTAAGTAACTACTCTTTGCACATAGGTATAACTAATCTTATTCTTCCTCTGAACATGAATTTTCACTTTTAACTAGATATTTATGCTGCCTACACTTTCTGTAATTGTGTGAGTTAGACGATTTTGCATAAAATTGAAAATAATGATAATAAGTCAACAGGTCAAAAGTTTGAAATAATTGCTTATAATAACATTTTCCACATAAATAATTTACTTTTCTTTTATTTTATAAATGTTGTAGATTTCATCCTCAGTGTTGTTACTTTCTGCCCTTATCAATCTGAATTTGATGTGCTGCTTAATCATATTTTAGTGTTTTATAGAGTTGTAATTTTCCTTTTGTACATCCTATAACCATAGGATTTTTAAATATTTAAGAATAAGAAAAAATAATAAGCTTTCAATAATAATTACAGATGAGATGTAGTATGACTTTTAGC
This sequence comes from Heterocephalus glaber, assembly GCF_053883595.1. Taxonomy (NCBI): domain Eukaryota; kingdom Metazoa; phylum Chordata; class Mammalia; order Rodentia; family Bathyergidae; genus Heterocephalus; species Heterocephalus glaber. Next base: position 24,307,946 of record NW_028258145.1, on the reverse strand, counting down.
AATGACAATGCTTTATGTTTCTATGCATCCCAGGTTACAGGTCTGACACAAGTTTCTATGTGTTATTTGCTGATAATTTGTCTAAACACAGAATGAAATCATTTTAAAAAGAAAAAATTTAGGATACTTGATAACAGTTCCTGTTATAGATATATTAATGTCATAATCCTTGGTTATATTTGAAATGAAAATCAAATTTCTGGCTTTGTTACTTTTTATTCTTTCATGAAAACATGTTAGTATTGAGCAAAAGATAAAGAAATGACGCTATACACAGAAGCCCATGACCAAGAAGAGTTAAATCAAATGGAAATAGTAAATATAGAAGAAACCATCAACAGAAACACACTAGTAATAATTTAGGTTTATGCCATTCTATTTGAAAAAAGGTATGATGACAATAAAGAGTTTGAAGCACTCAGAACAATAACTCAGTATGTCCTCCCAGAAACAGTAATAAGAAAATTATTTGAGTAGAAAATTATAATTATTTAAATATTCATCAGTTTATAAAACATCAGAATAGAAATTAGTAAAAAATCTACTTAGATGAACTGGTGAAAGGATTTTGTGTCTTATGCATGTGGACAACGGGCATGGTGGGAAGTTATATGCAGCAAAAATCGAAAGCTAACACCTTTAAATTACCAATTAAAAATAAATATAAAAATAATAATATTCCTTCCTAAAATTTCTACCAATGGCTCTTCCCTGAGAAATTTCTTAAAGAGAAAATAAGAGTATTTTTGAAAAAAGAGACTTGATCTAAAGTCTAAGAAGGGTAAATCAGAAAATCAGCAGGACATTATCTGAAAAAAAGTTGGAATAGTCTAAATATTTTTAAAAAATCACTAGAATTTCTGAAAGAAAAATCTTACAGACAGGAGAACTAAAGTACATAAAATGAAAAATAAAAACATATATGAAAACTACAGGTTCAACCTTAATCTTAGGGAAAATAAGTGAATAGAAGTTAGAAAAGAATATGTACATTGCACTCCAAAATTCTGTCAACACTAATGATCATTTAGTGTCTGAATTGAGCCTTCCAAGAATTTGTTTTTAGAAGAACAAAAGGTTTCAGGGAGGGAAGGGAAAGGGATGAAAAAAAGGGAATCATGGTGTGTAATGCACAAATACAAACTTCCCACAAGGAATGTAATCATTATGTACTGCAAACATACAGTACCAGATTTAAAAATCTAGATTAAAAAAAAATGAAAGAACTATACCAACATCTTCCCTGAGAAATTTTAGAACACAGAGAAAGAGAACTTGAATATTTTCATTTTATGTCACTATACTTTAAAAGCTTTTCATTTGCCATGGTAATTAGACAAGAGAAAAAAATAAAAGGAGTAAAGATAAGAAACAAAGAAGTCAAATTGTCATTATTTGCAGATGACATGATACTCTATGTAGAAGACCCCAAGAACTCCACCAAAGTCTTCTAGACTTAATAACCAAATTCAATGAAGTAGCTGGATACAAAGTCAACACACAAAAATCAACAGCTTTCCTGTAAATGAACAACAGACTCATTGAGAGAGAAATAGGGTAAACAATTCCTTTCACAATAGCATCCAAAAAAACTGAAATACCTAGGAATCAACCTAACAAAAGAAATCAAAGACCTCTTCTCTGAAAACTATAGCACTCTGAAAAGAGATTGAAGATGATATTAGAAAATGGAAAGGCACCCCTTGCTCCTGGGTAGGAAGGATCAATTTAGTGAAAATGACCATATTTCCAAAACTTCTATGTAGATTCAATGCAATCCCAATTGAAATCCCAGCAGCATACTTCATGGACCTTGAGAAAACAATCCAAAAATTTATTTGGAACAAGAAGAGACCCAGAATAGCAAAAGCAATTCTAGGTAACAGAGACATGGCAGGGGGTATCACAATCCCCAACTTGAAACTATACTACAAAGCTACTGAGATAAGGGCCAGGGATTTAGCTCAGTGGTTTTGCCACCTGCTGCACTAGCAAAAGGACCCGAGTTCGATCCCTGGTACCACAAAAAAAAAAAAAAAAGCTACTGAGATAAAAACAGCATGGTACTGGAAAAAAAAAACAGACCTGAGGACCAGTGGAATAGATTACAAAATGCAGAAACAACTCCAGACACACTTAGCCACTGCATCTTTGACAAAGGAACCAAACACTTTCAAAGGAAGAAAGATAGCCTCTTTAATAAGTGGTGTTGGAAAAATTCGGTTTCAGCTTGGCAAAGATTAAAACTAGACCTATATCTCTCACCATCCACTAAACTAAAATCAAAATGGATTAAAGATCTAAATATTAAAACAAAGATTAAACCAGCTGGAACAGAGGTTAGGTAGTACTCTTGAAGACTTTGGTGTAGGAAAAGATTTTATGAACAAAACCTCAGTTGCCCTTGAACTAGCACAAACAAGTGGGATCTCTTCTTATTAAAAAGCTTCTGCACAGCAAGAGAAACCACCAACAGAGTGAAGAGACAACCCACAATGTGGGAAAAAATTTTCACCTGCTGTTCCTCAGACAAAGGTCTACTATCTAGAATCTATAAAGAACTTAAAAAAATCAGTCCTCCCAAATTTAAAGACCCCATCCAAAAATGGGCATCTGAAATGAACAGACATTTCTCACACAAAGAAGTAGAAATAGCAAACAAAAATATGAAAAAGTGTTCAACATTACTGGTCATTCAAGAGACACAAATGAAAACTACACTGAGATTTCCCCTCACCACAGAAAGAACGGCTGCTATCATGAAATCAACCAGTAACAAATGCTGGCAGGGGTGTGGGGAGAGACGAACACTGCTCCACGGCTGGTGGGAGTGTAGACTGGTGCAACTCCTGTGGAAATCAGTATGGAGATACCTCAAAGTACTAGGATTAGAAGTCCTATTTGACCTATCTATTTCCCTGCTGAGTATCTTCCTCAAAGAGTTAAAAGAATCATACCACAGTGATATATGTGCACCCATGTTCATAGCAGCATAGTTTGTAATAGCTAAAACGGAAACAGCACAATTGCCCATCAACTGGAGACTGGATAAAGAAAATGTGTCTTTTTAAAAAATAAAATGGAGTACTAGTGAGCCATAAAAAATGAGAAATTAGAGACATTTATAGCTAAATGGATGCATATTGAGTCCATACCCTAAAGTGAAATAAAGAGGACACGTGTGTAAATACCAAATAGTTTCTTTGGTGTGAGAAACTAAAAGTGTAAATAAGGACTAAAAGGTATAATAGATGATGTGAAATAGGAAGAAAAGGGGCAAAGGGGAAGTGGAAGTGGAGGGGTAGGGGAAAGGAAAGAAGGGAATGGAATCAATATGAGAAAATTTAAAAATGTAAACAAAGTCTTTGTAAATAGGGAAGAATGGATGAGCTGAAGGGAGGGTAGAGGAAGAGGGAGAAAATAAGAACCAAGATAATTTATGTAAAAGTGCAAATCTCCAGTGATGAATGTCATTGCATTGTATTCCTAAAAGATAACAATAAAATTAAATTTTAAAAAAAGAAATGTTTTTATCTTGTCAGGGTTAATGTAATATAATATAAAGAAAAGCTAAGTTCCATTTAAAATAATCTGCGATGGACTATTTTTAATACAGAAATATTGCCTCTACATATTGACATTTCACATTCTAGAACTGTTACATGGAGTATTTCAAATATTCAGTCTAATCAGTGATATGTATATATGAATAAATATATACCTACACATGCATTTTCATATGCTTTATATTATAAATACATATTTAATATATAAATAGCTCCCAGATTTCAAATGAAATCTGAAGTGCGGGGAGGAGCTGTGGCAGGCACGGGGCGGGGGGGGGTACTCTGTTCCCATAATCTGACTGCACTCATGTTAGAGTGGAGAAAAGCAGCTGTTGATATGCAGAGAGAGCGCTGAACCAAGTTGCCCCAGCCCACTGAGGGTGAAAGGGGGAGAAAAGGAAGGGAGGGAGCGGGTGAGACAGATGCCTGCCAAGCCACATAACCCCTCAGGCCAGCATGGAAAAACTGGGAGATGCTTCTCACGTATCTCATCTATACCTGCTTTTGTTTGGTTTATCTATAATTCATTCCTCAGAAAGCAGCCAGCATGTTGACTTTTATATGTTAAAGTCATATTACATCCCCACCCCAATCAAAACTTTCAAATAGCTGATTTTTTATAGAAAATAAATGTTAAAACTTGTTTTGTATAGCCTTGACTAAAATTTCTGGAGAAAGTTGTCCCAGAATTTCTTACTGGTTCTCATTTTATTTGCTGTTTTTAAAACCAACATGAATTCCTTTGGTTTCCTAAATATTTTTAAATTTATATTTCTAACAAAAGATTTTTAAGAGATGTTCCATTTTGTAGTCCCCTTACCAGATGTAAGAACTTTAATTCTTCTGCAAATTTGTCCACATCTTGTCAGATTTTTTGTTATTATTTATTATAATCTTTCAGCATGTATGTAGAGATATCTCTTTGTGTGTTTATTTTCCCTAATTATTAATGAATTTAGTCATCTTAAAAATTGTTTCTCATTTGCTTTGTTCAAATCTGTAGTCCATTTACATGATTCATTGTTGTTTGTTTTTCTATGGAACTGAATTTTTCATACATTGTAGATAACAGATCCTGCATGTGAAGAGAACATATATGAAAATCAGAAATTTAATGTAGGGGTCCAAGAAAGAGAAAAGAAATGAAGGTAAGTTATGATAGATATTTTTTTTCAGATTTGTGTTTTACAAATATTTTCCTGGTGTTTATCAAAGAGAAAACAAATAATATTGATGAAATCCTATGCATTTTGTTTAGAATATGGATTGTGCTTTTGACTATGCAATCGCTACAAAACTTCACAGATTTTTCTCTATTTTTATTTTTGAAAGCTATGTTTCCAAGAAAAAATAGTTTAACCGAGTAGAAGATTATGTGGAAAATGTTGCATCACAATTTTACCAAAAAGTATTTGAGGTCTAGAGGGGACGAGAGCCCAGTTGTGTGACAGGAGAATCACCAGTGGAATGTAGGGATACAATTCACTTACCAAGGTTATCCCAACTCATTCTCAAGGATCAGAGTGGTATAACTGACTCATGATAGTTGTAAGACTTGTATTTTAAGTATTGTGGTAGTTCATAGGTAATGTATTCAAGATCAACAAGAGTTGAAAATAGGTCTAAAATGAAGGTACATGGCAGTATTCATTCATGTGCTCATCTCTTAAATATTTCTATTTATGGTAGCAGGGGGCTTCTTTGCTCTAGGTTGCTTTTCAAACATCAAACTTATTATATTAAGCTCATGTACTGAGCATTTTAAAATTATAATTTAGTCACTCACCAAAGTTTTATATTCAATGCCACACTCATCTTAGAAACTCCCCTTTTTCACCATAAGTATAATGACTGATGTGGTTTAGGGATAAACTAAATTAGAATAAGGTATGCCTTGTTACTATAGCTATATTATATCTACATTATTTCAAATATTTCCTCCAAAACAGGAAATTTTGTTATGTCCCTAAATTATTAGTTCCTAAAATTTGACTATCTTAAAAAACCTTACATATGTAAAAATTAATTGTACATTAGCAACTGCAAATTTTACCCATGTTTAATAAAAATGCCTAACTGTATGAATGAATATAAATAAGCTTTCTATTCTAGTTGAATATAGTAAAGACCTATGTACAGAGTTGAAGACTTAACAAATGTAAGGATCATTAAACCTAAATGTACCCAATGAATTTTGTTATGCTTGGGAGTCCAAGACCTTTATTTCTTAGTCATCCTTACCATAATTTTCTATATTACTGATGGAAAAGAATAACAAAAGATAAAACCATGACACTACAGGAAGATTTCCAATGAAGTGTGTCTTTATTATAGAATTTTAAGGCTCATTTTCAATCAAGTTCTTTTAGTATCTTTCACAACTATTCACGGACAATAAATAGAACATTTCAGAACATTTCATTAATATTTATGAATTTTTCACATGGCTAGTTACTAACCAAAGTATTTCAATTTGTTAAACAAGGAAAGATATAGCTATAAATTATGTACTGGTCATTCCATTTTACCAAAATGAAATAAATCAATGCCTTAAAATTGAATGACGTGCTCAAATCATAGTGTTTCCCCTTATTCTCTCAGCCAAACTGAAAAGATTATTAATATTACATAGGTACATGTCTACTTACATATTATATTCACATTTAAATATTAATCTAGTTTTTCCTCTTCACATCTGAGCTCCTGTTCCTTGATATTCCTGTGACCCTAAACCCATTGTGTCTTTTCAGAATAATTATCAATACTCTCCATCCATGGGAAAATTGTATGATTAGCTTGCTACTGCCATGATAATTTATTCATTTTCAATTATGACTAGAAATTGATGACCATCCATGTATTATGTATTCTCAAAAATATAAATCTAGGAAGATATTTCTTTGGATTCTGTAACTTAATTTATACACAGAGATTGTAAATCTATTTTAACAGTAAAAGAATAATCTAGGCATGATGATGCACACTGATAATCCCAGTCACTTGGAACCCCAGGCAGGAAGATGATTGATCCCCGGGGTTTTAGACCATCTGAGAACATAGTGGAACATCTCAAAAAAAAAAAAAAAAGTAAAACACATACACTTTACATGATAGAATAAACACTAAAACTATAAAAACAAAGTTAAAAACTTTAAAAATGAATGAACTTGTTGGATCAGAATTTTAGTGGTAGTTTGCTTCAAAAGAATTTCAATATAAAATCTTTAAATTCTTAAGACATCACTGTGAATTAAATAGATACCATCCTAATATTATGCCCTTTATAAAATGAATTGTAACACCCATAAAGACATTTTCAGTTCATTAAAACTGAATCTTTTTTTGTAATAACCAAAGTAATAACTGTATCAGGCAATTTCACCAATGGATGCTAACACTAATGGGCAAAAGTTGGGAAAATGGAATATTCTTGTGGCCTCAAAGCATCGCTGCACATGTTAATTATAAAGAAAAAAATGTGTGTTTATGGGGAGAGATTTGATGGAGTAGTCTTAACTAAGTGTTCAAGTTTGGCATTGTGATTGTGATGTAATGCAGTGGAAGGAACATATTTCTGTGGTATTCTTCCTGGGGATTATTGGCCTCAATGTCATAAAAATGAAAATTGGTGAATACAGTATTATAGTTCTAAAGAAAACAAGCTGGAGAGGAGATTTTGCATACCACGAAAAGCAGCGTGATATTTTAAATGTAGTCTAAATTAAAACAAAGCAAAACAAAACAAAGCAATACGGGACATTTAGAAATTATTTCAGAAAATGTGAATACAATCCAAATGTTAGGTAATGCAATTGAAATGATGCTGATTTCCTTAGACACTATAAGGTGATCTAGCTGCATAAGAAAATGTAATTTTATTGGGGAAACATTGGATATGGTCAAAGGATGCCTGAATATTTATTGTATTCTCTTTTTAATATTAGTGTGGGTTTGTTTTCAAAAGAATTGTTTCTGAGACAAAAGAACTTCTTTATTAGTCATCAGTATAAATTATCTCTTGAATTAATTTTTTAACATATACCATGTGTCAGATAAAGTAACAATGAAGTTACAAAAATGATCAAAAACATTACTTACGGGGCCGGGGATTTAGCTCAGTGGTTCCGTCACCTGCTACACAAGCGCAAAGACCCGAGCTCGATCCCCGGTACCAAAAAAAACAAAAACAAAAACAAAAAACATTACTTACATAGAGATCTTGAGGAAACAGAGCTGTTTTTGTACAAAATATTTTGACCTCCAGAAGCAACCAATCACTTGTTTAGCCTAATATTAGGAACACATGAAAAAAATATACAGAATACAATGTAAACAATAATAATCAAGGGAAAAATATATAAGAAAACAGAAAAAAAATTCAGGTTTTATTTAACTTTAAAATGTTGACTGAGATAGATTTTTGAAAAAGAAAATTAGCTTTTACATATAAAACTTACTCAATGCACTAAAAATAGGAACAAAAGTGAAACTAGAAGGTAATAATATTTATCTCTCAAATTAGGAAGAATCAAGTTTCATAACATTAAATGAAAAAATGTGAACATATAAGACCTCTCTGTTATTGTTGGCATAAAATTTTCAAATAATACACATCATTGTATTTTAACTCTAATTCTACTTCTATGATCTGCTGTTATAAAATCACTCACAAATATATTCTATTCATGCACTCATAAATATTCAAAATGCCTTATATTCACAGATATTTTTACTGAATCATTTGTGATATCAAATAATCAGAAACATCCTTCATATCCCCAGTAGGAGTCTGGTTAAATGAGTTCTGTTGTATGTCCATATCTGTGTATATGTGTGTGTATATATATATATATGTATATATATACACACATATATATATATAAAGTCAAGGTGCAACATATATGTTGTGATAATTAACAGTATATGTAAATGTGGAAATAGAGGCGATAGATATGCTACTTATATAGGCATACACACATATATCCATGTTCACACTTAGATCTTATACATACACATCAGATTTCTTTCAAACTATTTAAGAATTTGGCAATAGTGGTTGCTCTCTACAGAGAAGAAAAGTCACAGAGAAACAGACAAGAAAGTAAAATTTTCCATTGGATTATTATATAGAGATAAAATGAATATATTAAAAAGGAAGTATAAGAATCAAGAAAACAGATGATATAGAATGCGCAAAAACTTGAAATTATTTACATCAAGAGAGCTATTAGAAATAAAAAAAAAATGAATGCCCAATTTGAAGATAGGCTTAAGGTAGTGAGGGGCAATACTGACACTGAGAAAACAAAAGGATGTGAAATAAAAGGAAGCAGATAGCACTCTTAATTGAAGAAAATCTATGTGCTGTGCTTACCCTTTCTTTTTTCATGTTTTTCCTCATCAACTTCTGTTTTGCACTTGAAAAATGCTCATTTGAACACCTTATAAAATTTTATAATCTTGTAATCTTATCATATCATGCTTTCTGTCACATTAAAATAATTTATCTCAGTACTTTTCTTATTGCAAAATGTTGTTCTTAGTTTCATGAATAGAAGAGATTTTAAAATCTTGAAAACCAGAAATCATATATTTCCCTCAAATATTCCCATATTTCTTTAGCAGCACTCTTCGAGACAGATTCCTTCCTAGGGATTCTGCACAGTAGATCCATTCTTTGTGTTATTGCATTTGTTCCAAATTTGCTAACTCAGAAGCTTTTCTAAGTCTGTTTTGTTTGTTGTGCCTGCTGTAACCTTGAGGAACCCAAGAACACTGTGACTGCCTACACCCAGAACATCAGCCCATGGACTTACATCAGGCCCTATCCTCCTCAAAGGGTGACGAGTTACTAGTTTTTGAGTTATATTGTTGTTTTGTTGCCTCCCTTCCCAAATGCAGTCCTCATGATTAGGGGGTCATTTCCAAATGACTCATTGAATAAAAGGAGTTGTAACATCCATGCAGTCAAGCACCTTTCCCCTTCTTTCCTAGCACCTCTGGATCCCTGTCTGAGAAAGATTGTGAAATGGTTCGTCTTCTATATGTTATTTTTCAGGATTGTCATATGTGATTACAGTATTTATTTGGTTTCTTAGGTTAATGTTTCTAACATATCTTCTTTAAGCATTTGTGCATTTGGCCATTGGAGTATTATTTTTGCCTTACTTTCTATTCACTTTTATAAGGTCCAAGTTGTCTCCTCAGATCTGCAACTGGGTGGCAGACACACATGGCTATTACTCTGATACTGTGGTTTGCCTACAGTGAAAGCTGCTGGTCCAAGATTGATTCTTATTTGACTCCCACTGGCTGGCTCTTTGATGTTTCAGGCATATGGAGTACATGAAAGGAACTCTGGCACCAAAATGTCAAAAAAACTGTGATGTTACTGTCTTTCTCCCTCCACTCCCATTAATAGTCCTTTTCATTCATCATCTATGCTCTTATCTGCCCACATCTCCTAAAGATATTTTCTGGAATGAAGGAGAAAAGAGAGAACAGAGAGAGAGCAAAGAAAGTGGACTCTACTGCTAAGAGTAGTTCTGTCTGCTGTCATCACCAAGCCATTTTTTAAATGAATGTTCCCTCCCAACATTCAATTTCATCTACCTGGAAAGCATCCGGGTCATTTGCATTTTTAACAAAGATCTCAGGAGATTCTGATGCAAGCTGATCACTGGCCACAATATAAAACATTGCATTTAAATGTTAGCTGTCAATTTATGAACCTTGAGGCAAGCAATATAGAACACAGAATGGGCCTGCATTGGTACTTGAACCTGCTAATTTTATGGTGTCATGAGATTGTATGAGGAATCCAAAATTTATGAGTTTCAAATATATATATATATATATATATATTTATTTATTTATATATATATATATTTATATATTTTTTTTTTCCAGTTGGCTATTACCATGTTTAGTCAAAACTTTATTTTAAAACAAATGTTTCTATTTGGGAGGGGAGGGTTGTTGTCCTGTGAGTTTTAGTCCTGCTCTGGAATTTTGTCAATCATATAATTAGGAAGACAGAGAATCTGATTCAGGGTGAGTATGCATACCATGTTTATGGGATAAACTGCCATGATATACCTTCCCCAAGCTGCTCTAGAAGGAAAAAAGTGGATACAATATATTTGACTGTGAAGGGAGTGATGTCCTTCACGGTACTGCATGAAGATTTAAATGTCTTAAATTCTGTTGATAATCAGAGAAAAAAAAATGTGTAATATACTACAGATCTATAAGAGAAATTTCAATCCACGGGCTAACATACCAGCTACAGATTTTTCATTACAACTGATTTAAATTAGTGCTCCCACACAGACTATAGCATAGGGAACAGTAAGATTCCTTAGACAAAAGGACAGATGAAACAAATATCTTGCAGCCTTACTATTATCATGTGACAAAATGAAACCTGTTTGTTTCTTTGTGCTTTGGCTATGTAGCTTAGATGACATGATACCTTGCAGACAATCCAAGTACTTTGAGAAAATGGAGAAAGTAAATATAACAAGAAATTGCCAAGAATAGGCTGTTTTGAAAAAAAAAAAAAAAGGACTTAAAAGGTTTTATTATGATGAGATGACAATGAATATGTGCATAAGATAAACACTTTTATTAAATCATACATCCCAATGAAGGTTGTGAATAGCTCCCATCAAAATAGCAGGAGTCTGTTATTAAATGTAATAAGGTGTACTCACTTGAAAATATGTCCTACTTATAAATGCCTTTAAAATGCAAACTAGACTAACTCTATTGAGATTTGTTAATAAATAGTGAAAGGCATCTTACTCTGAAGTACTTCAAAAACAAATTATTCGAAGCGTCTATCAGGTGTTGTGGAAGGGAAGAATAGAGGAAGTTTGGATTTGAGTTTTTTCCAAGTCATCTTTAGGAGTACTCCAGAGCCCCAGAAAGTGGCTTATCAGTACATATTTGAATATTTTAATTACACACTTCAAAAAATACTTCAGAGTCATTTGACTAAAAGTGCAATTTGTGTATTACATTTTAGTACTTAAATCAACTATGAAATGGCATTTTATATTAAAATCCAATATACTTTGCATGCATTTTGTTCAAGAAAATTGAAATTAATTGTAACAAATTAAGGAAGACTAGGGGAGATAACAAATTTTTAAAATGTAATACATTATCAGGTGTAAAAATCTGTATCCTTAATATTCCAGAAAAAACTCAAATATGGAAAAGAGAAGGTACTGAATAAGATGGAGGTATAAATACATCTTCTGATAATTTTGAGGAATGCATTTCCAGGATGATATATGCAACTCAATTGTCTACCCTTTTCTCTAAAGCCCCTGTTTCCTAGTATTACTGAAGAAATAGATTGCTTTTCTATGTGATTCCTCCTTAATCCATACATTTGAGTGTACCCCTAACACTTAAACCCATACTTCCTACTCTTGTTGCTAATCAATAACTAGTTTCTGGAAATTTAACTCATGTTTGAAATAGTGCTGTTATAGTTTTAACCATTTAATGGAATGATGTAAGTAGAGTATGCTTCCTTAGTTGACTTGTCCCTTGATTTCACTTACATTCACTATTGAACAACCAGTGTTTCTAACAGACATTTTAGATATTGCTGGTCTCTTAGCTGATTTGAAAAGGCCAAAGACTTTCCACAAGTACTATTAAAACATATACTACATCCAGCACTACCTAAACTTTATCCCTTCATATACTATTCTAGTAATATTTCACATTAACAAAAATATGAATTTTTTGTGAAAGCATCAAAAATAAAGTATATTTTATTATGTTAAGTCAAATATTCCTTAAGATTGATGCGTATTTTATTACTCATGACTATTATTTTCATTTTATTATTTTTTAAAATTTGCATTGTTCTTATATTTTGAATATAGAATCTTTGTCCCTTCCTATGTATACATGTGGGTATATTTGTATATTAAACACACCTATCCACACATGCACACACAAACACACACTACCAAACTATAAAACATACAGACAAAGATATCCCCAAAAGATACCTTGTCAATACATAAAAAGTTTTATGCAAAAAAAGGTATAGTATTATTAGAAAATTAGCAAATGAAAATATATTCTTTTAAGATCGTGATATATAGTGTACTTATTATGATTATTCTCTAATAATTTTTGTTATGGAAAATTAATTTTTCATAGAACAGCTTTTATATTTGCTTTATTAATATCTACTTATAATACATTAAAATAAAAAATTAAAACTTAAATGAATAAAAATTATCCCCTATAAAAGAATGATTATACTTTGGGAATAGCAGAGTATTGTAGAAATAGTAAGTGTGCCTTAGTAAACTATGGACATGTTCAAAAAGGTTCAAGTAAAGGGAAGCTTTTATTAATAGGAGGTAAAAAAGGTAACAAAAGGTGAAAAAGAGATGTAGAAAGTGAGAAATGCACTTCAGTGGCTTGCATGTATATTCATTGGTTTTGTGTTCCCGAGATAAGAATTAGAGTCAACTTATTGGAAGAAGCACCATTGCTGGTCAAGTACATATTCCATATTTCTTTGAGAGAAGCTTATCTAAATTGCTGCAGTATTTAAGACTTTTAAAGGAAAACTTTGTTACAGAATCAAATGTGGCAGGCCTGAAAAGTATGGGGTGGGTATAGACTAAAAGAAAAATTTTATGGAAATTTTAGAAAGTTTTACTTAACAGGTCATACCTAGTATATCTGTGAAGCTTCACATCTGCAAGCTGAATGTCAAAATACATGGTTTCTTTTCTGCCACTGTGTATTTAATCCAAAATTTAAGTTTCTATGTTTTACCAAAAATCCTATCAGTGTTATCTTGATGTTTTATATTAGCAACAGAAGTCAATTCTTCCCAGCATGAAGTGCATTGTGTTTATGGAGATGCCAACAACTATTACAGCCCCAGAATCAAGTAATGAAAAGGTGGAAATTATCTTACAAAATTCTTTTGACAAACTCAGTAATAAAACCAGACTAAATTTAAAAAAAGGAAAACTGAGTCAGTACCTATCTTCAAGAGGCATATATATGCGTGAATACATACCAACACATACATAAACACACACACAAACTTGTACTGTGCTTTTGATTTCTTAAGGTTTCTTTGAAAGAACAGAAGTTTTTGTTTTCACAGTTATCAATTTCATCAGTTATTTTCTAGACTGTCTACAAGTCTATCTTTTATTTTTTTAAATCTAGCTTTTGCAATTCTTATAAATTTCCAAAATATTACTCTCAATTTTTTTAAAAGTTGTCTTTCATATTTAAGTTCTACTCCATTTAGAGTTGTTTTTTTTGTGTGCGTGTGTGTGCACGTGTGTGTATGGTGTCACAGTTGTACATTTGGCCATGGACTACTCTGTACTTTTCTAAAATTTATATGACACTATGTGTTAATACATTTATATTTCTCAACTTCTAATTATCTTTTTACATGAAAATAAAAATAATGCACCAAAATCTCCAAATAATTTTTTTCAGATTTTAAAGTTCATTAAATTATAGGAAAAAATGTTGAGTGTAAATTTGTATTATACTTTTTATTACGATAATATTTTTATATATTTCAGTAGTATTACTGTTTTTTCAATAAAATTTTATAATTTTATGTTTTACATCTTATGTATTGTACCATTCTAAAATGTCTTCTAAAGTTTGTACTACTATAAATTACAACAGTATTTATATACCTTTAAACACTTACGGAAAAGGTAAACAAATGAATGTGAGATTGGTCTACTACGCTAGATTTTATTTTTTAAATTAATTTTATTGGTACATTTTAAAACATACAAAATGATAACATTCATCATATGGAGTTTGTACCTGTACATGATATTTCTTGATTATTCTTTTTCCCTTTCCCTCCTCTTCCCTTCTTTTTAATAAAAATTTTGTTTCCATCATTTGCTTCTTTTCTTTTTTCTTTTTCTTTTCTTCCTTTCCTCTTCCCCCTTTCCTACTTTCCATTTGACATTTTTTTCTTTTGGTACTGTGGATCTAACTCCAGACCTTGTGGTTGTGAGGCAGGCAGTGGAATCACTGAGCTAAACCAGGGATTTAGCTAAGTGGTTCCACCACCTGCCTCTACTTTCCATTTAAACATTTTCTTTCTATTTTACAAATATTATACATTTTGATCCGTTTTTATATGTTAGGTTTCTCACACCAGAGAAACCAAGTAATATGTGTGTCTGATTTATTTCACATAAGAGTATGGTCTCAAGGTGTATTCATTTAGCAAGAAATGTCTTACATTTATACTTCTTTATAGAAGAGTAATACTCTATTGAATAAAAAAAAACACATCTTCTTTATCCTTCATCAGTTGATGGGCATTTGGGCTGCTTCCAAGATTTAGCTACTACAAATTGCACTACTATATACATAGGTGTGGATATATCACTGTGGGATGATGTTTTTAATACTTTTGGGAAGACATCAAGAAAGGGGATAACTGGGTCAAATGGAACCTCAAGTTTTAGTTTATTGAGGAATCTCCACACTGATTTCCACAGTGGTTACACCAGTCTAAACTCCCACCAACAATGTAAAAACGTTCCTTTTTAACCACAGCTTTGCCAGCATTTGTTATTGGTTGATTTCTTGATAATAGCCATTCTTTCTGGAGTGAGGCAGAATATAATTGTTTTAATGTGCATCTCTTGAATGACCAGTGATTTGAACATTTTTTCTTGTATTTATTTGCCATTTCTATTTCATCTGAGAAGTGTCTGTTCATTTCAGATGCTCATTTTTTAATTAGGTCTTTAAATTTAGGGGTCTGATTTTTTTG
The DNA here is from genome assembly GCF_053883595.1 of Heterocephalus glaber. Classification (NCBI taxonomy): domain Eukaryota; kingdom Metazoa; phylum Chordata; class Mammalia; order Rodentia; family Bathyergidae; genus Heterocephalus; species Heterocephalus glaber. The sequence continues at coordinate 24,292,559 of NW_028258145.1, read as the reverse complement.
AGTTCTTTACATATTCTAGATATTAGAATATGTAAATATTTATCTGAGGGATAGCAGACAAAAATTTTCCTGCTCTATGGGTTGTCTCTTCACTCTGTTGGTTGCTTTTGCTGTGCAAAATATTTTTAATAACATGAGATCCCACTTGTTTGATACTTTATGATATTTTCTGTGTGATTGGGGTTTTGTTCATAAAGTCTTTACCTATACCTATGGTTTCAAGAGGTCTACCTATGCTATCTTCCAGCAGATTTAGTGTTTCTGTTTTAATATTTAGATCTTTGATCCACTCTGGTTTTGGTTTAGTATATGGTGAGAGATATGGGTCTAGGTTTAGTCTTAGGTGCATGGAAAGCCATTTTTCCCAGAATGATTTATTAAGAAGGGTATCTTTCTTCCAGTGAGTGTGTTTAGCTCCTTTGTCAAATTTAAGCTGGCTGAGTGTGTTTGGAGTTGTTTCTCCATCTTCTAGTCTGTCCTATTGATCCTTGGGTCTGCTTTTTTTTTTTTTTTTTTTTTTTCTTTTGCTACTGCCATATTTTTATCACTGTAGCTTTGTAGTGTAACTTCATGTCATGGATTGCAAACCCCCTTGCCTTCCTTTGTTGTCCAGAATTGTTTGTGCTATTCTAGGTTTCATCTGGCTCCAAATGAATTTTAGGGCTGTTTTCTCTAATTATGTGAGGTATGCTATTGGTATTTTAATTGAGATTGCATTAAATCTGTATAACAATTTTGAGAGTATAGCCATTTTCACTATATTGGTTTTCCCTGCCCAAGAATAAGGAATATCTTTCAATTTTCTGACATCCTCTTTGATGTTCTTCTTCAGAATACTATAGTTTTTAAGGTAAAGGTTTTTCACTTCCTAAGTATTCCTAAGTATTTCTTTTTTTTTTCTTTTTGTGCTATTCTGAAAGGTGTGGTTGCCCTAATTTCTGTCTTAGTGAGTTTGTTCTTTGTATACAGGAATGGTATTGATATTTGAGTGTTCATATCAGGTATGCTCTTGAAATTATTTATTAAATCTAAAATGTTTTGGTAGAGTTTTTGGGGTCTTCTATGTAGAGTTATCATGTCACCCGCTAATAATAATAATTTAACTTCTTCCTTTCCTAGCCTTATTCCTTTTATATCTTTCTGTTATCTAATTGCTCTGGTTAATATTTCCAGAATCATGTTGAATAAGAGTGGTGATAGTTGAGATCCTTGTCTTGATTCTGATTTTAGAGTGGAAGCTTTCAGTTTTTTGACAACTTAGTAAGATGTTGGCAGTTGGTTCGTCATAAATGGCTTTTATCAGACTGAGATAAAGACTGTATATTCCAATTTTCCATAAGTTTTTTTTTTATCATGAATGGGTGTTGTCAAATGCTTTTTCTGAATCTATTGAGATGATCATGTTTTTTTTTGTTCTTTCTGTTAATGTGGTGTATTACATTTTTTGATTTGCATGTGTTGAAATACCACTGCATCCCTGGGATGAATCCTACTTGAGCATGGTATATAATCATCTTGGTGACTTGCTGCATTGTTGGTCAGTATTTTATTGAGGATTTTTGTGTCTATGTTCATTTGGGATATTGGCCTATAGCTCTCTTTTTTGGTTGGTTCCAGGAATGAGTTAGGGAGTATTGTTCCCTTCTAATTTCCTTAAGGAGTTTGTGAACTACCAGCATTAGATCTCCAAATTTTTGGTAGAATTCAGCAGTGAATCTTTCAAGACCTGAGTTTTTCTTTCTTTGTAGGTTTTTCATTGCATCTTCAATTTTATTGATTGATAATTGGTTATTTAGAATTATTACATCTTCATGCTAGATTTTAAATGTACTATTTCCCCTTAGTTCAGTTGTTTGCTTTGAAGAAAATCACAATCTCTTATCTGTTTTCAAATTTTTATTTCACCTAATTAATATATATTAATTTGTAAATTTTAATTTCTAGTAAAATGATGGACAATAATTTTACCAATCATTACTGCTTTTTCCCTTAATTTTTTAAAATTAATTTTATTGGTACATTTTAGGTATACAATATAATGACATTATTCATTAGAAATTTGCATCTTTACATAATCTCTCTTAGTTCTACTTTTCAGCCATTCCCCTGCCCTTTCTTCAACCCCTCCATCCCTCCCTATTTACAAAGACCTTGTTTCCATTTTTTCATTTTCTCATATTGATTCCATTCCCTTCTTTCCTTTCCCCTACCTCTCCCACTTCCCTTTCCCCTTTTCCCCCTTTCTTCCTATTTCACATTATCTATTATACCTTCTAGTCTCTATTTAAACATTCAGTTTCTCACACCAAAGAAACTATTTGTTATTTACCCACATGTGTTCTATTTATTTCTCTTAAGAGTAAAGCCTCAATGTGCATCCATTTAGTACTGTCTAATTTCCCATTTTTAATGGCTGAGTAGTATTCCATTTTATTAAAAAACTTCACATTTTCTTCATCCATTCTCCAGTTGATGGGCAATTGGGCTGCTTCCAAGTTTTAGCTATTACAAATTGTGCTGGTATGAAAATGGATGCACATATATTACTTTGGTATGATTCTTTTAATTCTTTGGGGGAAGATACCTACCCAGGAAAGAGGGGGTCAAATGGACTTCTAATCCTAGTTCTTTGAGGTATCTCCATACTGATTACCAAAGTGGTTGCACCAACGGACTCTCCCATCAGCAGCAGAACAGTGTTCCTCTCTCCCAACAGCCCCACCAGCATTTGTTATTGGTTGATTTAATGATACCAGCCATTGTTTCTGGAGTGAGGTGGAATCTTAGCATTGTTTCCATTTGCATCTCTAGAATGACCAGTGATGTTGAACATTTTTCCTATGTTTATTTGCTATTTCTACTTCTTTGTATAAGAAATGTCTGTTCAGATGCCCATTTCTGGATGGGGTCTTTAAATTTGGGAGGTCTGACTTTTTTAAAGTTCCTTTTAGATTCCAGGTAGTAGACCTTTGTCTGAGGAACAGCAGATGAAAACTTTTTCCCACATTGTGGGTTGTCTCTTCACTCTGTCGGTGGTTTATCTTGCTGTGCAGGAGCTTTTTAAATAAGAGATTCAGCCTGCTGCAGACAGGCAGGTCTGTGCACACCCTACCAAGGTCTCAAGTTGTGCAGAAGATGCTGATTCATCCCGTTGCAGACAGGCAGCCACCTGGTTCCACACTGCAAAGATGCAGAGGGCACCAGACCATAAGACCAAGGGACTGAGTCCTGCTGCTCCCAGCACAGAGGTAGGGGCTTCTGACCCACAGTCTCACTGCTCCTGGTCCAGAGGAAGGGTCTTCCAGGTCACCATCCCTCCCGCTGCTCCCAGCCCAGAGGAAAGGGCTTTTGGGCCACCTTCTGTCCCACTGCTCCTGGCCCAGAGGAAGAGGCTTCTGGGACACCATCCCTCCCACTGCTGCCGGCCCAGAGGTAGGGGCTTCTGAGCCGCCATCCCACTGCTCATGGTCCAGAGGAAGGGGCTTCCCAGCCACCATCACTTCGGCTGCTCCCAGCCCAGAGGAAAGGGCTTTTGGGTCACCATCCCTACCACTGCTCCCAGCTCCTGGCCCACCTCTCCCAGTTCAGAGGAGGTAATCCGTGCAGGCACTAACAGACCCCTGGCCCAGTCAAAATGAGAAAACACACAAATAAGTCTCAAAACTAGACTTGCAGATCACCTACAGCAATCCCAAAGGGAAATGAGATGGAATATTCTGATACTCAAATACATGGACATACTGAACTGGCAAAAAAAAGGGATCTGGAAAAAATGAAATCAGAAATAATTTTTCAGATAACAGGAGAAATTGTGCCCCTAGTGCAAGACATGATTAATAAATGTAGAGAGGAGCTCAGAAACATGATGGAATCCCAACAAAATAAACAAAAGGAATCCATAAAAGAGATACAAATAGGTTTGCAGGACATGAAAAACTCCATTGAAAGTCTACACAGCAGAATGAGCCAATGTGAGGACAGAACTTCAGATACAGAAGATAAGATTGCAATTAGAGACCAGGAAAAGAAAAATTCCTTCAAAATTATAAGGGAACATGAGAAATCAATCCAGAAACTGCTAGATGATGCAAAGAAGAATAACATAAGACTGATTGGGCTCAATGAAGAAAGAGGAGAGAGTGGAGATGACATAAAAAACCTCTTCACAGAAATAATGGAAAAAAAACTTCCCAAGCAGGGGAAAAGAGCTTGAAATACAGATAGGTGAGGCATATAAGACTCCAAATAGCCTTGATCAAAAAGAATCTACACATAGGCATATAATTTTTAAGATTCCAGAAACCTAACAGAAGAACAAAGTTCTCCAAGCAGTCAGAGAAAAGAAACAAATCACATACAGAGGAAAGCCCATCAGAATCACAGAAGATTCCTCAACACAAACCATCAAGGCAAGAAGAGCTTGGACTGATGTATTTCAAGCCCTAAAGGTAAACATCCCCAACCCAGATTGATGTACCGTGCAAAACTATCTTTCAAAATGGATGGAGAAATAAGATACTTTCATGACAAAGAGCACCTTAGGAACTACGGGAATACCAAACCAGCACTACAAAGAATTTTACACAAAATCCTAGGAACAGACATTGAGGATCACAACCCCAGGAAACAAAGCAGAATGAACCCATCTGGCATGACAAGAAATTAAACGTAAAGGGGGAGAACTCAACAAAAAGAAAAAGTCATGGCAATGACAAGTCAATATGTTTCAGTTACAACCGTCAACATTAGTGGTCTCAATTCACCAATCAAAAGAAATAGACTGGTAGAACGGGTCAAGAAGCAATATCTAACAATATGCTGCATACAAGAAACACACTAAATTCAAAAGGAAACTCATAGATTGAAAGTTAAACAGTGGAAAACAATACTCCATGAAACAGGAACCTGAAAAAAAGCAGGAGTAGCTATCCTCTTTGCAGACCAAGTAGATTTAAAACCAACACTGATTAAGAGAGACAAAGAAGGACACTACATCCTTGCAAAGGGAAGAATCCAAGAGGAAGAGATGACAATCATAAATATCAATGCACCAAACACTATTGCAACCAACTATATAAAACAAATACTAACAGACATGACAATTCATACATGCACTTATATAATTGTAGTGGGGGACCTCAACACCCCACTGTCACAGATAGATCAACTAGACAAAAAATAAGTAATGAAATACTAGAACTCAATCGAACTCTTGAACAAATGAACTTAACAGATGTTGACAGAGCCTTCCACCCCACAAAATCAGAACACACATTCTTCTCAGATCCACATGGGTCTTTCTCCAAAATAGACCACATACTCAAACATAAAACATGTTTAAGTCAGTGCAAAGTAATTGAAGTTATCCCCTGTACATTATCAGACCATAGTGCGATGAAATTGGAGATCCATAGCAAAAGAAACTCAAAAAATTTCATAAACACATGGAAATCGAACAACATACTTCTGAATAACAAATGGGTCACAGAGGAAATTAAAGAAATCAGACAGTTCCTTCAATTAAATGACAATGACAATACAACATATCAGAATCTATAGGACACAATGGAAGCAGTCTTACAAGGAAAATTCATAGCAGTGAATACGCATATTAGGAAAACAGAATGAGCCCAATTAAACAACCTGATGCTGAACCTCAAGCTTCTAGAAAAAGAAGAGCAGGACAACCCCAAAGCTCATACAAGGGAGGAAATTATAAAGATCACAGGAGAAATCAATGCAATGGAGACTAAGAGAATGATACAAATAATCAATGAAGCCTAGAGTTGGTTCTCTGAAAGGATCAACAAAATTGACAAACCTTTAGCCAACCTTGTCAGAAAAAGGGAAGAAAAGCCCCAACTCCATGCAATTAGGAATGAAAAGGGTGAAATTACAACAGAACCAGCAGAAATCCAGAGGATCATCAATACCTACTTCCAGAACCTATACACCAATAAGATGGACAACACAGAAGAAATGGACAGATTCCTACATACATATGAATTACCAAAGATGAAAAAAGAAGACCTAAAAATTCTGAATAACCCAATATCAACCAATGAAATTGAAAAAGTAATTAAAATCTTGTCAACTAAGAAAAGCCCAGGCCCTGATGGCTTCACTGTTGAATTCTACAAGACATTTAGAGAGGAACTGCTGCCACTACTGTTTAAACTCTTCCATGAAATTGAAAGGGAAGCAATACTCCCAAATTCATTCTTGGAAGCAAGCATCACCTTGATCCCCAAAGCAGAGAAAGACCCAACTGAAAAAGAGAACTATAGGCCAATCTCACTAATGAACATAGATGCAAAAATCCTTAATAAGATAATGGCAAACAGAATGCAGAAGATCATCAAGAAGATCATACACCCTGATCAAGTGGGATTCATCCCAGGGATGCAGGGATGGTTCAATATATGAAAATCAATCAATGTAATACACTATATCAATAGAGCCAAGGACAAAAACCATATGATTATCTCCATAGAAGCAGAAAAAGCATTTGACAAAATACAAAATGCATTTATGATAAAAACCCTACAAACAATTGGAATAGATGGTCTCTACCTCAAACTGATAGAAGCCATCTATGAAAATCCAACAGCCAATATCATACTAAATGGTCAAAAACTGAAATCCTTCACACTTAAATCAGGAACAAGACAAGGATGTCCACTATCACCACTCTTGTTTAATACAGTTCTGGAAACATTAACAATGGCAATTAGACAAGAGAAAGAAATAAAAGGAATAAAGAGAGGTAATGAAGAAGTCAAATTGACATTACTTGCAGATGACATGATACTCTATATAGAAGACCCCAAGAACTCCACCAAAAGTCTTCTAGACTTAATAACCAAATTCAATCAAGTAACTGGTTACAAGGTCAACACACAAAAATCAATAGCTTTCCTCTACACCAATGACAGACTCACTAAGAGAGAAATAGGGTAAATAATTCCTTTCACAATAGCATCCCCAAAATTGAAATACCTAGGAATCATCCTAATGAAAGAAATCAAAGACTGCTTCTCTGAAAACTATGGCACTCTGAAAAGAGAGATTGAAGATGATATCAGAAAATGGACAGACATCCCCTGCCCCTGGGTAGGAATAATTAATATATTGAAAATGGCCATACTCCCAAAACTGCCATATAGATTTAATGAAATTCCAATTGAGATTCCCAGCAGCATACTTCATAGTCCTTGAGAAAACAATCCAAAAATTCATTTGGAACAAGAAGAGACCTAGAATAGCAAAAGCAATTCTAGGTAACAGAGACATGGCAGGGGGCATCATAATCTCCAACCTGCAACTATACTACAAAGCTACTGTGTTAAAAACAGCATGGTACTGGCAAAGAAACAGACTTGAGGACCAGTGGAACAGATTAGAAGATGCAGAAACACTCAGCCACCTCATCTTTGATAAAGGAGCCAAACACCCTCATTGAAGGAAAGATAGCCTCTTTAATAAATGGTGCTGGAAAAATTGGGCTTCAACTTGCCAAAGATTAAAACTAGACCTGTATCTCTCACCATGCACTAAACTAAAATCAAAATGGATTAAAGATCTAAATATTAAAAAAATACCCTGAACCAGTTGGAACAGAGGTTAGGTAGAACCCTTGAAGACACCTGTGTAGGAAAAGATTTTATGAACAAAACCTCAGTTGCCCGTGAAGTAGCACAAACAATCAACAAATGGGATCTCTTCTTATTAAAAAGCTTCTGCACAAGAGAAACCACCAGCAGTGTGAAGAGACAAGCCACAATGTGGGAAAAAATCTTCACCTGCTCTTCCTCAAAGGTCTACTGTCTCAAATCTATAAAGAACTTAAAAAGATCAGACCTCCCAAATTGAAAGACCCAATCCAAAAATGGGCATCTGAAATGAACAGACATTTCTCAGACAAAGAAGTAGAAATAGCAAATAAATACATGAAAAAAAGCTCAATATCACTGGTCATTTGAGAGATGCAAATGAAAACAATGCTGAGAATCCACTTCACTCCAAAAAAAATGGCTGCTATCATGAAATCAACCAATAATCAATGCTGGCGGGGCTGTGGGGAAAGAGGAACCCTGCTCCACTACTGGTGGGAGTGTAGACTGTTGCAACCATTGTGGAAATCAGTATGGATATACCTCAAAGAACTAGGACTGGAAGTCCCATTTGACCCCACTATTCCACTGCTGGGGATCTTCCCCAAAGAATTAAAAGAATCATACCACAGTGATATATGTGTGCCCATATTTATAGCAGCACCGTTTGCAATAGCTAAAACTTGGAAACAGCCCAAATGCCCATCAACTGGAGACTGGATAAGGAAAATGTTTTTTTTTTTTTTATAAAATGGAGTACTACTCAGCCATAAAAAATGAGAAATTAGAGACATTTATAGCTAAGTGGATGCATATTGAGGGGATACTCTTAAGTGAAATAAATAGGACACATATGTGTAAATACCAAATGGTTTCTCTGGTGTGAGAAATTGAAAGTGTAAATAAGGACCAAAATGTATATTAGGTAATGTGAAATAGGAAGAAAAGGGGCAAAGGGGAAGGAAGTGGAAAGGCTAGGAGAGAGGATAGAAGGGAATGGGTTTAATATGAGAAAATGGAAAAATAGGAACAAAATCTTTGTAAATAGGGAGGAATGGAGGGGTTGAAGGAAGGACTGGGCAGGGGTGAAAAATAAGAACCAAGAGAGACTATGTAAAGGTGCAAATTTCCAATGATGAATATCATTATATTGTATACCTAAAATGTACCATTGATTAGAATGAATAATCTATAATGTAAAATAGGAAGAAAAGGTCCAAAGGGGTAGGGGTAGTTGGAGGGGCACGGGAAAGGCAAGAAGGGAAAGGAAAAATGATGAGAAATGGAAAAAATGGAAATAAAGTGTTTGTAAATAGGGAAGGGTGGAGGGCATGAAGGGAGGGCTTGGAATGGGGAAAAAATAAGAACCAAGATGCATTATGTAAAGGTACCATTCCCAATGAGAAATGTAATTGTGTTGTATACCTACAATGTATCAATACAAGAATTTAATTAGAAAAGAAAAAGAAGAAGAAGATATCTCACTTGCTGATTGTTTGTGCTAGTCCACGGGCAACTGAGATTTTGTTCATAAAACCTTTTCCTACACCAAAATATTCAAGAGTTCTACCTAACCTCTGTTCCAACAGGTTCAGCATTTCTATTTTAATATTTAGATCTTTAATCCATTTTGATTTTAGTTCAGTGCATGGAGAGAGATATAGATCTAGTTTTAATCTTTGGCAAGTAGAAACCCAATTTTTCCAGCACCATTTATTACAGACACTATCTTTCCTCCAGTGAGGGTGTTTGGCTCCTTTGTCGAAGATGAGATGGCTGAGTGTTTCTGGAGTTGTTTCTGCATCTTCTAATCTATTCTGGGCTTCCTGCAGTTGTAATCTTCGTTGTCCTTTCCTAGAATATTGTGTAAAATTTTTTGGAGTGCTGGTTTGGTATTCATGAAGTTCCTAAGGTGATCTTTGCCATGAAAGTATCTTATTTCTCCATCAATTTTGAAAGAGAGTTTTGCAGGGTACATCAGTCTGAGTTGAAAATTGTTTTCCTTTAGGGATTGAAACAAATCACTCCAACCTTTTCTCGCCTTAATGGTTTGTGTTGAGAAATCTTCTGTGATTCTGATGGGCTTTCCTTTGTATGTGATTTGTTTCTTTTCTGTAACTGCTTGTAGAACTTTGTTCTTCTGTTAGGTTTCTGGAATCTTAACAATTATATGTCTATGTGTAGATTTTTTTTGGATCAAGGCTAGTTGGAGTCCTATATGCCTCATTTATCTGTATGTCAAGTTCTTTTCCCCTGGTTGGGAAGTTTTCTGCCATCACTTCTGTACACAGTTTTATGTCATCTGCACTCTCTCCTGTTTCTTCATTTACTCTGATCATGTTTGTGTTTTTCTTCTTTGTATCATTTAGCAGATGCTGGATTGTTTTCTTATACTCCCTTACCATTGTAAAGAAAATTTTCTCTTCCTGGTCACTAATTGCAATCTTATCTTCTATATCTGAAATTCTGTCCTCACATTGGCTCATTCTGCTGTGTAAACTTTCAATGGAGTTGTCAGTCTCCTGGAAATCTGTTTGCATATGTTTTATGGATTCCATTTTTTTTCCTATGTTGAGATTCCATCATGTTCCTCAGCTCTTCTATTTTTTTGTGTGTCCACTCTAGATTTATTAATCATGTCTTGTACAAAATCTCTGCTGTTATCTGAGAAATTATTTGTGATTCCATTTTTTCCAGATCCTCTTTTGTTGGCAGTTCAGGGAGTCCATATGTTTGAGTATCAGATTGTTCCATCTCATTTTCCTTTGGGCTTGCCTGAGGTGATCTGGAATTCTGGTTTTGAGACTTGTTTACATGTCTTCTCATTTCAACACATACAGCATGCTGTGCCTTTGTTCAGGCAACTTTTTGCTTACCCAGTGGTCTTCAATTCTCAGCAAGCCACTGAGGAGCCTTTTCTCTGCTGCTCACCAGTACACTAATTCCTGAGTTCAGCATCATGGTCTTCTGGATCCCTGAGCTGACTTGTCTGGGCAGGCTTCTGGCTGAGGCCTATGCACACTTGGGATGGTATCTAGGTGTGCTTCTGGATAGGGGCCCTATGTACCTGTTGTCTGAGACAGACTTTTTCCCTTAATTTTGAAAAAAGATTCTTCACTATACTATTTTACCACATTTGAAGACCACTTATTTCTTGATAAAATGTTCTCATCTTGACAGAATTTGTAAAAATTTCCCCAATTTCATAATGTTTTGAAGAGTCATGCATTATTGTCTTTTTCTTATTTTAAAATTCTCATATACTTTATTTTTAAACATTATACCATATTACTTTCTTTGAGTTTTTCTGTTTTCTATAGCTTCATAAATTGTACTCTGATTAATTTTCAGTATTATATACTTATTATCACAAACATCTTCTTAGAGTTTATGTGAGCTCATCACCCAAGTTAAGATACAATAACCTATACCAAAATGTTGCTGGAATGGTGACTGTTCTAGGTTCTTGGTATCCCTAGCAAAGAAATGAGCAGGAAACATAGGCAGAAGTCAGATCATAGATTAATTAGCTAGGATATTCTCTTCTAAGTAAGAATGGGCCAGTGAGAAGACCTCATGGCCCCCAAAGCAGTCAAATGTCAGAGGCTACATATGGTTTCTACAGGGAGGGAGTAGCTTTGAACTGTCATGACAATTCATTCTAATCAGGGACAATGTCTTCATTTCTATTAGGTCACGGAGTGAGTGTCCCTAAATGGACCCTTGAGAAACTGTCATGGCACCCACACTCAATGGGAGAGATCACAATGTAAATATGATAATAAGTATAATTAGGTGGGATCACTTTCAAACTTTCAGGATATTCTATTGCACATGTGTTCCTGGGCATTGATTAATTACTGGAGTTGGGTGCTCTTTGTAGTTTCTAGGTATCTTATCTTGGAACCCCCCCAGAAGCCTATAGCACTCTCTTGTCTTTCCTGGCTATGGTCTAGCTGTAAAAACTGGGCATTTCCTGTGGCTTTGAGGGACCCAGCTTTCTCTTTTTCCCATTGGTGTCTGGGCCCCCTCATTCCAGATATTTCCCCCCTCTGTCTCCTGCATCAGCACTAGTTGACATCTTTAGAATTTTATAGTAATAGTTTCTAAATAATTCCTTTTATATTTTCTTCTCTGAAAATTTGTCAAGTAGTTTATTTTACTTCAACATCACTGTTTTATTCTCCATTTAATCTGTCAATCACTGTAGTAAGATCAGTATTCTTTCAGCTGTTGTTTATGTAAAAATATAAGGTTGCAATATTTATACTAGTTTTCAAATTTTTGGCAAAAGAATTCTTCCAAAACTGCTTTTGCTTAAAAAAGAAAGTTTTTACTATTTTTGTATATTACTCTTGTATATAAATTTTAGATATCCTATTTATTTGTGAGTGAAAAATACTTAATATTTACAGAGTAAGTTGAGGAAAAATTGTATATGATTTCTACTACCTATGATTTTCTTTGTTTTATTTTTTCTTACTATTAGTGTATTAATGAAGTCATTACCTTATGCATCTGTTGTTTTAGATATGAATTTTTCTATAATTTTTATTCTGAATGACTATATCTTTCTTAGAGCTATAGTATTTTGTTTGTATTCTTTATAGAGCTCATTAATATTCATTACTAGAATATCTCCAAATGATTTGTATATTTTGTAGCCAGTATAGACTTTAAATTTATTTTTTATTTAACTATGGCTTACATAGCTTTAGTTTTTTACATATAAAAGCTTATTTTGTTTTTTGTTTATTTCTCTTTCTATAGTATGATGCATTAATTTGATGGTTTCAATAGTCTCTATAGATTATTTTTTATTTTTACATTATTACAAATAAGGGCAAACCCACTCCTATTATGTCTCCTTTTTAATTTTCATTAACAAAGATCCCTAGAACAATTTTGAATAGTGTATGCAAAAAAAGCATCCTGTTTTCAACAGACTTAGTTGTTATGTTGTACATTTTTAGCCTTAAATTTTACATTTCTTAGAGATTCATGTTAGACAATTAACATAGGAAAGTATCAATTTCTGATTTACAAAATCTTCTCTTTTTAATTATGACAGACTAACTGTTCACAATCATTTTCATGCACTCCTAATATACATGGATTAAGAATATATATATATATATATATATAATTGCCACATGTTTTAAACATTTATAATCTTTTAAGTTCCATGAGCTTGTCCTTGTTTCCTTTCTTATTTCTGAGACATAATACCCAACATTCACAACTTAAAGCATAAGAAGTTTAATTTTCTCTCTATGATCAGTGGGCTTCAAGACAAAGAAATCACAGAGGTAGGTGTAGTATACAAAGATGCTTAGTTTATAGCAGATTAGAAGCAAAGCAGGTGAACAGTGTCAGAAAGGAAAGGGAGAGGGGCCATATATAGTACCAAAGGCTGCTCCTCCATGACCTACTCAGACACACCAAGGAGAATGCTTTACTACTCTCTTAGGTGTTTCTTAATCCAATAAAGATAACATATAAGGAATAAATCATTATGAAGTTATATATTCATTTATTTTGCAAAATATTATATTGATGACTCATGCTTGATGATACTTAAAGAAAAGTTCCTTTTATTTTCAGTCTTATACGACATCCTTTCATATGAATATGCCAAATTTAATGGGTGAAATTGAAATAGTATTGATGTATTTGTAGAGTTAACAATATTTCCTTGAACTAATATATGTCTCCTTATGTATATGTGAGTAGTTTTCTGGGTTATAGTTTATAAACAAGTGTCTTGCTGGAGCTGTCTGAAACTAGTTTGCAAGAGTGTTTTGAGTTTTTCTGTTATTGATTCCACAATCACAGGTAGACCTCAGTAGCTTGAAAGAGGACATGTCCACACAAATTAGTAAACACTACCAATAACATCCCCTCACCCCTGACAGACAACCTAGTTCAATCATTTAACATCACACAATTAGATATATGCCCCACAGTGGAAGTGGTGCTTTACAGGGAGAGATGATTTCATATTATCTGCATGACTGGTCATTGTTCATAAAGTGGTTAAAACCTCATCTGAAAGTTTCCTGTTGCTATACATTCTCAACAATTTTTATTTTTCATTAAATGTTTACTGTTTCACTTCTCTGAGTACTACTGAAGTAGAACTAATTCACATTTATATCTTAGCCTAATATGAAACTTTGCTTTTCCATGAGCTAACATATCTATTTGTTGTCAGAAAGTATTCTTATATTCCATGATATATCCTTTGCTGGACATCTACTTACATATCTACTTTCCTAGTTATCTCTATGTCTATCAACTAACAATAAGTTCTTCCAGTGTGGAGCTTTTCTCTCTTTTTTTGTATTAAATTCTTTTATTGGTACATTGTAAGTATACAACACAATTACATTTCTCATTGGGAATTGTACTTTTACATAATGCATCTTGGTTCTTATTTTTCCCCATTCCTAGCCCTCCCTTCACGCCCTCCACCCTTCCCTATTTACAAAGACTTTATTTCCATTTTTTCCATTTCTCATCATTTTTCCTTTCCCTTCTTGCCTTTCCCGTGCCCCTCCAACTACCCCTACACCTTTGGACCTTTTCTTCCTATTTTACATTATCGATTATTCATTCTAATCATTGGTACATTTTAGGTATACAATATAATGACATTCAGCATTGGAAATTTGCACCTTTACATAGTCTCTCTTGGTTATTATTTTTCACCCTTGCCCAGCCCTCCCTTCAACCCCTCCAGTCCTCCCTATTTACAAAGATTTTGTTCCTATTTTTCTATTTTCTCATATTAATCCCATTCCCTTCTATCCTTTCCCCTAGCCCTCCCACTTCCTTCCCCTTTGCCCCTTTTCTTCCTATTTCACATGACCTATTATACATTTAGTCCTTATTTACACTTTCAGTTTCTTACACCAGAGAAACTATTTGGCATTTACACATGGGTTTCCTATTTATTTCACTTAAGAGTATTGCCTCAATGTGCATCCACTTAGCTAAAAATGTCTCTAATTTATCATTTATCATTTTTTATGGATGAGTAGTAGTCTATTTTTCTCAACATTTCTAACTATTTTACATAACATATATTTCATAAATATGGTATCGATTTTGTGTATGATATAAAAAAGGGATATTGTTCCAATTCCACATTTCATTATATGTACAATTAATTTTGGACAAAATTATTTCTTGAATACTTTCTATTTTCCCCTTGAGTAGTTTCTATTCCCCTCAAAATCACTGTTCTCGTAAACACTCTACCTATCTATCTTTGCACAATATAGATTTTAATTGCTATAACTTAATAATGACCATTTATGTGGTCATACACATTATATTAATTTATTCAATTTCAAAAGCATTTTTATAATTTTCATATTAATTTTATGTGTTTATCAACTTTATCAAATATAAGAATTTGATTGAAATTTTTACATTTATCTGGGAAGAGTTTTTCTACATTTTCCATAATTAAGTTTTAGAATATTCTCATAAAAGTCATGGACATAGTTTCAACAAAATTCCAGTTTCTGTTATACACAGACTATATTTGTGACAAATTACTATTTCTTTTACAAAAATAGCTATTGCTGCTGGGTCTGTAATCCTAACACTTGGGAGGCTGAAGCAGGAGAATCGAATCGCTGCAAGTTCAAGGCCAGCCTGGGCTGCATAGTGAGTTCAAGGGCAGCCTGAACTATACAACAAGACTTTGTCTCAAAAAAAATACAAAGACTTTGTTTCCATTTTTTTCCTTTTCTCATATTTATTCCTTTCCCTTATTTCTGTTCTACTCCCCCTTTCCCTTCCCCTTTGGATCTTTTCTTCCTTTTTCTCATTATCTATTATACATTTGGATCCTCATTTACATTTCAGTTTCTCAGACCAGAGAAACTATTCAGTATTTACACGTGTGTCCTATTTGTTAAGAGGAAGGGGTGGAGGGGTTGAAGGGAGGGGAGGGGAATGAGGAAAAAAGAAGAACCAAGGTATATCATGTAAGCTACAAATTTGCAATGATCAGTGTCATCATATTGTATACCTAAAATGTACCAAAAAATTAATGAATAAAAAAACAAACAGCTATTGGCAATATGTATATATAGCTAGTATGTATTGGTCACAAATGGAATACACAAAAGCATGATAAGTGTAACTTCCATTATAAATTCCAGAAGGAGAAAGTTCAAACCTCCTTGAACTAAGATGGAAGCTGAAATAATTTATCAACCAGAGAATGATACATCCTGAAAGTGACTGAGTAGAAGGCCTGGAGAAATTTCAATTTCTATATTAACCTTGCATCATGACACATATCAAAATTTTAAAGTCTTCCTCACAAACATCACCAAAAAGTCCCCAAAGCCTTTAAATATAAAGTTGGAAATAAATGTTACTATTTCAAATGTCATAAAATTTAAAATGTTAGTAATATTTTTTGGTGGGATTTGATTCTCAAAATGACATGGACACAAAAAATTATGAGAGTAAAGTTTGCTTATTTCAGAATGTATAATAAAATATATAGCCAGAACTTTACAATTTCAAATATATTGATTTACCTGAGAAAATTTCAGAAACTGAAAAATATGCAGGATATATTTTAAAACTAAAATTCTTTAAAATAATCCAAATTGAATGAGTCTATAATAGCATACCAAAGGATGTGTGTTCAAAATGAGCTGGATGCATATAGGTTGTCCTAAGTTACCAGTGAAAGAAGTCATGATCAGAGTATTTGACACATTTTTGAACTATTTTAAATTATGAATGTTTGAGACCAGAATGTAGTTTCTAAATATTAGACCCTAGCATGCTGTTGTTGTTGTTGGAATATAATACAGAAATTTCCATTACCTAGAAGAGTGATAGTGAGAGTTTTATGTCAACATGAGCATCTGATAAGAAACATAAGTATAACAATAAATTTCTCTGATATTGTATATTATCCTAGTATTTCATGTTTCCAAAAGAAATAATAAAAATTTAAAAATTTGATTTTTAAAGAAAATATAAAATGCTAATTATTGAGAGAATTTTTACTAAGGACCAAGAGAGAGAATGATGTATTAAAAGCTGTGAAACTGAATGACATTTTCCCTAAATTTCAGTAGTGAAAAATACTGAGCAATTGTCTCATTTTGTAATTTTTCTTCTTCATTGTACTCCAGGATATTTTCTAATGTTCTACTTCACATCTCCTGTTGAATGAGTAATACTCATCCCAAACTAGCACGTCCAATAAGAACTCCCACTCTTTCACAATTCAAATCATTTCTCTTCACCTTCAACTTGGCTACCTGGTTGTCAATACAAAAACATGGAGATAGTTCTTAGATTTATAATTTCCCTTGACATCTATCATCTGTCATGAACTTTTTCATAATCACTTTTGAAAGTTCGTAAGAATGGCAATCTAAACTATAATAGGTATGTAGTAGTTGACAGTTTTTGAAGTTTGAAAATGGCAATGTCCGAATTTGTGTCTTCAGCTGCCACTGTCAATTCTATTTTGTTCTCTTGACAGTCAAAAGGAAATTGTTTAACATGAACCACTCATGCTCCTGGCTTAATTTAAAACCTCTAGTATTTTTAAAATAATGCCATAAATCAAATCAAACCTTTTATCATGAATTTCAAGTTTTGCATGCACTTTTATCACTTCCATCTCTTCTCTTATGTCTCTATTGGTTTATTACAGGCAGAGGAAACTTCAGTTCCTTTCTGTAAAAGTCAAGCTACTTTAACTTTTATTTAAGTCTTTGTATTGGAACTATGTCTCACAGTACTTCTCTGAACTGTTTCCTGGTCCTGGGATGTTTGGCCTCTAATGCTTTCCACTGGATTTGTCATTCATATCTCACATAAGTTTACATTTCTTCAGAGGAGTAACTTCATCCTCCCATAGAAACCTGTGGGTCACTTTCACATAGTGGCCTTGTTTCATAGAACTGATCTCTGCACACAAAGCTTACTCAATGACACCCTTATACCTTTGTGTCTCTGTCTTTCCTCACTAAAAATTGATGTTTCATCATGTAATGTCTGAGCTACCCTATCCTATCTGCCATTGTATCTTGAGCACCTAGAATGGGTTCTGACACATGTGTACACTGAATAAACATTGGACAGAAATAAAATAATATAAACATTATTTAAAGTAAATAATATAATTTATTGTAGAGTTCCTAGAAATTAATGCTTATATTATAAATTCTGGTATTATTTCTTGGAACCACCTATAAATCCTAGAACTGTGCATTTGAACAACCTGAATCATATATTAGAAAAGAGAGGGGTTAGAAGAAAGGGAGTTTTTTTATTTTTATTTTTCTAAAAATACACATGAATAATAAATAAAAATATGTATATAAATTCTCAAATTTCTCAGAAAATAGTAGTAATATGGTACATAAAAGAAAAATATAGAATTAAAATCTCATCTATAGTCACCTACTCCCCCTTTCATTTCATTCTTCTCCCTAAAAGGTAGCTATGATTAACAGGTTGATGTTACTCTTTCAGTCTCATCCTACAGAATGTTATCTCTGCTCCCATTTCCATATATTTCCATATATTTTTCTATAAAACCTTTAGTATTTTAACCTAATATAAAGAACATTAATGGATAAAACCTCAAGAAAACAAACAATAGTTGTACTCTTTTCTAAAGTGAAACATTTATTAAATTCACTGGCACAATTCCTGGCACAAAACTGCAAAGAATGCATGTTTGATACAAGGTTACAGGATAGAGTTATATATCAGATTTGAGAGTAAAGGGAAGTAATTTTCTTCAAACATAATTGAATGAATCTGTTGTTTTCTTTGTGTGTCAGTATATTACCATAAAGTAACCTAACTTGAATACATAGGCAATTTTTGTCCCGAATTTCTCAGTAATTGTCAGAGACAGATTAATTAACCTTAAAATATTCCCTTAGTTCACATAAAATATATAAAATGCTGTTTACTCAGAGAGAGTAATTAATTTTCCACAGGGGCTAAAATCATGTTCCCTAAAACAAAATCATTTTGACATTATCAAATATCACAGTGTTGTTAAAGAACAATTATAGAGTAATTCACAAAATAAGTCCCGTTACTTTCCAGAAGCCTTTGAATTAAGTGAAAGAAAATGTTACCATATTTGTCTTTCATCTTTGTTTCCTCAAATAGTTGAACTTGCAGAAATAAAGTGACATTTAATACACATAAACTATTAAATTCAAATGACCTTGAAATACAACTTTCAAAAATAACAGAATGTGTTTTGTTCCTTAGAACTCATTATGCTTATTTTTCTGAAAAAAAAACTTAAGATTTTAAAAAACAAAATACTTCATTTAATTTACAATATGCATCATTAACCCTTGAATTGTATTTAAGATTTTGTTGTCATCTATTAGTTTTCTATGGTAGAAAATTGATGATTCACTTATTAATTTATTTTCCTTCAACAATTTTTTGTTTAATGTGGACACTTAAGAACTCAGTTCAAGAAATTAGATCAGTCAAAGCAACAAATGGTATAGCCCCAAGTAATTATTACTAGAGCTCTTCTTTTTTTCAATTTTTAATAGTACGTTCGTCATCCATAATGTAGCATCGTCATGGGGACATGGTACATGTGCATAACACATCTTATTCCTTTATTCATCACCTTCTGCTGCCCTCTCCCTCACACCATCTCTTGATTTCCCTTTCCACTTGCAAAAGATCTATCTTTCCGGGCCAGGGATTTAGCTCAGTGGTTTTGCCATCTGCTGTGCAAGTGCAAGGACCTGAGTTTGATCCCCGGTACCAAAAAAGAAAAAAAAAAGATCTATCTTCCTATTATCTAGCTTTTATTTTGCTCTTTGACTATATTTTGGGTTTCTCACAGAAGAGAACCCATGAGATATTTAAAGCTGTACATCTGATTTATTTCACTTAACATTATGGTCTCAAGGTGCATCCATTTTCCTATAAATGACACAAGTTTATCCTTCTTCATGCCAAAGGGCTCTTGCAATATAGGAGACATTTCATATATTTTATTTAAAGAAAAATATTTAAAGATATAACAATTATCTAGACAATGTATGGTATGTTAGTGAGTACCATATTATTTAACTGAACATAAAAGACTAAATTAGGATAATTTAGGAAAATAGATAAATTCTTGAAGTGTAGTGCCTCTTGTTGTCTTGTTATTTTTAGTCTTGCAATCCTCATTAGTATTTATTTCTTACCACTCGAATTTCTACAATAAACTTGTAACTTTTTTCTAGCCTCTTTGTTCTAATAATATTTGGCTACAGAAAATTGCCTTATCATTAAATCACAAAATAATTATGCCTCTTTCTTGCTAAAAGTTTCATTATTATCATATATATAAAATAACTCTAATATTCTAGACCTTTTATAATCTACTAAAACATTACTTTCTCATCTACTTCCTTAGATAATAATAATGATGTCTAGCCTCTCTGAAGTCTTTGTAAAATTGCTTTCCTAAGTTACATTATTTCCAGCAATCCTAAAAAATGCTTGTATTCACTAAGTAGCCTCCACTGGCCTTGAACTCTCAGTGAACCTCTTGCCTCAGCCTCCCAAGTGCTGGGATTACAGGCATTCACCCACACCCCTGGCTTGAATTGTCATATTCCTACTCATTTTTAGGTTTTTATTTATTCTTGACACACGTTTTTATCATTAATAGAAAATGTAACTATTATCTCTTTTCTCTTGACTATTTGCCTTCTCATAAAACTATATCCAAATGGTTAAAAAATAGAAAATTTGCTCAATACAATTAAAATAATTAAAGTAAACTTTAGAACCTCTTGACAGATTTCCATGTTAGCATGATCATGTAAAGATCTTTGAAATTGCCATTTTTTTCCCTTGTGTACCTAACGATAAGTCTTATTTGCCCACAGTGAATAATTATTTTTATACATATCAGATTTGATTTGCTAAAGTTTTATCAAGAATACATCTACAAACTTTTTGGATATTGATTCATTGTTTGTTTTTGTTTTTCCTTGCAGTGCATTTTGCTTTCTTCTGAGTTTGTTTCTTTGATTTTGTCTTTGACTAGTTATTTATATTTTTGAAATGATACTGACAGCCTCACAGCATACCTTTAGATGAAGGTATTAGCAGCCAACCCCTGCTAAAATGACAGTTTAGACATGGCAAAAAGATGCAGATGGCATACAAGTTACTGCTTCGCTCTGCTTTGGGATGAGCACAAGGTAGTTTTTAGGGAAGTAGAACTGTTTTGTTGATATTGTAATGGTGAATACAAGAGATCAGAGAATTTACAGTGCTAAAAGGGAATCTTAAACTATCCAACTAGAAAAATAAAGTCACATGAGATCTGAAGGGGTCTCAGGATGAAACATAGGTTATGACAAAAGACTTTGGCTCTATTACAAATGGATGAAACAATCTTATTGGTAGGGTCAGAAGAGTTGACCTAAGTAACTTTGACATGAGTATAGTCTGTGAGCCTAAAGATAAAATATAATAGGATATATAAGAACTATATTTCTGTTTAAAACATTGTTCCCCAAGGGAATGTGGCTTTGAGGACTTATATAACCATGTGTGTGTCCTGGAATTGAACAATTAATTAATTAATGGAGAATGAAGGAAAAGAAATATCTCATATTTGAAGTGGGAAGTTTTGTAGAATGAAAGAGGAGCATCTCAGATGATACATGTGGTCATGTTTTAGAGTCAGTGACATCACTATGAACTCATGATCAAAGAATTATACATAGGTTGTAAATATATTCCCCTACATTGTCAGTTCATAAGGGCTAAAACTAACAATACCATGGGAAAATGAACATATTTAGCACTGAAATATTGATTTCTAATAACATTTTGAAATAAAAATAGTCTGGATTCTTGAAAAAATGACAGATTCAGGCCAGGGATTTAGCTCAGTGGCAGCATGCCTGCCTTGAAAGCGCAAGGTCCTGAGTTTGATCCCTGGTACCAGGAAAAAAAAGATTATAGGAATTTGGCAGGAATTACAACAAATCATTTGTGTAATGCCAGAAATAAGAAATTCTAAATATACATATGCAGAGACAGACAGACATGCATGCACACATACACACACACACATACACACACACACACACACACACACACACACACACGGGGTTAAAAATGTATACCAGGCCTAGTTTAGAGTGCTCCCTATGACCAATGGTGGAACAATTGTGCACATAATAAATTATTTTGAGTGAATTATAAATGTGTACTCTGCTGATACAGTTGCCACAACAAAATACCATAGAGCAGGTATTTTTAAAATGATGAATTTGATTTCTCAGTTTGAGAGTTTGAAAAGTCCAAAGTCAAGGATCAACAAAGTACAGTTCCTGGGGAGGTCTCACTTCCTGGATTTCAGATGGCTGCCTTCTCCCTGTGTCCTTGCACAGGGCAGTAGGAGAAGAAGGTGATGAATACAGAGGAAAAGGGAGGAGGAGGAATGGACCTGGCTTCTTTTTATATGGCCAGTCTTATCAAATTAGTTCTCTGTCTTCCTGAACTCATTTAACTTTGACTCTGTTTTAAGATCCTGCCTCCAAATACAGTGTCACTGAGAAGTTATAGCTCCAGCAAGTGAAATTTTGGGTGACAAGCTTAGTTTTTATACAATGCCCCTTAGTCTCCCCTCATCCATGTCCTCACATGAAAATAGCATCCACTCAGTCCTAATAGCACCCAAAGTATTTACTCTTTCAAACATCTACTTGTAAATGTAAAGACCAAATTCTTATTTCATTATTATCTAAATCAGGTATGTGTTAGATTTATGGTATTGTACTATGTTTATTCTAACACAAAAGTCCTCTCCATCTGTGAACTATTGAAATCAAATAAATTGTATACTTTCAAAATACAGTGTTGGGACAGAGATATACATAGACAATTCTGATTCTAAAAGGTAGAAATAATAAGAAGAAAGAGGTAATAGGTCCCCAAAACGTTCAAAATATAGTAAAGCAAATTATATTTTTCCATGAGAATAATAGTTTGGTTCAATGTTCTGCCATTCAGACCCATGAGAGTGATTGTCCCACTCCCAAAGATATTCTGAGTAGAAATCCTGACTCTATGACAATATAAGGAAGCTGTCAGGCTTTCAAACCCAGTTGGTGACCCCACCCTTTAATACCAAGGAGGCAGATCTCATGACTTTTGAGTCATGCAGAGCCATTTTATTCTTTTCCCTAAAGAACAATTCACATTGCAATTGCTTTAGCAAGCTCTCTACAAAATTTCTGAGAAAGCTCCACATGTATCTATCCTATGTCCCAGCCACCTCAATTCCAGGCATATACCTAGGGGACGTAAAATTATATGGATCCCAAAAGCGATTGGATAAGAAATTTAATGGTAGTTAAAACTAGAAAAAAATCAAACAGTAGAATTTAAATACCAAAGTATGGTCTTGTTTTATAATAGAATGCCTCACAGCTATAAGAAAGAATGAAATATATATTATGCAGGCAATACATGGATAAATCTCAAAATCATGAGTGAAAGAAAGTGTGAAAAAATAGTACATAGGATATAATACAATTTATTAAAAATATTGGAACAAGCATAACTAATCTATAGTGATTTGTTTCATTATCTATGGAGTGGGAGGTTATATTGACAAGGATTGTTATTAATATTGGTCTAATGGTGGATTTAGACATATATACTTATGCAAAACTCACTAGAATTTTTATTATTTAGTTTACAGCTGATAAATTGTACCTCACTGCAAAAATAACTTTTTCTTAAACAACTGGGCATAATAGAGAAATTTGCTGAAATGTGGAACACTAGAGAAAAATCAAGTTTTGAAATTCAAGATCTCTGCTTGGATTATATCAAGAGTGAAAGAACTATTAGAAATCCAAGTAAACTTGTGATATAGAAATCTGGATGGTCTTACAAAATGTAAGATCTGGAAAAATAACTACATATTACTTAAGATAAACCTTTGAGTTTAATGGACAGATAAAGAGTAAACATATCTGCCCTTGTTCCCCACCTTAAGGAGAAAGCATTGTATCTTCTCCATTCATAGGAGTTCTTGCTGGAAGTATGGAATACATGTCTTTAATCTGTTGAAAAGGTTTTGTTCAACTTCTAGTCTCCTGATAGCTTTTACCTTGAACAGCTGTGGAATTTAGTCCAATATTTTTTCTCCAACCAGTGACAGGATCATATGACCTTTTCCTTTCCTCTATTAAAATGATGACTTTTGGGGGTGGATCTTCCAATGCTGAACCAACATTGGCATCTCTATAACAGAACCACTTTCTACATACTGCCAGATCTGACTTCTAATAGTTTGTTTTGTTAAACAAATTTCTATCTATGTTCATACTTTTTTCTTCTGTTATCTTTATCCAGTTTTAAGATTAGCACAATGTTGATTTCCTAAAATGAGGGGAGAAGTGTTCCTTTTTTTTCTGCTTTAAATGTTTGATATAATTTATCAGTTAAAATGTATATTAGTCTGTTGTTGTCATATAGGTAGGTTTCCAAGCTAGGAATATGCTTTCTTTAATAGGTGCTATTCAAATTTTATATTTTCTCTAGTTAGTTTCATTAATTTGTCTTCCAAGGTACTTCTTAGAAGTTGTCAAATTTATTTCAAAACAGATTTTTGAAATATGCTTTCTATATCCTTTTAAATTCTGTAAAATCTGTGGTAATGTCTCCTAGGTCTTGATATTCTAATTTAAAAAATAGATAATTGATATTGTGTAATAGAAAGTAAAGGTCTAAAGGACCAGGGGAAGTGGGAAAGTTAGAGGAAAGGAAAGAAGGGGAAAAAATATGAGAAAAGAAAAAAAATGGAAACAAAATCTTTGCAAATAGGGAAGGGTGGAGGAGGTGAAGGGAGGGCAGGGGAAGGGGGAACAAAAAAAGAACCAAGATACTCATGTAATGATACAAGATCCCAATGATGTATGTAAATGTATTTTATACCTAAAATGTAAAACTTAAACTTGGTACTTGAGTACCAATGGGGGGGGGATAAATAAAAAAAATAAATGTTGGAGAAAAAAAAAGAATGAAAAACCTTTGCTTTATACTAGAAGCATTCAATTAGAGATTCATGGTAGGAGTCAGAACATTCTTGGGGAAGTACTTATTCTCTAACTGGTATAATTGATAGTGTGAATACTAACCCATTTATTGTTTAATTTTTTCTTAATAGGATCACCCATCCATGCTACACATACATCATCAAATTCTCAGTTTGCTATATATCATGGTTAAAAATCTATGCTTCTCAAATTACAGTATGCAGTGTTTTCATTTCTACCCCTTCTTTTCTCTTTTGTTGATTATAGAGAGTTTTTCTGAGGCAGAGAGGATTTTTTCTTCTAAAATTTTTGTTTCTTTATTGCCTTCAAGAACTACATCTATATGACATCAGCTGGATGTCTCAATATTACTTGACTGCAGGACATCCTGTAAATATTTCTCAAAGCTCTTTATATCCTTTATGTACATTAAGCACATTGTGGTATTAGACACGACTACAAGTATATGCATGATAGTGTGTGTGTTTGGAGGAGGTGATCATTTAAATTTAAATTTGAAAAGGCTATATGTTGCAAAATGGCAAATTGTTTTTCTCATATATTCATTCATGCCTAACAATAGGCTTCCAAATATTATTTTAAAAATAAATCAACAGATGAAAAATAAACTATTTTTCAGAGAAATATGATATGCAATTATTTTACCAAATGTTTTAATAATAGCTTTCTCTACAACTTTTAAATTCTACTTTAAAAAATGAAGTATTTGAGTTTATACAAGTATTACTACTATATATGATGTGGATGTTTCATATTAAATTTTATTTTTTGTTATTATTTATTTATATACCATCTTTCATTAAAGCTGATATATTCACAAAGTTCCTGTTATATGCAGGGGTTATTTTCAAACAGATTTCCATAAATTATGCACAATAGAATTTGATTTTTCCTTTAAAATTATGGTAAAATATTAAACATAATATATACCCTCTCAAATTTTTAAGTGTATGATACAGCATTAGCTAAAGACATGATTTTGTACAGTATATCTCTAGAACTTATATATGTTGCATAATTGAAAGGTTATACTCATTAAATAACTCTTTCCCCAAACTCCCATAACTGCCACTTCAAATTTCTGCCTCTATGAGTTTAATGATTTTAAATATCTCACATAAATGGTTGCACATTTTATAGTAGATGGCCGTCAATGAAAGACTTTTCATTTAGCATAATGTATTCAAGTTTTGTCCATGCTGTATAGTATGCCATGCTATAGACTAAATGTCTGTCACTCCCCTACAGTGAAATCCTAACCCTCAAAGTCATGCTATAAAACATAGGAACATTAAGATATGCTTCGTACACAAGGGCAATGCTCTAGAATCCAATTAGTGTCCATATAAAAGAGACTTAGAAGAGCTCCTCTTTCCTGTCCATCATCTATGACATGGTAAGAAGATGATCATCTATGAACCAAGAAGTGTGCCCTCATGAGACATTGAATCTTCCACTTTCTGACCTTGAACTTCTTAGAATACAGAACTGTGAGAAATTTTTGTGGTTTATAAGCCCCTAATCTATAGTTTTCTTGTTATAGTATATTGAATTGCTAAGGTATAGAGGAATTTCCTCTTTATTAAGACTGAATAATGTTTTGTTGCATATTCATACCATATTTTCTTCATCCATTAATGAATTATGATAGCTACAAATGGACTTTTTTTTTTTTTTTGGTACTGGGTTCAAACTCAAGACCTTGCACTTGCAAGCCAGGTGGCAGCACCACTGAGCTAAATACCTGCCCACCAATGGAGTTTTAATCTAACACATTTACAGGTTTAAATGTTGTCTTTATCAATGCTTTGTTAAGTCAGAATATAATTGTTAAATATAAGTACAATTTCTTGAAATTATATAACACCATTTTTGCATAATTTCTGTCTTGGTAATCACTCTGAAATTCTTGATCTTCTAGTTTCTTCAAAGAGTATTTGAGGTAATCTGTTTGTTGCTGAATTTATAACAATATCCTTAGGTGTTTTCATCACACAGAAAATAAAAACCAAGTTTGTAATGTGGCTTAGAAGTTTGTGGGAGCTCTGGCTTCTTCATCTTCTCTGTTGAACTTCTTTCATTTTCCCAAGTGTCACCTGGAACTTAGCACACTGGTACTTTCATAGTTCCAAGAACAGAACTAAATATGTTCCATGGTCTAAGTCATATTGTAGTTATGTACTGGTTCCCCTCTTCGATTCATGTATGTATGTGCACTAATAATACCAGAAAGTTATTTCTACTTACATACACTTTCAGTTTTTCGGTTTTTATTTTTAATCAGTATATGTCTGCATTACATAATGATTATGTGCCGCATAGGGAGCTGGAAATCATACATAACACATCTCCAATCCTTTCACATCGCCTCTCTCCATTTTCCTCCCCATTTTTCCAACTTTTCATTACCTTCTCTTCTAAAAACTGTATATCTTTCTTCTTGCCATATTCCACCTCTTTTTAATCTTGAACAATATTTTGGATTTCTCATATAAGAGAAATCATGTGATATTTAGGCTTGTGCATCCAATTTACTTCCTTAATATGATCTCAAGGCAAAGCTCTTTTCCTACAAATGTTTGGAGTTTATCCTTCTTTATGGAGAAATAGTACTCCATTGTATATTAATACCACATTTTCTTTATCCTTTTTTCTGTTAATGGATATACAGGACATTTTCAAGATTTAGCTATAATGAATTCTGCTGCTTAAAAGATGAACATTTATGTATCACTATAATATAATGTCTAACTCTTTCAGGGAGACATTTAGAGGGAAAATAGCTGGAATTTCTACCTTTAGTTTACTGAAGAATCTCCATACTGATATCCATAGTAGTTGTACTAGTTTGCATTAGACCAACAATGTAGAATAGTTCCTTTTTTCACTGTAGCTTCACGAGCACTTCTTATTACATAATTATGATGACAGTCATTCTTTCTGAAATAAGATGATATCTCAGTGTTGTTTTAATTTGCATTCCTCTACTGGCCAGAGATGTTGAACATTTTTTCATGTATTTATTGCCCATTTGTACTTCGGAGAAGTGTCTGTTTCAATGGTTCCTTTTTTTTGTTTGGGCCCTTTATTTTGGTGGGTCTAATTTTCTGGGTTCTTTTTTTCTGTTCTTTTTATTTAAATATTATTTTATTGGTATATTTTAGGAATACAATACAGACATTCATCATTGGAAATTTGCGCCTTTCCATGACCTCTCTTGTTTCTTATTTTCCCCCATCAGCTGCTCTCCCTTCAACCCCTCCATCCCTTCCGATTTACAAAGACTAATTTCTCATTTTTATGGCTGAGTAATACTCCATTTTATTTTTAAAAAAAAACACATCTTTTTTATCCACTATCCCATTGATGGGCAACTGGGCTGCTTCCAATTTTAGCTATTACAAATTGTGCTGCTATGAACATGGGTGCACATATATCACTGTAGTATGATTCTTTTAATTCTTTAGGGAAGATACCCAGGAGAGGAATAGCTGGGTCAAATGAGACCTCAGGTCTTCCACAGTGGTTGCACTAGACTACACTCTCACCAGCAGAAGAGTAGGGTTCCTCTTTCCCCACAGTCCCAACAGCATTTGTTATTGGTTGATTTCATGATAGCAGACATTCTTTCTGGAGTGAGGTAGAATCTCAGCGTTGTTTTCACTTGCATCTCTCGAATGACCAGTGATGTTGAACATTTTTTCATGTATTTATTTGCTGTTTCTACTTCTTTGTATGAGAAATATCTATTAATTTCAGATGCCCATTTTTGGATA
The DNA here is from genome assembly GCF_053883595.1 of Heterocephalus glaber. NCBI lineage: Eukaryota > Metazoa > Chordata > Mammalia > Rodentia > Bathyergidae > Heterocephalus > Heterocephalus glaber. The sequence continues at coordinate 24,264,044 of NW_028258145.1, read as the reverse complement.
GGGTCTTTAAATTTGGGAAGTCTGATTCTTTTAAGTTCTTTATAGATTCTAGATAGTAGATCTTTGTCTGAGGAACAGCAGGTGAAAATTTTTTCTCACATTGTGAATTGTCTCTTAACACTGCTGGTGGTTTCTCTTGCTGTGCAGAAGCTTTTTAATAAGAAGAGATCCCACTTGTTCATTGTTTGTGCTAGTTCACAGGCAACTGAGATTTTGTTCATAAAACCTTTTCCTACACCAATGTCTTCAAGAGTTCTACCTAACCTATTTTTCAGCTGGTTCAGAGGATGTGTTTTAATATTTAGATCTTAAATCCATTTTGATTTTAATTTAGTGCATGGTAAGAAATATAGGTAGAGTTTTAATCTTTGGCAAATTGAAACCCAATTTTACCAGCACTATTTATTAAAGAGGCTAACTTTCCTCCAGTGAGGGTGTTTGGCACCTTTGTCACAGATGAGATGGCTGAGTGTGTCTGCAGTTGTTTCTGCATCTTATAATCTTTACCACTGGCCCTCAGGTCTGTTTCTTTGCCACTACCACGCTGTTTTTATCACAGTAGCTTTGTACTATACTTTCAAGATGGGTGTTGTGATATGCCCTGCCATGTCTCTATTACCTAGAATTGATTTTGCTATTCTGGGGCTCTTCTTGTTTCAAATGAACTTTTGGATTGTTTTCTCAAGGTCCATGAAGGATGCTGCTGGAATTTCAATTGGGATTGCATAGAATCTGTACAAAAGTTTTGGAAGTATGGCCATTTTCACTATATTGATCCTTCCTTTCCAGGAGCAGGGGATGTCTTTCCATTTTCTGATATCATCTTCAATCTCGCTTTACAGAGTGCTATATTTTTCAGAGAAGAAATTTTGATTTCTTTTGTTAGGTTGATTCCTAAGTATTTCAGTTTTTTTGGATGTTATTGTGAAAGGAATTGTTTAGCCTATTTATCTCTCAATGAGTTTATTGTTAGTGTAGAGGAAAGCTATTGATTTTTGTGTGTTGACCTTGTATCCAGCTACTCTACTGAATTTGGTTATTAAGTCTAGAAGACTTTTGGCCAAGTACTTGGGTCTTCTATATTGAGTATCATGTCATCTGCAAATAATGACAATTTGAATTTTTCATTTCCTGTCTTTATTCCTTTTATTTCTTCCTCTTTTCTAATTGTCAGGGCTAATGTTTCCAAAATTGTATTGAACAGGAGTGATGATAGTGGACATCCTTGTCTTGTTCCTGATTTTAGTGTGAAGGATTTCAGTTTATGACCATTTAGTCTGATATTGGATGTTGGCTTTTCATAGATGGCTTTCATCAGATTGAGGTAGCGAAAGTCTGTTCCAATTTTTTGTAGAGTTTTTATCATAAATGCATGTTGGATTTTGTCAAATGCTTTTTTCTGCATCTATAGAGATAATCATATGGTTTTTGTCCTTGGCTCTATTGATATAGTGTATTACATTTAATGATTTGAATATATTGAACCATCCCTGCATACCTGGGAAGAATCCCACTTGGTCAGGGTATATGATCTTCTTGATGATCTTCTGCATTCTATTTGCCAATATCTTATTAAGGATTTTTTGCATCTATGTCCATTAGTGAGATTGGTCTATATTTCTCTTTTTCGGTTGAGTCTTTCTCTGCTTTGGGGATCAAGGTGATGCTTGCTTCCAGGAATGAATTTGGGAGTATTTCTTCCCTTTCAATTTCATTGAAGAGTTTAAACAGTAGTGGCAATAGCTCCTCTCTTAACATTTTATAGAATTCAGCAGTTAAGTCATCAGGACCTGGGCTTTTCTTAGTTGGTAAGATTTTAATTATGTTTTCAATTTCATTGATTGATATTGGGTTGTTTAAAATTTTTAGGTCTACTTTGTTCAACTTTGATAATTCATATGTATCTAGGAATCTGTCCATTTCTTCTGTGTTGTCCATCTTATTGGGGTATAGGTTCTCCAAGCATGTATTGATGATCCTCTGGATTTCTGCTGGGTCCATTGTAATTTCACCCTTTTCATTCCTAATTGCATGGATTTGGGCCTTTTCCTTCCTTTTTCTAAAAAGATTGACTAAGGATTTGTCAATTTTGTTTATTCTTTCAAAGAACAAGCTCTTGGCTTCATTGATTTTTTGTATCATTCTCTTAGTCTCCACTGAACTGATTTCTACTCTGATTTTTATAATTTCCTCTCTTGTATGAGCTTTGGGTTTTTCCTGCTCTTCTTTTTCTAGAAGTTTGAGGTTCAGCATCAGGTTCTTTAACTGGGCTTGCTCTGTTTACCTAATATGAGTATTCACTGCTATGAATTTCCCTCATCAAATTGCTTTCATTGTGTCCCACAGATTCCGGTATTTTGTATTGCCATTGTCATTTAATTAAAGGAACTGTCTGATTTCTTCTTTAATTTCTTCTGTAACCCATTGGCTATTCAGAAGTGTGTTGTTCAATTTCCATGTGTTTATGAAATTTTTGCAGTTCCTTTTGCTATTGATCTCAAATTTCATCACACTATTGTCTAATAATATACAGGGGATAACTTCAATTCTTTTGTACTTAATTAAACATGTTCTATGAGCGATTATGTGGTCTACTTTGGAGAACGACCTATGTGCAGCTGAAAAGAATGTGTATTCTGATTTTGTGGGGTGGAGCACTCTGTAAATGTATTTTAAATTCATTTGTTCAAGTGTTTGATTGAGTTCTAGTATTTCATTATTTAGTTTTTGTCCAGTTGATCTATGTATTTGTGACAGTGGGGTATTGAGGTGCCCCACTATTATTGTATTAGTGCATATATGATTTTTCATGTCTGTTAGTATTTGTTTTATATAGTTGGGTGCACTAGCATTTGGTGCATATATATTTATGATTGTCATCTCTTCCTCTTGGATTGTTCCACTTACAAGGATGTAGTATCCTTCTTTGTCTCTCTTAATCAGTGTTGGTTTCAAATCCACTTGGCCTGCAAGGAGGATAGCTACTCCTGCTTTTTGTCAGGTTTCTGTCACATGGAATATTGTTTTTCCACCCTTTAATTTTCAGTGTATGAGTTTCTTTTTGAATGAAGCGTGTTTCTTGTATGCAGCATATTGTTGGATTTTGTTTCTTGACCCATTCTGCCAGTCTATTTCTTTTGATTGGTGAATTGAGAACATTAACATTGATGCTTATAACTGATACATATTGACTTATCATTGTCATGACTTTTTCTTTTTGTTGGATTCTCCCCTTTTACATTTAATTACTTGTCGTGCCCGATGGATTCATTCTGCTGTGTGTCCTTGGGTTATTATCCTCATTGTCTTTTCCTAGGATATTGTCTAAAATCTTTTGTAGTGCTAGTTTGGTATTCATGAGGTTCCTAAGGTGTTCTTTGTCATGAAAGTATCTTATTTCTCCATCAATTTTGAGAGATAGTTTTGCAGGGTATATCAATCTGGGTTGGAGGCTTTTTTCCTTTAGGGCTTGAAATATGTCACTTCAAGCTCTTCTTTCCTTGAGGGTTTGCATTGAGAAGTCTACTATGATTCTGATGGGATTCCCTTTGTATGTGATTTGTTTCTTTTCTCTAACTGCTTCTAGAATTTTATTTTTCTGTTGTGTTTCTGGAATCTTAACAATTATATGCCTATGTGTACATTTTGGTTTTTTTATGAAGGCTTATTGGAGTCCTTTGTGCCTCACTTATCTATATGTCAAGTTTTTTTCCCCTGCTTGGGGAATTTTCTACCATTACTTCTGTTTACAGTTTTTTTTATGTCATCTGCATTCTCTCCTGTTTCTTCGTTGACTCTGGGCAGTCTTATGTTATTCTTCTTTGCATTGTCTAGCAGCTGGTCAATTGATTTCTCATGGTCCCTTATGATTTTAAAACAATTTTTCTTTTCCTAGTCACTAATTGAATCTTATCTTCTATATCTGAAATTCTATGCTCACATTGGCTCATTCTGCTACGTAGACTTTCAGTGATGTTTTTAACCTCCTGGAAATCTGTTTGCATCTGTTTTATGGATTCCATTTGTTTCCTATGTTGGGATTCCATCATGTTCCTCAGCTCCTCTCTACATTTATTCATCATGTGTTGCACTATGGGCACAATCTCTACTGTTATCTGAGAAATTATTTCTGATTTCATTTTTTCCAGATTTCTTTTGTTTCCAATTCAAGGAGTCCAGGTGGTTGAGCATTATAGTGTTCCATCTCATTTCCCTTTGGGGTTGATGCAGGTGTTCTGGAAGTCTGGTTTTGAGATTTGTTTATGTGTCTTCTCATTTCAACATAGGGCATGGGGAAATGTGTGCTGCTGGTGCCCTTGCAGCTCACCTCCTCTGTGCTGGGAGCAGAAGTACAGTGGCCCAGAAACCTCCTTCTCTGCCCTTCTGAGTTCTTTATATACTCTGGACTTTAGTCCTCTGTCTAAGGCATAGCTGAGAAAACACTTTTTTCCCATTTTGTAGATTATCTCACTCTCATATATGTTTTCTTTGCTGTGTGAAAGCTATTTACTTTGATATATCCCCATTTGTTTATGCTTTATACATTTTCTTTTGCTACTGTGTTTCTTTTCAGCGTGTCCTTGAGTATGCCTATGTCCTCAAGAGCTTTACTTATTTTATCTAACAGCAGATTAAGAGTTTCTATTTTAATATTTATGTTTTTGATCCATTTTTATTTTAGTGTAGAGGATGGTTTTAGGTCTAAATTCAATCTTCTGCATGTGGATAGCCAATTTTTTCCAACACCATTTACTTAGGAGGCTATCTTTTCTCTAGTAAACATTTTCTGCTGCTTTTTCAAAGATCAAATAGTTGAATGTGTCTGAGGTTGTTTCTGCTGCCTCTACTGTGTTCTCTTAACCCAGCTGTCTGTTTTTGTCCAGGTACCATGATCTTTTCAGCATGTACCTTTGGAATATATCTTCAAATCCAGGATTGTGACACTTTCTGTTCTGCTCTTTTTACTCAGGATTGCTTTTGCTATTCTAAGCCTCACTGGTTTCTTATGAATATTAGGATTGTTTTCTCTAGACCTGTGAGAAATACTGTTGGCATTTTTGATTGCATTAAATCTATATGTCAGTTTTGGAAGAATGGACATTTGACTATATTGTCTATGCCTATGGAGGAGCAGGGGATATTTTTCCATTTTTGATGTTCTCTTTTTTTATCTCCTTCTTAAAAGTACTGCAGGGGCCACAGATTTAGTTTAGTGCCTCCACCTGCCTCACAAGCACAAGGTCCTGAGTTCTATCCTCGATACAAAAAAAAAAAAGTACCACAGTTTTGGTTATAAAGGTCTTTCAATTCCTTGGTTATGTTTATTTCCAGGTGTTTTATTGTGCTTTGTGCTATTGTGAAAGGTATTGTTTTCCTAATTTATTTCTCAGTGAGTTCATTACTGGTGTACAAGAACAATAGTAATATTTTGTGTTGAGTTTATATCCTGCTACAATGCTGAATTTGGCTATTAATTCGAGGAATCTTTTGGTGAAATTTTTTGTGTCTTATGTAGAGGATCACATCATCTGCAAATACTCATAGTTTGATTTCTTCCCTTCCTGTACATATCCCTTTTACTTCTTTCTTTTGCCTGATGGTTAATGTTTCATTTACTATGTTCAACAGATATGATGATAGCAGACATCCATGTCTTGGTCCTGATTTTAGAAAGAAAGCTTTCAGTTTTCCCCCAATTAATATGATGTTTGCAGTAGGTTTGTCATAAATGGCATTTATCACATTAAGATAAGGTTCTTCTATAACTATTTTCTTCATTTTTTCATGAATGGATATTGGATATTAACAAAAGCTTTTTCTGAATTAATTTTGAGATGATCATGTGACTTTTGACCTTTCTCCTGTTTATGTGATGTATTACATTTATTGATTTGCATTTGTTGCATCCTCCTTGTATCTCTGGAATGAAGCACATTTAGTCATGGTGTATTCTCTTTCTGATGATTTGATTCATTCTGTTTGACTTTATGTTCTTGAGTGGTTTTGCAAAAATGTTCATTAAAGACATTGGCCTGTAGTTCTCTTTGTTGATCAGATCCTTGTCTTATTTTGGAATTAGGGTAATGCTAGCTTATATAAATGACTTTGGGAGTACTTCATCCTTTGCAATTTTGTTGAAGATTTGGGGGAGTATTGGCATTGGATCTTCCTTGAAGTTCTTGTGGAATTTGCCAATGAATCATCAGGACTTGAACTTTCCTTAGCTGGTAGGATTTTTATTACAGCTTCAATTTCATCACCTGTTATTGGATTATTCAAAGTTTTTAAATTTTCTTAGTTTGGTTTCAGTAAGTCATAGGTATCTTGGAATATTTCCATTTCTTCTGAGTTCTCCAATGTATTGACACACCAGTTTATGAAATATTTCTCAATAGTCTCAAGTTTGGCAGTGCCCTTTGTGATTTAAATTTTTTTCATATCTAACTGCACAGAGTTGGAATATTTCTTTCCTTTTTTGGGCAAGTTTGGCTACAGGTTTTTCTATTTTGTTTATTCTTTTGATGAACCAGGTGTTTGATTAATTGATTCTTTGTATTTTTTTAAGTATCCATTTCATTGATTTCTCTTCTGATCTTTATAATTCTCCCCTTGCCCTGGATTTGGATTTGGATTGTTTTTATTTTCTAGGACCTTGTTGTGCATCATTAGCTTATTTATTTGGGCTTATTGTGTCTATCTGATGTGCACATTCACAGCTACAAACTTCCCACCTAGTACTCCTTTCATTGTTGCCCCTAAGTTCTGGTATGTTGTATTGGCATTATTGTTTAATTGTAGGAACTGTCATTCTTCCTTAATTTCTTCTGTGACCCATTGATTATCCGAGAGAGTATTGCTTAATTTCAATACATTTGAAAAATTTCTGTGGTCTCTTTTGGCATTGTAGTCATATCACTTCACTATGATTTGATAATATGCATGGTAAAATTTTGATTCTGTAATCTATTTTGGAGAAAGTTCCTTGTGCTGAAGAGAAGAATGTGTATTCTCTTGTCTTGGGGTGGAAAACTCTGTAGATATTTATTAAGTTTATTTTTTTAGTTCAATTCTGATATTTCATTATTGAATTTTTGTCTACTTGATCTGTCAATTTGTGACAATGGTATATTGAGTTTCCTCACTATAAAATATATTGATGTTTACCTGATCTTTTATGTTCATTAGTGTTTGTTTTATGAAATTTGGTGTGCCATTTGGTGTATATACATAATTATTATTATCTCAAAATACTCTCTCTTGTTTCAAACTCATCCCATGATTCTTGCCACTCTCTGAAGCAGTTTTGCAAATCTCGATTGTAAGGGTCTTTGGTTGTTTTGTCCTGGTTGCCTAAATGTCCTAAATTGATTCAAAACATTTGCCAACCATGGTCATTTTGACTTTGGGAGCAGCCAACAGTCACATGTTGCCAGGTGGATGAGACCACATCATAGTGGTTTTAGAAATCAGTTTTTCTATGGATGGCACTCAGCAAAAGCATTCACTGTATTTTTTTTAAAATCAAAACTCATAAAGACACTCACAAATGATTTTTACAACTGCTTCATAGAGAGGCAAGAACAATGAAATAAGTGCATTCAAAATGAGCCAACACATTTTGAGAAAATTAATGGTAATATGTCTTTCATTGTAATTTTTAATTTAAATATTCACTATATATTTTTTATTATCTATTGTATATTTTACAAGTGTTTTATCCTACAAATATCAACAAATATAAAGTTCAACATAATATTTTTATTGTTGTTGGCATCAACTAGAATCATTTGTTTTATTTAAAAATTAAACATGAAGCTTATAACTTCTGAAATACATGTAAATATGCAACTATAAGGTCTACTAGGGACTACTGAAAATGTTGGCAGATTTGGTGTTGTCTGTTTCTTCAATCTGTATTTTCATCTAAAGATTCCTTACAGAGCAGTAAAGAATGTAATTTACATACTTAAAACTATAAGTAGAATAGGGAAAGTCTCATATAATATTACATTGATGTGATGTTCTCCATCTTCACTGGCAGGCCATTGGCTGCTTATCAATGGTATTATTTAATAAAGAAACTTTATCTAAGCTCTCCAATATCAAAGGATAATGCATTAACCCCTTAATCATAACAATATTTATATTATCAAGTGGGCCAAAAGCCTATTTTTAAATTTCAGTTTTATAATTGTGGAATTTTTTTCCATAGGGAACACAATGTAAAACTCTCCTTATTACTTATTCATATTTAAATATTTAAATACATTCTAATAATATGATATACTACTTTTCATAGTATCTTATAGTACCTTTATAAAATAACAATAGGCTTCAATGAATCATTAAGCCAAAGATGGTCTTTTTGGAGTTGTCAGGAAAATGCTTCTATTCCATTAATAATCTCCATGTTAGTATAATCATTCCATTGTGGTTATCAAGAAAGATCTTTTCAAATGTATCCAATTAATCTATGAAGAGGAAGGAACACTTCAAATTCATTTTAAGTGGCCACACTGCACTGGAACCAAATTCAAAAATGGACACAAAAAGAAAAGAAAATCACAAGCTAATATATTTGACTGACATAGATGTAAAAGTTTTCAAGCAAATGCTAGCAAACTGAATTGAATGGCACATTAAAAGACTCATATAAATATGATGAAGTTGAATTTATTCCTGAGATGCAAAAATATTTCAACATATACAAATCAATAAATATGATGCACCATGCTAAACAATTACAGGGTAAAAGCAATATAATTATATCAATACATGTAGTAGAAGCATTTGAAAAAATTCAGTATCACTTCATGATGAAAGCTTTCAACAAATGAAATATAGCAGGGATATAACTCAACACAAAAAATACTACATATGACAGATCCTCAGCTAATGCCATAGTCAATAAGAAAAAGTTATCAACTTCCCTCCAAAATCAGGAAAATGATAAGGATGCCTACTCTCACCACATATATTCACTATAGTACTAAAGTCCTAAACAGAGCAATCAGGCAAGAAAAAGAAACAAAAGCATTCAAACAGGAAAGAAAGAAATATTTTATTCTCTTTACAAGTGACACAATTTTATATGTAGAAAATCTTAAAGATTCCAACAATAAATGTTTAAAATTCAAAAATTCTATGAATTATCAGAATTTTAAAAATCAATATACAAAAATCAGCACTGTTTCTATACACAAATATTGACCTCTTCAAAAATTAAATTAAGAACTGGAAGTAGAGCTTAATGGTAGAGTACAGGTTTAGCATCTACAATGTTCTGGATTCAAACCTCATTACTAAAATAAAACAGAAATTAAGAAAACAATCTCATATTTAATACCATAAAGATGAATAAAATACTTAAGAATAAACAAATAGATAAAAGACTTACATCCTAAAAGTTAAAAAATGTTGATGAACAAAGTTAAAAAGACTCAAAAGGGGAGAGACATCCTATGTTTGTTTCTGTACACCAGCAAAATTAGTATTGTCAAAATATCATAATTCCCAAAATGAACTGTAGATCCACTCAATTTGTATTACAATTCCAAGTCATTTTCACAGAAATGTATAAAACAATTCTAATTTTTTATGAAACAAAGAAAGAATGCACAAATGCAGTGGTACCTCAGTTTATGATCTTAGTTTTACAATTTTTGTGAAGATGGCTGTTTTTGTGTTTGTGTGGGGAATATGGCTGTGGTCGTGTTTGTCACGAAAACATAAGCAAAATTTTACTGAATGCTTTTGTTTGTGAAATGAACATTTTGCAAACAGAAGCATTCATAAACGGACGTATCACTGTATTTAAGTAATTTGGATACTAACAGGAATAAGCTTAGAGTCATCGTACTTCCTGATTTCTATTATATTACAAAGCCACGGTGATCAAACAGTGCATACTCTTATTGTAACAGACACAAACCAGTGGGCCAGATAAGAAAGTTCAAAGATAAATCCACGTATAAAATTGGTTAATCTCCCATGAAGGAACCAAAACACACTGAAAAAAGGTTGGTCTTTTCAGTAAATGCTGTTGGAAAAACTGAGTATGTTCATGAAGAAAGAGAGTTTGCAGCTTTATCCTATACCAAATAGGAGAAAAAATTCACTAAAAGCATACTTAAGACATAAGACTTGCAACTGTAAGTTGCCAAGAAGAAAACACTGGGCAACATCTCCAAGACATTAGGTTAGCAATGGTTTTTATATGATACCAGAACAGGCAAGAAGAGCAAAAATAGACAGGACTTCATCAAACTAAGAAGTTTCTGCACAGAACATGAAACAATAAAATGAAATGGGAAGCTACTACATTAGAGAAAGTATATGAAAACCATATGTCTGACAAGGGTTATTATCTGATCTCTATAAGGAGTAAGGAGTCAAAATTCTTTACAATCTGATTAAAAAATCTTAACACTTGGTTTCCTGGTGGCATTCATCATCAGGGAAATACAATTCAATACCGCAGGGAGATACCACCTCGTACCTTTTGGAAATGGTTATTATAAAAAATTGAAATATAACAAGTACTGGTGTAAACGTGGAGGCAAGTTAACCCTTATACATTGTCAGTGTGACTGTAAATTAGCACAGGATAGAGCTTCCTTCAGAAATTAAAAAGAGCTTCCATATGATACAACAGTCTCACTGTGTATAGTGTGAATATGTATATGTATATGTATATTGAAAGGACATAAAAACATTATATCAAAGAGATATATGCATTTCCATGTTCATTACAGGATTATTTAAATAGCCAATACTGAAACAAATTGTTGCCTGAAGTATGAATGGAAATGGCCATAATAAAGATATACCTGCCATTTGTAACAACATGATTATACTCAATTAAATAAGCCATATACAGAATGATCTTTTATGTCAAAAGTAAAAAACTCATACCAACAGTAGAATGAGGATTTTAGGGGTTGATAAGTTGGAGAACGGGGGAGTTGTTAGTCAAGAAGTATAAGCTTTCAGTTACTTATGAGCTTAAATTAGCATGTATATGAGGGATTATATACTTGAAATTTTCTATGAGTGTAGAATATTCTTACATATTCACATAAGAAAACAATATGAAATGATGGATATATTAACTAGCTTGATTGTAATGATAATTTTTAAGTATACACCAAAATATCATATTGTATATCACACACAGAATTTTTCAGTACCAATTATATTTCAATAAACTTGTATAAAAAAATTATCAAATTAATATAGTTGTCAATAACCAAGAATCAATCAGAGTCAGTTCAGTTTACAAGTAAAATAATCATTCTTGAGAAAAATACATTTGGGAATTTAGTGTATATTCCCCTAGGATGTATAACATGTCTGCCAATCACATTCCTTAAATATTGATTTAAAAATTGGAATATACAGCATGGAAGGGGAGAAAGAGGAGGAAGGGGAGAAAGAGGAGGTAGAAATATTTGGAGAAAGGGAAGAAAATATTAATACATGTAATTACTCTTGTGTGTTCAATTGTCTTTGGAACTCAAACTATTACTCAAAATTTGGTTTTTATCATCAAAGCACCCCAAAATTTGACAATATGTTTCTATATCTAGGGGGGAAATTGACTTTTGAAGTAGCTTGTCTTCCTTTTTCATATGAACTTGTGATGATGGGCTCTGATTGCCACATTTATAAAAATTTCCTTGTTTCTTTTCTCATTTCTCTTTTCTCATTGTTTTTATATTTTTTTACTTCCCAGATTGGACAATTATGGTTTCTGCCCAGATATTTTCTCTTCCCACTCCCTGCTTTCTAGAACCAGATGACTCATTCTTTTACCATTCTACTCTCCAAGATCCAAAGTCTCTCATTTCCTAAAATATCCAACATGAAAATAATTTTGTCATTTTAAAAATTAGCACAAACCACAGTATTTGGTTCATTTGCTTCTACTTTTGGAACCCATTGTCTTTGACTCTAAATTCCTTTAGCCCTCAAATTCCATTATTCTGAAGAATTTTAACACTTCACCATTGTTTCCAAGGTAAGGTTTACTACAGTAAATCACTTAGTGAAGGATATAATTGCAGTTTATTGTAAAGCTAGGGTCAGAGTGTCTTGTATTGCTTCACTGCACAACTGTGTATCTGAGTATCAGAGACTATGATACAACTTTCTTCTATTGAATGCAGCATTAGTACTCATGCTCACACTTTTTATATAGTAATAGAAAATTTCTGTTACTTGTCACTTCTGCATGATATATATCTAACTTCTCTATGAAAGTTTATCTGTGTTTGAAAATTTTTACCTCTTTCTTAACTCAGTCCCTTTTTTGTTCTACCACATGTGGGTTAAAATAATTTATTGGAGCCTCTTTTCTCTTTCTAGTGTACAAATTGCATCTGAACTACAAGATCAAAATTTGTTTTTAAGGTGATCCTATACCTTCCTGAGTTTCTGATGTCTCTATTTCAAAGCCTGAGCTTTTCTTTATGTTTGGATACCAAATTCTGGAGACTTATTTTTTTTAACCTTGCTAGTTGTGGTTTTCCTCTCCCTTGTGGCAAATCTCATTGAGAGACAGTGTTCCAAAACAAGTCTTGAAATTTCTTCCTTGATGATTAGTTTTGTGGCAAGTCTAATTTTATAAATCTTCTCAATGCAAGAAAGATTTATGTAGTAGTTTTCACACTAGTTATAATCCATTTGTTTATTAAGTACTGTGTGTTCTTCTCTCCAATACATTATATTGGGAATCACTTTTGGATTGCAAGTGTATATGAGGATATTAAGACATGATGTCACTGTGCACCTCAGTTATCATTATGTAAATGCATAAAAATAGACTATATAGTAAAAACAATATATCAATTCAAACTCTTTTCTGTGCATCCTGTACATCCATAATGAGCCTGTCCTGGTCCTTAAAAGTGATCCAATTTTTCGCTAGATTTGTGAGAGTAGAAAAACGTACTAAATTCTCACATTTGTCTTCATTGTGAGGTTCTTGACAGTAGCTAATTCCAATCACATTATCTCGCCCTCATTTTGAAATTTTACTTTTCATGAATGATTTTGGCAAAAGTTTTTTCCTGCTCTTGGATATCTTTCTGTAGTGTAGTATTCTTCACATACACAGGATTCAAATTGATGATATACAGCAAATATTAGTTATACTTCTGATGGAAATATGGTCAGGATATTTGATGATTCCAACTTCACCATATAGACGCAGAGAGATTCTTAGTTATCCTCATGTTCATGTGCCACATAATCCCTTAAGGTATCATTGTGACTTTTGGATACATTCTAACAAGTTGAACGTGAAAAAATGATACACTATCATCCCATGATTAGGTTATATAATATAAGTAAGCTAAATATCACTTGTTTGATTTATATTATATTATATTAATCACCCATTCAAAAAGCCTGAAGGAAAGGATCTTCCCTTCTGCTTTGGTGAAGTTTGTACTGTACCATGTTAATAAAGCTGTCATGAAGAAAAAAAAAATCTGTAAGCCTCTAGGAACCAGAGTAGCCTCTAGTAGCAAGTCAGGAAAATAACTGAGAGTCCTTAGTCATACAACAGTAACATGGAAAAGCTTGGAGATGGATTCTTCCCTTGTCATACTTCAAGATGAGAAAGCAGTCCAATAAACAGCTAGACTACATCCTTCTCAAATTGTCAACAGAGAACACACATGAGCTGTGCTCAGACCCATTATTCATGGAAATTCTGAGATGATAAATGCTCGCTGTTTTAAGTTGCTAAATTTATACTAATATGATACACAGCAAAAGTAACATACCTTCACAATATATTTCTGAGAGGAATATATTGGTAAGAGACTACTAATGACTACAGTTATTTGGCTTTAATTTCTGAATGGTCTCCTCAGGAAATAGTTCGAGGTTTGTATGACCCAGAAATTACCTTTCATTAGAAATAGAGGCTTCTAAAAGGTAGGACAAAATTTTTCTGATTATTCTAGACATATAAGAAATTATTAATCAGTAATAGAACCAACTGTAGAAAAAAGGAGAAAGAAAAAGTTTAATTTTTTCTGTGCATGCAACAATGTTTAACTTTCTTACTTCTCCCACCAATGTCTTAGACTGCATGCATTATGATTATATTTTCTGTTCTTGACTCAATTTAGAATGTACATATGTATGTATCTGTGTATGTCAGTGGATGGGTGGGGTGTAAGTGTGTTGAGTAATTGAGTTTGCTGGAATGTGTGCACAAAGACATTTAAAAATTCTTTCTGATTAATACACTTTGGTGATGAGTGTGAAAATATGAAACATTTTTTAACAAAAGTTGTTTCTGATAAATTTGCTACTAGAACAGTATAATCATGCAAAATTATGTTTATACTACTCTTTCTTTCCTCTAAAATATTTCAATAAAGACATACTATTTTGAGTAAATAAGACTACTTTAACTTTTATCTTCTAGATCATGACATAATATCTTAGTTTTTGATGTTACTGAAGTTTTTCTCTTAGAAACAGTAAAAATAAAAACAAGCAAGCCACATTTTTCTGAATGGGTTTTTTTTTATGACACTGAAAACTTCTTGGTCACAGAGCTGGGAAAACATGGAGCAGCAAGTTTCAGGGGTTCTGATCTATTACAGCAGTGGGCAGAAGACTATATGCTGTCCACTGTTCACATCAGATGTGTTCAGAGGATGCTGAAAACCCAATTGCAACTTCTATGATGGTGTTTATAAATGCAACAACTGAAGATATCAGAAAGCCATGCATTTTCTTCATCAGGTACATTCACCCATAGAAAGGTAGCACCGTGTGGGCGTCTTTTCACCAGAAGTGGAAGAATAGGAACCCAGCAATTGTAAGGGTGAGGAAAAGAGCATCATTATTGAAGAAAACCTGACAGTAGAAAATTAAAATGTTCACGAATCAGAGTCACTTCATTCTGGTGAATGCTTTACAAAATTATATGAAGAAGGACTTGAATTCAGACCTTAATATGTCAGACATGTGAATATTGTTTTAAATAGAGTTTTTTCCCTACAACACATTCAACTTAATTAGGTCCTAACATAACAAAACATTATTTTTCTGAGATTTAAACATTGATATTGTCCATACCATTAAATGTGATTCTAATTTCATTACAATTATATGTATTTAAGTACATCTTTTTTGTTCATCTTATGGCTATTAGGCATTTAAGAAACACATACACAAAAACATAAAAATTAACACAAATAGGGCACCATATATTTCAATATATTTATATTATATAATGAATAAATCAGGTTAAACATATCTATTTTCTAAAATTTCATTTCTTTATAGTGAAAACATTTAAAATTCTTTCTTCTACTTTTAAAAATATGCAGTGCATAATGTTGATAGTTACCTTGTGCTGACATAATACACCAAAATGTCATACTCCTATCAAACTGTTGTGAAATACCTGTCACGGGCAGAGACGGCTGGAGAGTCCCGGCAGTCCTGGGCCTGACTTTCCCCATGACGCAGAAGGCTGTAGAAGAATCAGAGAGAGATCAGATAGAGATCGAAAACATCGGAGCAAAGTTTGTACTTTATTCAGCAAGGGTGCAAGAGTACAGCTGCCTTCTCTCAGAGAGACAGGCAGGGTGCCCAAAACGGAGCCACCGTTGAAGGGGGCTCAGGGTATTGATTTTATAATAGTGTGTGAGGGGGTCTGTCCTGTCTCTGGGCTGAGGGCGCCCCTACTTGATTGGCTGATTGCTTGATTTGGCTCGTTATTAGGGAAGGGTCACTGGGGGCTTTCACACATTAGGGTCAAGTTTCCTTGTTTTCCTTTTGATTTTATCAAACCAAGCTTTGCCGGGTGCAGCTTAAAGAGGAAGTGTAATGAAGCACATTTCTGAGTGGTCTGTGGATTGTTTCCATAAATCAGAAACAGGTAGTCCATGAAGGAGAAAGAGCTGCCCTGATTGTAGTTAGCACCCTCCAACAGGCTTGTACCCAAGATATAGTAAGTGAGTAAGAAGAAAGAAATTGGCCTGCAATTGAACAGCTGCATTCTGCTCAGTGGATGTGTCTTTTGCCACTACCATTTCCTGTGGGCATCAGACTTCAGTTTCTTCAGCCTTTCAGGATGGGCTGATTCCAGCAACTCTCAGGGGAATTTCTAGGCCTTCAGTGTTGCACTGTGCTGCACCCTTCATGCCTCTTCTGGCTTCTTGGACTGAGCAGCTACTTAATCCTCCAGTTCTCCAGTGCTCAGATGGCCAGAATGGACTCTCCTGTCTCTGATCCTATAAACTTCCCTACTAAATCACCCACTGATCTTCCCCATCTCTCCATTCATTTTTGTTCCAGACTCTGGCAACCACCATTCTACTCAACTTCTATAAGAGGAATGCTTTTTCTACTTTACAAAAGCGTGAGGTCATACAGTATTTTTATGTGTATGATTTATTTCAATTAATATAATTATATCCAATTCTACCCAAGTTGTTGTAAATGACAGTATTTTACATCTTATAGCTAGATAATATTCCATTATGTAGCTGTACTGTATTTCCTTATCCATTCTTCCTTGAATTGGAACTTAATTTGTTTCCATTTCTTGGTTATTGTGCACCATGCTACAATAAATATAGGAGTACAGATTTCTCTCTGATATATCAACTTTATTTCCTTGGGATAGAATCAAGTAATGGGGCTGATGGATTATATAGCAATCCTATATTTAATTTTTTAGTGCCCTTCATCCTGCTTTCCCTCGTAACTGTATTAATTTACATTCCTATTAACAAAGAGTAAGGGTTTCCTTTTCTTCACATCTTTGCCAGCAGTTGTTGTTTGTCATCTTGATAATATCCATTCTGGATTGATAATATTTCTTTGTGGTTTCAATTTGCATTTCTCTGATTATTATTCATATTGATCATAGCTTCATCTACCTATTAAACATATGTGTATCTCCTTTTGTGAAATGACTATTTAAAACTACTGTGTTTTTAATCAGGTTATTTTTTCTATTATTATTATAGTTTTGTTGCTACTGAGTTTTTACATTTCTTATATATTTATATATTAATCAATTTTCAGATGTATATTTTGTAAATATTGTATTCCATTTTGTAGACTGTGTTTGGACTCTGATGATTTTTTTCCTTTGCTCAGCAAAATATTTAATTTGATATAATCTTATAAATTTTTTTCCAGAGCTTTGTGAATATTGTCCAAGAGAATACTTGTCCATTAAAGTTTCCTGAAGTATTTTGCCCAATATTTTCTTATACTAGTTTCCCAGCTTCCGGTCATACATTTAAGCCTTTAATCTATTTTGAGTTTATTTTTATAATTCATGAAAGATAGAGGTCTACATTTTTTCTACATATGGACATACAATTTTTCCAGTCTTTTTGACAAGACTGTCCTTTTTCCAATGCATATAGTATTCTTAGTACCCTTGTCCTTAAATGGTCTGTTTTAATGCTTTAAATTTGTTCATAATAACCATTTGCAATGTTCTCTGTTAGAAATTTTTTTTTAAATACTGAAACTTACTAGACATGGGTAGCTTGTAAATATGAAGAATAAGTAATTTAATACAACAAGAACTTTCAAGTTAAGAAGAAAAGCAATATGATATCTACATATTACTATATACAATGTATTTTTCAGGCTTGCAGAAACAAGCAGTGGAAATTATACACAAATAATAATAATGTAATGGGAGATAGAATGTATTATTTAATGATAATGCTTTCAAAGACAAGAAACATAATAAGGTGCAGTGATACCCAGGCAAGTGTCATTATTTTCTGCCTAATCCAAATTTGCACCCAGAAATTTTGTTTGGAATTTTGTAATGTGGCTTTTTATTAAGACATAAAATGGTCAAAGAACATAGCTTAAATTCCTAACATGTCATGATAATATTCTAGTACAATCTGTGAAGTTTTGCTTTTTGTCTTTGCTATCAGGAAGCGAACTCAGGACTGTGCGCTTGCCAAGCAGGTGCAGCACCACTGAGCTACACCCCTGGGCCAATCTGTGAATTTTTTACATTTATTCAAATTGACTCTATTAAAAATATTTCTTGTATGAGAAACACAAATGGTAAGTGAGGAGCAAAATGGAGGATCGATATTGGGAAGAAGGAAGAACATGTTCAAATGGGAAGGGGAACAAAGGATGAGGAGAGGGCAGGGAAAGGAAGAGGGATTTAAAAAAATAAAATGAAAGGAAAAAGTGGAAACAAAGATTTTGTAAACGGGGAGGTGAAGAAGAGTTGAAGAGTTGAAGGGAGGGGAGAGGAATGGGGAAAAAAAGAATTAAGATATGTATAGGTAAAAATTCTCCATGAGGAAAGTGATTATTATATATGGCCAACATGTACTAATAAAAACAAATATGATGTGAAATGAATAACTTTCTTAACTGCAAAGATAATAAGATAGAATGGAAATAGGAATGGAAAATTTGGGAAGGTTTTGAGGCAGATGTTCAAAGCAGATGATATCCACATGACCTAATCTGGAAAGGAGACAGGAATCTGTTAACAGATTGATGAAACCAGAAAAAGTTTAAGTACAAAAAGCTATCAGAAAAGGAAATAACTTGGCATTATGGTTAGGGGCTGGAATGCCTTCCACAATGTTCATGCGCTCAGAGGTGGGGATTTATGAGTATGTTTGGATCCTGTGGAAACCATGCTAATCGGTGGCTTCATGCACTGGTTAATTCAGTGGCTGTGGGTGCTGTTGTAAGGGGGGGAGGGCTTGATCAACACGTGGACATGACCTGGAAAGTTATCTCTCCCTTTCTGCCTTCTCCTTTCTCTCTCTGCTTCCCAGCTTTCTGCCATGAAATGAGCAGCTGTCCTCCAGAAGACGGTTCCACAGCACCATTCCTGCCTTATAGCCTGCCAATTTTGGACTGAAAACATGAACCAAAACAAACCTCTCTTCTTTTAAATTGTGGGAGTCAGATATTGTGTCTCACCAAGAAAGTGATTAAAATAAAAAGAAAAGAAAATTCTCATATGAATATGGAATATGTGAACACAGCAAGATTTTTTAAAAGTTCTATTAATTGAAATTCTGTCAACAGAATTTTATTAGACTGTCATTTATCACATAAGCAAATACTAAAGGGCTTTTCTTTGAATAAATACAACTAGATTCAAAGTATAATACAGTTGTTGTGGTACTGACACCTCTCAAATAGTTATCTCTTCACTCTAATATTTGAAAAGATTCAATGCAAAGATCACCTCTTTTAATGAAAGGTCATGAGCCATCATTCAACTTATCCTTTGATCAGGCCTATATTAAATATTTTAGTCCATAATGTCACTTTGATTTATGCAAAAGATTAGGGTCATACTTGATATCCTTATATCATTTTTATTAAAACAACTTAGGCCTAAGATATTTCTGGGGAAAAGAAAGGTTGGAGCTAGCATCGAAAGTAAAAATGGAAATTTTACTTTTACTTTAAATTTTCATTTTACTTTTAATTTTCATTTTGTGGCCATGCTCTTCAGGTTTCTTCTCGAGGCCTTGCCTGGTACTTCCATATTCTGTCCCAGATAGAAATTGAACTGCTTTTCCAGTCAGTGATCAGAGACAGGAAAACTGAAACACTGCCCTGAGAGTAGTGGACATAACAACGTTACAGATTCAACTCAAGCAGAGCAAGGTTGACAGCCCCTGTACAACATAGTGTTAAAGAACTTGAGAAAGTATTTTGCCTGTGGGTTTCTAAGTTTAAACTCATGATAATTTCAAATTTCAGTATGAACTGGATGAGGTCAGTTTTTACTTTTATAAGATGATATTTTCCACTCTTCCTTCAATATTCCACACTGAAATGAGTATCTCATTTATCTGTGCCAAAGAACAGAACTCAGGTAAGTTCAAAAAATATAAATGATGCATATTTTAATTAAATATAATTAGAAATTTCTTCTCAGTGACCACTAACATTTAACCACATTTGCTCTATAAATTTCATATGTGACATAAATAATTTTTTAGCCTTTTACACTTGAAGAAATTAACGGAATTATTTACAAGGAATTTTATATTTGTAATACTGAAATCTGGCCAGAAAACTATCTATGTAAAGAGTGCAATTTCCTTAAACTCTTTAAAACACTATGTGTGGTGTATGAATAATAGTATCATGTACTTAACAATTTTAGGGTTACGGTTTAGCAGAATTCCTAATAGTAAATATTTAATTAATAATAATAATTTTACTATTCTAAAATAAATAATTTTGATATTAAAAATAAAAATAAAGGACTAATATTAAATTATTAAATCTGATTTAAATGCAAAAATGATTACACAGTTATTTACTCAAGCACTAGATAATTAGTCCATTGTTCACCTGTTTTAGATGAATTTAATAAACAATCATTTGAAAATAATAAGTTACTTCTTCCAACCAGATATTTATAACTAAATTGCTCAGTTGTCAAAACAAATTAAGAGGAATGATAGCAGTGGTAGCAGATACTCCATGTTTATTTTCATTTAATGGAAAATTGTCTGGTATTGTATTGAGTAGGAATTAAAAATTTGCATTTATAGAATGTATAATTCTATTCCTGTTAAAAGATTTAGAATTAGTTTATATTAATTATTGTTAATTTTATAACACTTGTTTTCATTTCCATTAAAATCATTTATTTTCCTTTAAACTTTTTATGTAACAAAAATTTTAAAATTTATACTATTTTTAAATTGAAATAATGACCTTATATTTTTTAATGTCTGCATTCCTGAAATATCCTATGAGGTTACATGCTCTTTTCTTATAGACCAGAATGAAATAGTTAAATAATTATACCAAACTGCATTCCAAATGTATTATGATATGGATCACAAAAAGACCTAAAGTCTTACCTTAGATTCTCTGTCAGTTACCATGATCACACAAAATTTCAAAATCAGCAAAATGTTAATCTTCCTAATTTCCTTCTCAGTGAGTTTATTATTGGTGTACAAGAACACTATTGATTCCTTTTGTGTGTAATTTTCTATCCTACTATTGCTGAATTTGGTTCTAAATTCCAGGAGTCATTTGGTGGAATTTTGGGGTCTTGTATGTAGAGAATCATGTCATCCACAAATAATGGTAATTTGACTCCTTCCTTTCCTATGCATATTCTTTTTATTTTTCTGTCTTGCCTGATTGCACTTGCTAATATTTTGAGAACAGTAAGTCCTCAACTTATGAACAAGTTCTATTTCAGAATTGTTCATAAGTCAGATTTGTTCATGAATTAATACAGTGAGTCTAAAGCACATCTATGAAAGTTTGCAACTACATTGTTCATAAGTCAGGGACTTCCTGTGGTATATTGAACAGGAATGGTGATTGTTGACATCTTTGTCTTGTTCCTGATATTAGAAGAAAAGCTTTGAGCTTTACCCCATTTAATATGATGTTTCCTGTACATTTGTCAGAAATGCCTTTCAATCCAGCTATTTCTATTCTAAGTATCTTTGTGAAAGAGTTAAAGAGTTCATGATACAGTGATGTATGTATACCCATGTTCATAGCAACACAATTCAAAATAGCTAAATATTATAAGTGGCCTATATGTCCATCAACAAATGAATGGATAAAGAAAATGTTGTATTTATAAACAGTGGAACATTACTCTGCCATAAAGAACAATAAAATTGAGTCATTTATAAGAAAATGAATGCACCTTAGGACCATAAGGTCACAAGCTTAGATATCAAGTGATTTCTCTTATATGAGAAACCAAAAATATAAATAAAAACCAAAATAAAAGATAAATAATAGGAAATAAGGAGATAGGTTCTTGTCAAAAGGGAAGGAAACACATAAACAGTGGATAGGTGAGACAGAGGGAGAAAAAAGGATGAAAAAAAAGAATGAAGATATGTTATATAAATATAACAACTCCCCAGGATAGTATATACATCATACATGGAAGACTACAAATGAAAATATTAATCTTCAATTAAAGATGTCAGAAACTGAATCTATTTCATTTTATTTCTCCTGTTTGGAACCAAACAAACATATTCACTAAAGAATAAGTAGTCCATGAAAGAAATGTATGAAGAAGGGATGTAGAGTGCAATGCAAGTTTTTCTTTTAGGAAGAAAATCCCAAGAATAAATTATTATATGTTGAGAGTTCGAGGTGAGAATATACATATGTCAGAGTTCTCTAAAATGATGTGTATGACCCTCTTCAGGAGTAAATCCTACAAATCTAGGCTATTCTCAATCTGCATCACACACAACAAGATTGTCAGTCCATTTTTAAAGATAATGAAAAATCACATACTATACAAAGTGCCTTTAGTGTATGCCATGCATATCGTCAACTAGCCCAAGACACACTGAAAAACACATGCGCAGAGTGTAGAGGACATATTTAAGCTTAACTAGCTCATTATCTTGTACAATACTTCTGTGGATAGCTGAAGAATAAATTAGCCCCATTAAATTTAGTAATTATTATCATGGGATTTGTGAAAATATATTTCAGAAACAAAAAGAACAGACATGTCAAATAAAACTGAATCAAAAGATACAAGAAATTTCCCACCAAAATGTTAATGAAAATTTTTGATAAACATCATAAAATTAAACTATGAGGTCTTTGGAATAAGAACTTAGCATAGAGATACTGGTTGATTTGTAGGTTTTTGTTCTTGTTATATTGTTTAGTTTCACTTTGTTTTCATCTCCCTGATTTGATGCTGTTCATGGACATAGCTCATTGTAGTAAGCAAAGTCATGAATCTAGAAAGATATCCCCACATGAATGCCCAGTACCTGTGAATGTGTCACACTCTGTGAAAAGGGGTACTTAATACAGCAGATGGGGTTGATACTGCAATCAGCTGACTCAGGAGGTTAATCCAGACTATTTCGGTGGACTTAGTGCCATCACAGGTTCTAAATGTGAAGCAAGAGGAGAAGAGAGGGAAAAATAGCCAGATTGGAGCCATGGGATGTGAAGAAAACTCCTCTGACCATGGTGGCTCCCTTTAAAGAGCCAAGAAACACAGGCAGCCTCTCACAGCAGAAAACCATTCTTCCCTGTAGCCTACGAAAAAGAATGGATCTCTCCTGGTATATTGATTTCAGCCCAGTGAAATCCATTTTGAACTTCTGACTTCAAGAACTATAATTTTGTGGTTTTTTTGTTTCTTTGAGCACCAAACATTGTATTAATGTCTTACAACTCCAATAAAAAATTGAAGCAATCAGATAATATAGTCATCTTTATAAAAAGTTATAAAGGCTATTACAGCAAGATGAAAAAAGTGTAAAAAAAGTGTAAAGACCATAAACATATAATTAGAATATGATTCCACACCAGAAATTAATAAACTCCAGAGCTACATCTTTGGAGTAGCAGAACTCACAAGGCAGAAATTATGGGCAATGGGTGGTAGGAAAA